>NC_065545.1:33246507-33568623 GCF_932294415.1 Quercus robur
TCGCCATAAACCCTTCTTGCCATAGACCTTCAAGTACAACCTGGTGACGAGAATTACAGAGAATCCATGAAACCCAAACTTATTCACAAAGATAAGAAAACAATTGTTGAGCCAAACACGACAAATTAAAATTTTGATAAGTTCAGAACTTTAATAAATATTTGGAGGCAGATGGTTGATGGCAATGACAAATACAAAAAGAATCTTGGCAGGAAATCAGCAAATACTGTAGAGATATCCAATTACACAAAACAAGTTGCAGCTGCTGAATCATATCAGCAGTTGATGAACCACATGATTATTCCAAATGAGGAAAAAGGGGCAGTTTGAAAGCACATATTAACTACATAGATATTGCAAGAAGAGAGTTTTGGCATTACTGAACATTGGGAAATGTCCAACATGTTAATATAAAATGAAAATCAGAATTACCCTTTCATTCTCAACATAAAGGTTTTTGATTGTTCTTGCAGCACGTTCATTCACAGGAAATAAGCGACCTGCAAAGTAAATCAACTTATTTTACAGATAACAAGCAAAAAAGAAAATCAGATTAATCAAATATTGACAGAATAGAACTGATTGAAAGTAAAAAGATTATGTGAAATATAAATGAATAGGGAAATTTTGCAATCTACTTTTAATATTTATTTACTCTTAATGTTCCGACTGTTAGCTAATGTTGTCTCTGACAAGATATGCACATAGATGCATACACAAGCAGTCAATTTTCCAAAGCATATGCACATAATCATTAGCTGAAAGATCTTTGTCAGCAGGGAGCACTGTGGATGGAAGGGGATCAAGACACTCATGACAAGGGATATCAAGAAAAGACATGAGCTACTCACTCTTAGATTCCAGGACTTACCAACTCAGATTTAATTTTTTGATTTTATCTACAGAAAAGAAAAGATTTCTACAAGATGAACACACCACCTGAGTTTTTTTCAATCTTTGTCCTTCATATTATCGTATTCTTTTTTGACTTTTTGTTTTGACTTTTAATACCATTTTGGTAGATTTCTCTATTATAAAATAATCCTGTGTTGTATAGAGCATATTAGTCAACAGAAGAGAGGCACATAACACAACATTTAGAGAGCCAACCTAAGAAGCACGGGTGTGTTTCCGGATTCGGGTGCGGGTGCGGCGATTAAAAAATTATTAAAAATATTTTTATTTATATTTTCTATATATTTTTACTATTAAAATATTCTTAAAAAACACATTATATGTCCTTGGTTCACAAAACAAAGAAAGAAGAAGGCAAGAAACACAAAACACAAAAGAAGCAACAAATATTCCAAATAAAATTGAGGAAGGACAGATTTAGGATTTTTGGGTCTCATTCAAAGCCGATTTTGGCTGTTCTGGCATGATTCAAGGCCGATTTTGGCTGATATGATCCGATTCGGCCAATACGACCCGATTTTGGCTGAATCGGCCCAGTTCGGCAGGAATTGGTCAAAGCCGAGTCAGTGCAAATCCGTTAAAAAAAAAAAAAAAAAAAAACCTCAGACGCGGCACCGACGTGTGGGCAGCTGCGTCGCTCGTGCGTTGCCGCGTCAGACGCGGGTGTGGCGCCCATTTTGCCGCGTCCGAGCATCATAGGAGCCAACCACTAGAAGGGGGGGGGGGGGGGGGGGGGGGTTACACATGCACCCAATGGATCTTGAACCTATGACCTTACCCTCCACCTACAACTTAGGGGGGGGTGTCAGTTGAGTTTGAGCTCATTGGACTAACCACAGAAAAAATATTGGCCTATGCATTACAAATTTATAAGTTCCTCCAATAAAAGGTTTACCTGAAAAATGCCGGCGGACAAGGATGCTCCAATCAGCTGGAGAGTGTATGCGATGATAGTCTCCAGGCTTCAAGTAAATTACACAGTAAAAGAGGCCTTTCATTGGACTGCAATGACAGTTTTCAATGTATAAATTAGCTTGCATATCGTTTCACTTTGTGGAAGCAGAAAAACTTAGTTGCAGGTGGGTATAAAGTCCAATGTAGTAACTTATCCAAAGTGAAGACCAAATGACAAACCAAGTAAACTTGATAACAAAGAGAGACAGACTGCTGTACAAATATGCAGGTATGTAACACATGCAAGGAAAAGTTATGTGTTAGATCACGTTTGAAGCTAAATGTAAATTTCTTAAATTGGGAAAGGAATTGATAATTTCATTAAACCATGTTTTGCTCTCATTGAATTGGTCGTGTATGACAATTAAAGAATTTTATAAAGAATGACATTTTAATTGCAAAGAGTCAGAATGTGGACTTAATCCATAGTTAACTGAAGTCGTGAGATTTCTAAATTAATCAAAAAATATCATATTCCTATACCATGAGATCTACATGAACATTTGGTGGAAGTGGCCAAAGTAGCTTCAAACAAACAAGTGAAACGAAGTGCATAAGATGCCCTAAATCTCACGTATCTTTACTAGACTTAATAAACCCTTAATCCCAAGTAGATAAGGTTGATCTCAGATTTCACATTACATAAATTGCATATTTTATAATACTAAAAAACATGCAAAAATTTAATTGTAAGAATATGAAGATTTGACAATCCAGCTTGACTTTGCTGCCAACATCCGCACTTTGAAAAAAAACATGAAGGGATATTGATGAAATCAATTCATCATTCACATGGTCAGATGCACCCTTTAATCATTACTGAACCAAAACAAATTGTGATTGAGAACTTAAAAAACGAACATCACTCTAAACCGCTTGTTGTTTAAAGTAATTATTAAATCCCCTTCAACAATATGGACCTCAAAAGCCATTTAAGATCTGAAACATTCAAATTACATTCTACCTTTACATGAAACCAATGTGCATTATTCCCTATGAAATCCTTAAGAATTAATTTAGTTTTCAAGAAGGCCTTGTGGAAAAGGTGTTCATGGGGAAAGCAAAGGGAAAGTAAAAAAGAAATTGCATTCTATCGTAAGTTTTCTAGGAATTGTCTCAGCCCTCAATTTACTCATGATGTATTATCATCATTAACAAAAGAAAATGACAAAAATAGATAAGAATTAAAGGAAAAGAAGTTCAACCAAGAAAATATATGTTGGTGAAACACACACATTCCTGTGACAAGCAAATGCACCAAAGTTCTAGTCTTATGTTTGATTCTCTCAATCAAAGAGAGCCTAGGTTGTGCTAATGTTTTCATTGAATCTTTGTCGTATTTTGTATTTCCAATGACATGAACAAGTCCAAAACTACAACAAATTTGCTTGAGATACTATGGTAATTATATTGGGGAGTAACAAAATAACGCTCTATCACACACATTGCAACATAATAGATGCAGAATAAGTGACATATTCAGATGCCAATCTAGGAAAATAAATTCTGAAAGATAAATCAGTTTGTGCCTATTAGTGATAAGCATACTTATACGTGATCATGAATATCCTTATCTGCGTCATGTTATTGAGGAAAAAAATTTATTAGACATGAATATCTAATTACTTATCAAAAAAAAAAGACATGAATATCAAATTACCGTGCCGATACAGGATCCCAAACTTTAGGAGAAGCCAATGAAATGCTCCACCATGACTTCTTACTCTTCTCTTTCACAGTACTTTCCTGTTCACTAACTTCTTCTTGCATATCCCCTTGGGCTATCATGGGAAGACAAGAGCTTGCACCAAGAAGAGAAGAAACAGAATAGGAAAACCCTTTGACTTGCTCAATCATAGCCCCTGCTCCTTTCAACTCTCCAAATCTTAAAATGGTACCGTCCACAGGACTAACCTATATTCACATGAAACACAATCATACAGGTTAAGTAACATTTAGCAATGATTTAGAGTAAAACATATTGGACATAATGGATGTCCAAGAAGCTGGTTACCAGTTACCAGACATCGTGGGTCACGGTCAATAGGCCTGGAACCTTCTTTCAATGAGCGAACAAAGAAGTGCCGTAAAGAAGCATATTCATCCAGAGGCAGGGCTGCTTCTTCTAAATCTGTAAAGCAAACCAGATCATAATTCTTATGTCTTCTTGAATATAGGCATTAATGCATACATTCTACCAATTGTATCAAAATAAGAAGGGCTACATGTACACTACACTTCAGTAACTTCAAGTTGCACATATATTTCAACAAGTCTTTAAAGTTTCAATTGGAACAATTAAGTCTCAAAGGTTCCCTAGTGCTCCAAGTAATTTACCCTATGCTTGGATGCAGGAGATGGAGGGAAAGGAGTTGTGAAGATGGCTGGAATATGCTAAAAATAGTACATTTCGACCATCTTCCCATCTAATCTCCCTCCATATTCCTCCATCCCAAACACATCAGTAGTCTCTAAGAAGCTCTAGTAGAATTGGATGGAATTTGATTGCTTGGTCTTGGTTTTATTTGGGATTATTCTCTACTTTCCACAAAAAAAGGAACCCTGCACATTATCAAAACTAAAGACTTTCCCAAATATTTATCCCTTATGTGAAATGATAGAGACTTGACGAGTTGAAGAAGAAAGAAGAGCATGGCAACAGTATGGTTTTTTCCACCAAAGATATAATCCTAAGCTTTCAATATTGAAACCAAAGTTAAAAGAAAAAATATTGAAGTATGACAGTGCTTCATGCTTTTGAGTTAAGATCATAATGTCTATTTTTTTTTCTTTACTTCTAAGAAAATATAAACAATTGGTGATGAAGATGTTTAATGGAAAGAACGGGGGAGTTGATAGAACCACAAAAGAAAGGAATTTTACATAATTAAAAGCTGGGAGAGACTGGATGACATTAAAAAACTAACGAAATTTCGAGCTTAATTACTCAAACCTAAACTTCAATGACTTCATCAAAATTCTAACTGAACTTGGAGGTAGTAGTGTCATAAACCTTGAGTAACAATAAAGCAGTATAACTAATTGCAATAACAAAGAAAAGTAAAACAATCATACTTGAATGGAATGCCCGAGCCCATGCTCTATATGCATAAGGACGCAGCCAGACAGGAAGTTCCTAAGAACATTTACTTCCACTAAGTAAATTCATATCAAAATAACATAATATAATAGAAATATAACATAATTATTGGAGAAACATGAGCAAAAAATTACTAAATAAAAAGACAGATGTTTCTTAAACATGTAAAGTACACCACATGTCAAGAAAGGGAAAGCAAGAGTCATAAAATCATCAGAAATAGCTAAATGAAAACAGTGATTTAACCATAAATAGGAATAAGAATTTATTGCCAACCACTTTAGCAGGAAAAACTATTGGATATCAGATAGCTATCACAGGTGAAGGGTAGAAATCTTTTTCTTTTATATAGGTAATAAAAGTTTTATTGAAAAAAAGTACATCATGTTCAGAATTGTGAACAAATTGTACAGAAGACCCTTCTTTAATCCAACAAATGAAATACTCTGATTTTGTCATATTATAGTTTAATTCTGCTGCCAGATACTCAAAAGAATTTACCAAAAACAAACTTCAAAGAATGACAAAGCCAAGTATCTGGTGCATAAGTATTCCAAGAATCAAAGATAACCAATAGCTTCAAACAGAAGATCCTTGATTCTCATAACTAATGAATTACAGGACATGGCATCTTAAAAGTATTAAGGCTATAGTGGTGTTCCTTCTGATCAAATAGTATATGTAGATCCGTCTCCAAATATAATGATCAAAATTTCCTTCAATAGGTGAGAGCATTTTACAGAAGAAACCGTACTTGAATGTAACACATCCTAAATAATTTCCCTAAAGTTGTCGTAGACAAATCCTTGAAACATATTTGTGAACTATAAAATGCCATGAAGTATAATTAGTTTGAAGACACTACTCCAATGATTTTCTCCACAACATGCATTAAAAGAGAAAAAGAATATCCAATATGGTTTTTCTGGGTTTGCTCTATGTTCTTCATGCATAGAGTAGCCTTTCGTATATATAACATTCTTACTTATCAAAAAAAAAAAAATCCAATATGGAAGAGAAAGTTAAAAATTCAGGGAATAACTTTAACTTGAAACGGTACAGGGGCATCATAACTAAGTTTTTCAGCTTACAAAGTAGGAAATTACTCACCACGCCTGTCAAGAAACCCCAACATCTAGAGATAGAGCGCAGTGGTAGCAATCTCAAAAATGACGCCTAAGGTTGGCAAGTAAAAAAAAAAAGATATCAAAGTTAGACATGAAGAGTACGACATCTGTGTAGCTGAAACACATTGGCTACAAAATATGCAAAAGAATCACAAAACAAAAATACATGGGCAGGATTATAAAGATATTACTTTTACATCAGGTTGGAACTCAAATTCAATTCCTTTTTCTCGTGCCTCTTCAACCTATCACCAAGGGGGGAAAGTAGATTAAACAAATGAATGACAACCAAAAAAATTGATAGTAGGGAAAATGTAATACAAAATGCACACACACACACACACTCCATGCAGTTATCTAGTCATTGGCAAGTGTTTGTGCTTCTCTGACTCTCAAACATAACTTCTTAACATTTTACTTATATTCTATTTGGAATTTGGTTCCTACAGAGAGAGAGAGAATAAATAAACATTAAATTAAGATAATTAATTAATTTTTCTGAAGTTCCAAAACATTTATTTTTTTTCTTTTTGGTGACTAATCAGGATAAAATGAAACTTAATGTTACCGTGTAGTCTATTTGCTTCTAAGATAGATAAAAATACGTACATTCACCACATTTCCAAATCAAAATTAGTACCCCATTCTAAAACTTTAGGAAGCACACCTAACCCTAAAATATTCATTGCATATGGCCCCATTAAAATCAACACTACAAGAATACCCTTTTGGAAAATTACAACTCTCCATATGGCAAGTGTTCTTCTATATTTCTTAGGTGGCTCTGAACCAATGAGCACTTATACTGACATTATAAAAGAGGAACTAAAACTTAGAGGATAATAACTTCCCAACTTGGTGCTCTAATTTTGGAGCTTTCAAATAATAATTTGTTCCAGTTATGAACAAAACTAGTCAGGAGTGGTGCCTGCCTGAAATGTAATTATTTTGGTGTTGTACATAATTCTAGTTGGCCCATCCATGAGGAGCACATAACTACAGCTATAAAAGCCCAAAGATGTCATTCACCCCTCCTTACATGAAACTACAAGTTACGAGTTAGGAAGTTGCGACGACGCATCTATAACCAATGTATACCTTCTTGTCATCATAAAGCCTACGGGCATGGAGAACCCCAAGCATAAGTAAGGTAGCGGCGGTTGCACCAGGCACCAAAAAAGAATCACCTGCATACACCCTCAGACTCAGTGATGAGCTTCACACACTTCTAATTAAAATAGACAATAAACTAATAAGCTAATCATCATGATCACTTAATTAATTAATAATAATGCTCTGCATTTAATTTTCTTCTTTAATACTTTTCTATCTCGTTCATGCAAATTATTACCTGAAAAAAAAAAAAAAAAAAAAAAAAAAACAACTGACCTCTTCCTAGTTTTTGAGGATTTCACGAATTTTCTGAACTTCTTCCGCTCAAATTTTACAGCAATCATAAACATTTGCTAATAATCTTTCAGAATTAATGGTTTGCTTTCTAAGGCATCCATCAGCATTTAAAATTTGTAAAACATTTACTGCTTTTGGTAGCATAGCCTATCATTATTTTCTCAACAAAAATTTCAATACAAGTAGCTTTTGGCTTTGAACAAACACTGCTGTAGAAAATTAACAGCAGATAATGTAAAGTAAAACTACAAAGTTTCTATTTCAGTTGTTTTTTTAATTCTTGGATTTTCTAAGCAACCAAACAAATAACATGTACAGTAAGTTTCGGAAGTTTCAAGTAAATAGGCGAAGGTCGCAATCGGAGAAGTGACAGGCTGACCTCGAGAAGGGCCAGTTCCGCCATTGAATGAAGTTCGGGCTCGAGTGGTTGTTTGGAGCTTTTTGAAGAACGAAGTGAAGCAGCGACGCTGGTTGTGGAGGTATCCATGGCGTGTGCGGTAAAGAAAAATTGGGAGCCTATACGAAACCCTGAATTTCATATTTGTTGAATTAATCAATAACGCTCACTCTGTTTGCAGGGATAGCACTGTGGTTGGTTAGGGTTCTGTAGCCTGCGTCGTGTGTGTTTTATATTTTTTGTATCGGGGGCAAATTAAATTAAACGGCGGAAATATCTGTTAGTGGTGGGTGGTAAGGTTTTACTTGCGGAACACTTTCGGTCCTGAAATTTAAAATGACCCGTCTTGTTTGGTATTGTTATTTAAATAATAATTTTTAATATTTAAATAATGTTATATGTATCTTTATAAACTTTTTTATTTATACATATTTTAACAAAATAATAACGTTATTAGAAAATTTTTACCAAACGGGTCATAATTGTTGTTTTTTTTTTCTTATTTATTGAAATTGGGCTTCTTACTATACGGATATATATATATATATATATATATATTTTGCTGAATTCTTACTATACCGATATAGAAAAGTTCCCAGTTTTCTTTCTAAAAAAAAAATCATTTCTTAAATAAAAAAACTTTTTATACCAAAATATAAATAAACTTGTAAGTATAAATATATTAACATATTTTATCAATATATATATATATATATATAAAACATAAATAATTAAAAAATTTCAAAACAATTTGGGGGGGGGGGGGGGGGGGGGCGGGGGATGGTTGCGGATTCACCACTATTTGAGAGTATGCCTTTAAAATAACTCTTTGGTGAGGAAATTTTATCGGCAGTAACAAACAAAGAAAAAAAAATCTTACTTAGGTGACTATTGTTTCCAAAACAACGTGAAAGTTTGGGATGATTTGAGGGAGGATGGAGAAGAAGGAGGTATGGTGAAACTATGTAGGAAAAGGTAAGAGACTTTGATGGAGCTTAGGTATTTTCTCATCAGGCTACTAAAAACCAATCCCCCAATTTGAGGATAAAATGAGAAAGGGTAGGAGGTAGATGGTAGTAAAACACAAAAACTACCCTTCCTTTTGTTTTTTGTTTATGTGTTTTTTTGCTAGTTATTTCATTAGATGTGTTACTTTGTAAGTTTATAATAATTATAAAAAATAAAAACTTTCTTATAAACTATTAAAAAAATTTGTGTTGAGGGAAAAATTTTGATGTTCCCAAATAGAATATGAGGTAGACAAGCCAAAACTCGATGATGGGCCCTTGAAATAAAGCCCAAAGGCTTTCGATGTTGTGTAAGTCCGCCAAGTAAGAAATAAAGGCTGCACCCTAACAAGAAGACAACAATAAAACACAATAAACACATTACTGTTGTTAGTTTGTTATATTATTGGTCCTTTTACAGCATCATAGTTCAAATCAGTCTTCTAGCGGTACGGTATTATCTCCAACGGTAGGATAATTTCATGTTAATAAGTGTTGTAGTTGCACGATTTTCCTGGCCCAACTGGCGTTGGTCCGGCCCTGGTCCAAAGCACAACCCACAATAAATACTTGTAGAGAATGGGTTAAAGAGCTTGGCCTCAATGACACTAGCGGGTCTATTGCATGTAGTATACTGCTTGCAGAAAGAAAAATAAGAACACCAAGAAGGATTCCTCAAGTTTGATTTTATTTCTCTTTTTCTCTCTTACAGTTCTCCTAGTTCCGCCCCCCCCTCTTTGAGGGACTTCATTTACATTATATATTCTTCATCTTTTCATCCCAGCCTTACACCTGTTAGCCATCCAAGCATCCACTCGAGCACCTGTCCCATCAGACGCCCTCATCAGACTCTTTGTGAGTTGCAGAGGCCAAGGCGATACTGTTCAGGGGTCTTTTCCTCATTAATGCGGCCAAGAGGGTGGTTGGGGCGCAATTAATGTGGTGGTAGCCTTCAGTGAGATATTTTAAATTTAATTCGTTTTATATGTTGGGGAAGGTGAGCTGAAATGGCTGAGCAGAGTTTCTCGTCTGGCTTCATGATGTCCGAGGACGAATTGCTTCTCGGACGGGTTTCCTTGGAGCTGCTGGGGTTGGTAATGCTGCATAGGAGGCTCCTCCTCGGATAGTAAGCTCCTCGGATGGGCCTGAGTTCGGAATAGCCCATCATTTCTGGGCCGGCCCCCACAATAGCCCCTCAAAACTGCGGTTTTAACCTCACTCCGAGGAGAAAAGCGGGGTTTTGATATTTGTGAGTGGAGGGAAATAAGAAAATCGGGGGCGCGCGTGCGGACCGTTACTTTTCACGCGCTACAATTTACGAGACGTGGCCATTAACTTCTGGAGGCGTTATGTTCCCTTCATCCAACGGCTTGGCGTGAATCGAACGGCCATCGTTTCTTCCCGTATTTCTAGGCGGGGATGATCTTTTCTCTTTCCTCCCTGCTATATAAGACGTCAGCAGGGTTTAGTTCCTTTTTTCATCTGCATTCCTCAAACCCCAAAAGGCTCCAGAGAACTCCATCGAATCCCAGAGATATACGAACACTTGCGTCCGTTACGCCGCCGTAACCGTTCTTCTGAAGCGCTTCGTCCAAGAGAGATTCCTAGGCGTCCCCTCGAGCGTTTTGTGAAGGTACCAGTACATCTCGCCCTTTTTTCCGTTTTAATTCCTTCCTCGGACTCTACTTCTCTTTTCAGTCTTTACTTTCATTTCCTCGGTTCAGTTCAGATGGGTAGATTCGAAAAATTAGTAAAAACTCCTGCCGCTATGGACGCCTTTAGGGCTAAATATCACATTCCCCCGAGGGTTGGGCTGCGTCACTGTCCTCTTGAAGGAATATTGACCGATAGAGTTGAGGGAGAAGTCGTTATCCCCATGATTGCTTTCATAGAGGGAGGGATGACACTTCCCATGCGCAGGATCACAAGGGAGTACCTGTTCAACCATAGGTTGACGCCGTATCAGTGTGCCCCAAATATGTTCAAGATACTAGGCTGTGTAGATGTCTTAGACGAGCGGATGAATCTAGGCCTTACTTAGCATGATGTGGCTTATTTGTACGAATGCCACCGCCTCGGGGATGATGGGTATTATCTTAAATCCCGGAACGAGGCCGTTAGGTTGATCTCTTGTCTTCCAGTTTCCAATAAGACCGTGAAGGATGACTTCCTCATTGCCTCCGGGGAGTGGTTCGACGGTATTCACTGTCCAACTCGGGCGGGAAAACCAGGTGCGGCGCTTTTAGGATTGATCCTTTTTGGGGAAAGGACTTAGTGTTGAGGGGTTATTTTTTCTGGCTTTCTTTGCAATTGGAAAATTTCATGATCTGACCTCACTTTTCTTGGTTGTTTGCAGACAAAATTCACGTTGCTCCTCGGATAGATCTTACGAATGTGCCAGCGCTGAATTATCTTCTCAGGTCGGAGATTTACGTTACCGGGGACGGACAGTTGCGTGCGGCCCATCTGATTTTGGGCTATCAACCTCTGAGCAGTGCTTTCCAGGCAGTCGGTCACGCTATAAGGGCGGGCAGTACGAGGTTGGCCAGGATTGACGTGTCCCGAGACGGGTTCCTAGCTCCACACGATTTACCACCAGTAGTGCTGCCTGGGGTCAGGGATCCTTACTTAGCGGAGCAGCTTCCTCCGGTGAATGAGCCTGGCGCGGCTGCTCGGATTGAAGAAGAAACAGAATCTTCCCGTCTTTCTCTTGAGGCAGAAATAGACGAGTTCTACTTCGAAGAGGAAATTCAGCAAAATCCTTTAGGGGAGTCTTCCAATCCTGAAGCCGAGCAGGACCGACATTCTGCAGTTGGTGTTCCCCCAATCGTTATCTGCTCGGACGATACCTCAGACGAAGAGGCCGAGCCTATGGCAGGAAAAGGGAAGTCCTTGAAGGAGCTGATGTCTTCCAGGGGGAAAGGTCAGTCACCAAAGGGTCAATCTTCGAAGGGGCCTACTCCATCTCAGGTCAAGACCCTTCCCCCGGCGGTCCCCCAGGGTGTCCCGGACCTTGGCCTTAAGGTTAATCCGGACCTGAAGAAGAAAAGGCCGGTGGACACGCCTGAGGAAGGCGAGGTGGCTGTCCAGCCGGCCAAGCAGCAGAAAACCACACGGGCGCCAAGGAGCAGAAGGGGTACATCCTCGGACAGTAGGGACGAGGGGAACCTTGCTGAAGTGCGCACTGCCCCTCGCTCATGGGACCCAAAGTTGGAGCTGGATGGGCTTGCCATTCCTTACACTGCTTCAGTCCGAGAGTATAATCGCGGCCGGGCAGGGTACGTGGCTGAGGCCTTAGAGCAGCCCCTACTTCTTCCTCGGGACATGGAGGCCTACAGGCAGTGCACTCAGTCCGAGCTCTTCCTATCCCTTAAAAGGGATCTTGCGCTGGTAAGTAATCCTTTTGCTGCTTTGTCCATTTACTTGCTCCTGTTAGGTTATATACTCTTCTTTTAAGGACGCTCTTGTTTTGTCCGCAGATTACTCAGCAAGTCTTTGTGGCTGAGGAGTTTTGCCGTGATAGCCGCAATCTGGCTGAGGCTGAGACCCAGGCTCGGACAGAGGTGGAGAAAGCCTTGGGTTCTCTCAAGCATGATCACACTAAACTCACGGCTGAGCTCAAGGATTCGGAGCACCGACGTAAAAGTGCAGAGGCTGGCCTGAAGACTGCCGAGGATCAGGCGGAGGACCAGCGCAAACAGCTGTACACGGCTCAGCTTAACCTTACCACCGAGAGGCAGGCAGTGAAGGATCTCAGGGCTGCCCTGCAAAAGGTGGAGGATGAACTGAAGCTGGCAAGGGAGGAGGCCCAGCTGATCCGAGAGTCCACAGAGGCTGAGAAGAATGCTGCTCGCCAACTCGGGGCCGCAGAGACTGAGGCTCGGCTGTCCGAGGAGATCCCTGAGGTATGCAGGGAGTACTGCGACATTTCATGGGCTCATGCTCTTAATGCTGCAGGAGTTCCTGCGGACTCGGCACTGAGATCGCCCGAGAGCATCTTCTATCCTCCGGAGATCCGAGCTAACCCTGATGAAGTCCAAGTTGCTTCGGAGCAAGACCTGGCGGCGTCTGACGCCGTCCTTGTGCCTGTTGTGGCTAAGGATCTTGTGCCCGATGTGGCTGAGGATCTTGCCACAGACTCTACAATTGAGGTTCCCCCTCCTCAGTCTGAGCAGAAAGAAGATCCTCCTGCTCAAGCCTAGCCTTTTAGGCTTTCAACCTCTGTAAATAGTTTTCATTATATATATTTTTTTATTTTGTTTCATTTTCCTTTTAAATGAGAGTTGCCCTATTCTTCCCTTTTTTTGTAAGGACCTCTCTTTCTGATGTACTCGGAATATTAATATAATATGTTCATTTTGCTTACTGCGGATGTGTCAATAGCGTGTTTTTTTTTTAAACATTTGCAACGAGGTAGATACAAGCAAACGGTCAAAGTAAAAATGGGTCTTTGGGTTGCTTATTTGAGGGTCGCGATGGTGCTGAACTGTGCGCATGTATTGAAAGTGATTCCCTTTAAGTAACAATCTCCCAATCTATCATAAGTAATAATCTCCCCAAGAGTCTGTGGTCCGAGGAGCCAGGCAGTACTTAGGTTCTGCTTAAAACTATGACTTGTCATGAGCAATAATTTCCCCTAGAGTCTGTGGTCCGAGGAGCCATGCAGGACTTAGGTTCTGTTTAAAACTATGAGCTGTCATGAGTAATAACTTCCCCAAAAGTCTGTGGTCCGAGGATCCATGCAGGACTTTGGTTATGCTTAAAGCTTATAAATAGTTGGCTTAAATAACAATTACCCCCAAGTCTGTGGTCCGAGGAGCCATGCAGGACTTGGGTTCTGTTTAAAACTTATAAATAACCGGTTTTAAATAACAATTTCCCCCAAGTTTGTGGTCCGAGGAGCCATGCAGGACTTGGGTTCTGTTTAAAACTTATAAATAATTGTAATGTCAACTGGAAAGCGGCAAATAGTCATGAAAGAGAACATACGCTAAGCCATTCTTATTAATAATAATACCTCCTGAGGTTATTTACATTCCATGGTCGAGGTACAACTTTTTCATCCAAATCCTCTAAGTAGTAGGCGCCTATTCCGGCCACGGACGTGACTCGGTAAGGTCCCTCCCAATTGGGCCCCAACTTGCCCCAAGAGGGGTTCTTTGCGCTGCCAAGAACCTTCCTCATCACGAGATCACCTGGACCCAGAGGCCGCAGCTTGACGTTAGCATCATACCCTTGTCTTAGCTTCTGGTGATAATAAGCCATGTGAATCGTGGCCTTCTCCCTCCTTTCCTCGGCTAGATCCAGACTTCTTCCTAGCAACTCATCGTTATCGTTTGGCGTAAGCGAGCTAGACCTCAATGTGGGGAAATTGTTCTCGATCGGGAGCACAGCCTCAGCCCCGTAAGTCATTGAGAAGGGGGTCTCACCGGTGGAACGCCGTGGCGTTGTCCGATAGGTCCATAAGACGTGCGGTAATTCTTCTACCCATCTCCCCTTTGACTCATCCAATCTTTTCTTCAATCCGTTCACTATGACCTTGTTTACGGCCTCGACCTGCCCATTTCCTTGGGGATATGCGGGGGTGGAATATCGATTAAGGATCCCAAACTCACGGCAATACTCCCTGAAATTCTTGCTGTCAAACTGAAGGCCATTGTCGGAAATGAGTGTCCTCGGAGTTCCGAAGCGGGTGATGATGTTCTTCCAGATGAATTTCTGGGCGTCCACGTCCCTAATGTTGGCCAAAGGTTCAGCCTCCACCCATTTAGTGAAGTAATCGGTTCCGACTATTATGTATCGCTTGTTCCCCGCAGCCTTGGGGAAAGGTCCGACAATATCAAGGCCCCACTGCGCGAATGGCCATGGACTGGAGAGTGGGTTGAGAACCCCTCCGGGTTGGTGGATATTTGGGGCGAATCTTTGGCACTGATCGCACTTCTTAGCGTACTCCTGGGCTTGTCTCTGCATGTTCGGCCACCAGTATCCTTGGGTGAGTGCCCTGTGCGCCAGCGATCTTCCTCCGGTGTGACTTCCACAAATTCCTTCATGCAGCTCTTCAAGAAGAGATTCGGACTCCTCCGGATGTACGCAGAGTAGGTATGGTCCAGAGTAGGAGCGCCGATAAAGCTTGCGGTCCTCTGACAGCCAAAAACGAGGAGCATTTCTACGTATCTTCTCGGCTTCTAGTCTTTCTTCCGGTAGGATCTCATCTTGGAGGAAATTCTTTAGGGGGTCCATCCAACTGGGGCTCTGTCTTATCTGATGGACTTGGATCGGGTTTGCGCTGATGGGACTGGCCTTAACTAGATCTTCGACTAGGATTACTCGTGGCGAATTGCGTGCCGAGGACGTGGCAAGTGTGGCCAGCGAGTCTGCGTGAGTGTTTACGCTCCTGGAAATGTGCGTTAAATTGAAGGATTTAAAGCTCTCCTGTAGCCGTTTGACCTGTCCCAGATACTCTTGCATCCTAGTATCTCGAGCTTCCAACTCTCCCATCACTTGTCCGACCACTAATCTAGAGTCCGAGAAGGCTTCAATTATTCTCCCACCCAACCTTTGAACCATTGTCATTCCTTGAAGTAAGGCTTCGTATTCGACTTCATTGTTCGTAGCCGAGAATCCGAGTCTTAATGACTTTTCAACGACAGCGCCGTCTGGCGATATTAAAACTATCCCAACTCCTGATCCTCTCTGATTGGCCGCGCCATCCACGTAGACCTTCCAATGCACGGTCTCGCCGGCTGAAACTGTGCCAACCAGCTTTCCGCCCAGGCCTTTCATCTCGGTCATTGTTTCTATAGAGGGCTCAGCAAACTCTGCTACCAAGTCCGCGAGGACCTGTCCCTTGACGGAGGGTCTGGGCATATATTTAATATCAAAAGCCCCCAGAAGAGCACTCCACATGGCGATCCTTCCTGTGTAGTCAGCACTTCGAAGCACGGCTCGAAGTGGAAGCTGAGTCAGGACGATGACCGTGTGCGCCTGAAAGTAATGAGGAAGCTTTCGGGTTGCATGCACTATCGCCAGAATTGCCTTTTCTAGGGGTAGGTATCGCACCTCGGCTTCATGTAGTGACTTGCTCACATAGTACACCGGTCGCTGCACTCCATTATCATCCCGTATTAATACCAGGCTTACAGCGTGGGGAGCTACGGCGATGTAAGCAAACAGCACCTCGTCTGCCTCCGGACTGGACATGATGGGTGGTCGGGACAGGTAGTCCTTGAGCTGCTGGAAAGCCTGAACGCAATCCTCCGACCACTTAAACTTTTTCCACTTGTTTATCAGGAGATAAAAAGGTCGACATCGATCCGCCGATCGTGATATGAACCGGCTTAAGGCCGCAATCATGCCAGTGAGCTTCTGCACTTCCTTCGGGTTCCGAGGAGTCTGTAGACTGTTAATGGCTTTGATTTGGTCAGGGCTTACTTCTATCCCTCTATGGGTGACCATGTACCCTAGGAATCTCCCCGACCCGACCCCGAATGAACATTTGGAAGCATTCAGCCGCAACCGGTGCTCCCTTAAGATAGCGAAGATAGTTCCCAGGTCTTGTACGTGCTCGGACACCTTCTTGCTCTTTACAACCATATCGTTTATATACACCTCAATAATCTTGCCCAGTTGCGGTTCGAACATCCGAGTCATCATCCTCTGGTAGGTTGAGCCCGCGTTCTTTAACCCGAAGGGCATCACCTTATAATGGTAATTTCCGAGGGGCGTCATGAAAGCCGTTTTTTCTTGGTCCTCCAGCGCAAGGGGTATCTGATGATAGCCCTGGAAGGCGTCCAGGAAGCTCATTCGAGGATGTCCCACAGTTGCATCCACCAATCGATCAATTTTGGGAAGGGGGAATGGATCCTTGGGGCACGCCTTGTTCAGGTCCGTGAAGTCCACGCAGACCCTCCATTTCCCCGTCTTTTTCTTCACCACCACTGTGTTCGCCAGCCATTCAGGGTAAAAGACCTCTTTGATAGCCCCTGCTCTTTTCAACTTGGCCACTTCGTCTCTCACGGCACCAGCGTGCTCCTTTGAGGGGCGTCGGGGCGGTTGTTTCCTCGGAGTGGAAGAGGGGTTGACGTTCAGGTGGTGGCAGATGAGGCTGGGATCAACTCCAGGGGCATCGTAGGCGTCCCAAGCGAATACATCAACATTCTCTCTGAGAAATTTGATCAGTTCCTCCTTTTCCTGAGACGGTAATTCAGAGCCGACCTGAAAGAACTTCTCCGGGTCGTTGCCGACAGCAACCCTATCTAAACCTTCACACCTTATCTCCTCGGCCAGCCCCTTGTCTTGCTCTGCCGAGGAGGCTGGTTGCTATAAGCTCTCTGGGATCGAGGTCTCGACCAAGGGCCGATGTAAAATGGCGGCCACCACACACTTCCTGGACACGGCCTGATCTCCTCGGATCTCTTCCACTCGTCCTCTGGAGGGGTATTTCACTTTCTGGTGAAGTGTGGAGGTCACGGCCTCTAGGCTGTGGATCCAGGGCCTTGCGACTATCGCGGTGTAGGGTGAATAAGCGTCGACCACGATGAAATTTACCTCCACCACTTCCGCCCCAGTCTGCACGGGAAGTCGGATTTGCCCCTTTGGTGTAACGAGCTTCCCCTCAAAGCTGAGGAGGGGGGAGTCATAAGCTGTCAGATCTTCTGGCTTCAGATTCAGCCCCTTGTATAGGTCGGGGTACATTATCTCCACCGCACTTCCAGAGTCTACTAATACCCTTTTCACATCGAAACCCCCAATCCGCAAGGTGACCACCAAGGCGTCATCGTGAGGCTGAATTGTTCCTTTCTTATCCTCATCCGAGAATCCCAGTATCAAAGAGCTTCCCTTCTTTATCCTTTTGGGCTCCCTTTGTCTGCCCTCGGAGGGAAGACAGTCCACGGCTAATACCCTGGGGATGGGTGGCCCAGTTCTTCCTGGTGCAGCGAGGATGACATGTATCGTCCCGGTGGGGGGTCTTAAAGACACGTCTCTTCGAGGTTCTTGTGTTGCTGGGCCAGGATGGCCGCTCGATGGGTGTAGCAGGTGACGTAGCTTTCCTTCTCGGACCAATTGATCTAGGTGATTCCACAGACTCCTGCAGTCCTCAGTAGTATGCCCGTGGTCCTGATGATATTGGCAATACAGGTTCTGATTACGGTTGGCAGGGTTTCCAGCCATCTTTCCCGGCCATCTGAAATAGGGTTCATCCCTTACTTTTTCCAGTACCTGTTGCACCGGCTCTCTGAATACGGCATTCACTGTTTGCGGGTTGCTCTGCCCAGTTTGTCGCGGAAAATCTCTCCTCGGCTGACCAGGATTGTGACGTTCCGTCCTGAAATCACTTCCTTTAAAGGGGACAACCTTCTCCTTCCCCTTCCCTTGCAGCTGATCCTCCTCCACCCTTTTGTACTTGTCGATCCTATCCATTAACTGTTGGACGTCAGTAACTGGTTTTCCGGTGAGGGATTTCCTCAAGCCATGCCAGGTAGGGAGGCCGCTTTTGAACGTGCTGATAGCAACGTTATCATGGTCGTCGTCTAAATCGTTATACACTTCCCAATACCTATCCGAGTATGCTTTCAGAGTTTCCCCTTCATGCATGGACAAGGACAGCAGCGAACTGAGCGGTCGAGGGACTCTGGTATTTGTAATAAAGCGGGAGCAAAAAGCTTGAGTGAGCTGCTTGTAGGAGCCTACGGAGTTTGTCCTCAGGCTGTTGAACCACCTCATTGCCATCGATCCCAAGCTGGACGGGAAGATCTTGCACATTAGGGCTTCGTTTTGTGAATATATCGCCATTTTCTGGTTGAATTGACTCACGTGCTCTACCGGGTCCGTTCTGCCGGTATAGATGACGAACACCGGTTGGTTAAAGCGTCTTGGCAGCTTAGCCCCTTCGATTCTATTCATGAAGGGTGATCTTGAAACCTGATCCAACGCCTTCTTCATGGCGTCGCTCCCTGAACCTCTGCTGGATGGGATCTCATACTTCCGTACTGGGCGTGGTTCCTTTACGTAAGAAAAAGTCTCGCTTGGGGGGGTCCTTGACCTTCGTCTGTAACTCATGTCCTCCGCCTTAGAAGACTCGCCTGAGTCAGAGGGAGATCGTCTTCGCTGTACACGTCGTAGCTTCCTTTTCAGGTCATCTATCTCTCGCTGCATGGCCTGGTGACTATTTCGCCTCTGAGACACGTGACTTCCTATCTCTGTGTGACTTTGACTCGTCCGGGTGGTATGCGCAGTCCCCTCACGATTCCCCCTGCTGCCCTGGTTGGTTGGGTTATTTTGCCTCTGGGACTCGGCGGGTTGTGTTCGTTGGGAGTTAGCTTGATGAGGATCCTCCTGGTGTGGATCTATTTCTTCCATGCTCGACTGTCGCACTAGCTGATGCCCTAGCTCTTCCCACAGACGGCGCCAATTGTAGTTGCACGATTTTCCTGGCCCAACTGGCGTTGGTCCGGCCCTGGTCCAAAGCACAACCCACAATAAATACTTGTAGAGAATGGGTTAAAGAGCTTGGCCTCAATGACACTAGCGGGTCTATTGCATGTAGTATACTGCTTGCAGAAAGAAAAATAAGAACACCAAGAAGGATTCCTCAAGTTTGATTTTATTTCTCTTTTTCTCTCTTACAGTTCTCCTAGTTCCGCCCCCCCTCTTTGAGGGACTTCATTTACATTATATATTCTTCATCTTTTCATCCCAGCCTTACACCTGTTAGCCATCCAAGCATCCACTCGAGCACCTGTCCCATCAGACGCCCTCATCAGACTCTTTGTGAGTTGCAGAGGCCAAGGCGATACTGTTCAGGGGTCTTTTCCTCATTAATGCGGCCAAGAGGGTGGTTGGGGCGCAATTAATGTGGTGGTAGCCTTCAGTGAGATATTTTAAATTTAATTCGTTTTATATGTTGGGGAAGGTGAGCTGAAATGGCTGAGCAGAGTTTCTCGTCTGGCTTCATGATGTCCGAGGACGAATTGCTTCTCGGACGGGTTTCCTTGGAGCTGCTGGGGTTGGTAATGCTGCATAGGAGGCTCCTCCTCGGATAGTAAGCTCCTCGGATGGGCCTGAGTTCGGAATAGCCCATCATTTCTGGGCCGGCCCCCACAAGTGTGTTTACATAGTAAAAACCATATGTTTTTCTTATTATTATTAAGTCAACAAAAGGGAAAATTTCCATGGTTTCCAAAACATTATGGCCTTCATCATAATAATACTAAACAAGGATTAAAAGCTTCATAGTTACAAATAAAAGAGGAAAAATAGGATGGAATGAAGGGAGAGAGAGATCCTAGCTCAGTGCAGCAAGTACTAAACTAAGATTTTGGTGAGTATGTGTGCATAAGGCATGAATGAGGTAATGTGAGCTGTTTTGAGTGAGTGGGATGAGATTAACACTGAGTTATGTTGCTTTCAAAGAAGAGAGGTATTGTAAGAGAAATAGAGAAAGAGATGGAGATGTGTTTATGAGCAGCAAAATAATAATATTTCAGAATAATGAAGTGTGGAAAAGATAGGTAGTAGTGTGTGTAAAAGGTGTTATCTAAGAATAGAGATTTTGTAAGAGAGATGAAGAAAGATATGTAGATGTTTAGAGATATAGTAGTATAATGAATGGAGTTTCAGAATATTGAGGATGAGAGAGGGATGGATGATGGTTGTGTTAGTGTGTCACTTGATCCTCTTTATAAAGAGCCAAGTATGTAACTAGATTAGAATTAGTTAAAGGAAAATTTAGCAAATAAGGAAAAGTTTTTGACAAAATAAGTGGTTTCATTAGTGGGTTTTTGTTTTTTAGCCAAAAGAAGAAAGTTTGAGACTTTAATGCTGCTGGAGCTGCTGTTACAACTGTCAATCACAGCTGTTAGCTCTATAGCTGTAGCTGCTGGATGACATAATCTGAATGACATCTTCTACTGGAGGAAAATATTTGACATTAAATTCATGGTTTGGCTAAAAATGGTAAGATAACCTTTATGGGACCTTCCTATTTCTTGTACTGCAACTAGATGCTAAGGATCTTAACTTAAAGGCGAAAAACACATTTTGGTCCCTACATTTTCAGCCGATTTCCGTTTTAGTTCCTAAATTTTTTTTTTACCGCTTTTAGTCCCTCTCCTAAAAAACGCTTCCATTTTAGTCTCTGCCGTTACATCAGAAACGGATATTGTAGACGTGGCAAATGGCAAAGTTAAATAATAATAAACTAATGTCCACGTGGCCTAAATTAATAATAAAAAATATTTTTTAATGCCACATCAGCATCTAAATTAAAAAAAATTAATTTATTAATTTTAACTAAATAAAAAAATTAAAAACATAATTAAAAACTAAAAATCTTATGAATTGAGATCTAAGTGTACCTTGAACAAGAACAACAAGAACACAAACCCATAAATTATTTTAAAAAAAAAAAAAAAAAAAAACTAACCAAAGCCAGAAATTCTGATCTCAAAGCCAACCCACAACCACCAAAATAAAACCCACAACAACCCAGGCCAAGAAAATCAACCCACAGCCACAAACCCACTAATCACTATTTGGCTCAACTTTCTCTTCGAGAACCCTCTGTGTTGACTTGAACATTTCAAACTCTGAAGCTACCCTATGATCACTTTATGGCTCACACACATACTTTCTTAATAAGCAATAACGGAATAACCTATCGGAACAGTCCAAGCATCATATGATTATGTTATAGCTTCATTAATTCTTTTTTAAAAGTACCCTAGAACAGTACAAAATGCCTGCAAATAGTTTTATTCAAACGAAATATTCAATATTTACATCTCATAAGTCTCATGATCTAGTAAAAATAAAAGACACAGAAACACATGACATGATTATCATAATCAGACAGTGAAGGTCTCATCTGGGTCTTCAAAGTTGGGTCCTTGACATCAAGAACTCCTGCAGATTCGAACCCAATCTTAGGCTAAGAGTAGCCATCACCAACCCAGGTGAACTTGCCTCCGTGACCCCTCTTCTTCGGCGATCCATTCATGCCCGTCCCTGATTTTCGATCTTTTCTCTCCTCTGATTTTCCATTGGGCTTGTAACTCATCCCTGTCTTCTTCATTTTCTCTCTCTCGCTCACTCACTCACTCGGTGTCTGACGGTGATGGGATTAGACTGGATGGCTGGATCGGTGGTTTCGTTGGTTTTATATAGGGCGTTGTTGAGAGATTCGTTTTATAAAGTGATTAGTGGGTTTGTGGCTGTGGGTTGATTTTCTTGGCCTGGGTTGTTGTGGGTTTTATTTTGGTGGTTGTGGGTTGGTTTTGAGATTGGAATTTCTGGTTTTGATTAGTTTTTTTTTTAAATAATTTCTGGGTTTGTGTTCTTGGATCTGGGTTTGTGTTCTTGTTGTTCTTATTCAAGGCACACTTAGATCTCAATTCATAAGATTTTTAGTTTTTAATTCTGTTTTTAATTTTTTTTATTTAGTTAAAATTAATAAATTAATTTTTTTAATTTAGATGCTGATGTGGCATTAAAAAATATTTTTTATTATTAATTTAGGCCACATGGACATTAGTTTATTATTATTTAACTTTGCCGTTTGCCACATCTGCAATATCCATTTCTAATGTAACGGCAGGGACTAAAATGGAAGCGTTTTTCAGGAGAGGGACTAAAAGCGGCAAAAAAAAAATTTAGGGACTAAAACAGAAATAAGCTGAAAATGTAGGGACCAAAATGTATTTTTCGCCTAACTTAAAATGGTATGATTTCTTTTATAGGACCCTTACTTCTTTGGGTATGGTAGCAAGTTGTTGGGATTGGGCATTAATGGGTTGATGATGCTACTTTTAGACATGTGTCAGTTGCCTAAGCTTCTGCTTGAGCCACTGCAGTTGCTGCTGGAGCTACTGCATTTGCCGCTGGAGCTGTTGCTGTTTCTGCTGAAGTTATTGCAACTTCTGCTGGAACCATTATTGTTATTTTTGGCTAAATTTCATCTTTTGGAAAATTATATGTTTATTTCATATATAATTTTGGTAAGTAATAGATTAGTTGCTTGATATTTGATGAAATTTTTAAAGATATAATTATGGTCTCTTTGTGTTTTAACCAAATCTTGGAGAATAAGAAGAGTATTTAATGCTAGATATGAGATATTAATATAGATTTAGCCATGTACTTAGGATTGATTTTAATGAAAATAATAATATAATTTATATGAAATACTATAATTACATTTTTAAACTTATATTATATGATGAACATTAATTTTTAGGTAAAGAGCATGAGAAGTTTTATCATTTTAAGTGTTATGTGGTATGAGAGACTTACCAAATGTTACCTATTACACACTGACTCGTTAGAGTTTAGAGAATTGAGGAAGACATGCCAAGCAACATGTTTTCCTTTATCAACTTTGAACCACTAGAACTTTATTGAACATACTTGTTGGCTCTCCAAACCACGACTCCCAAAATTCCCCCAATAAAACTCATGAGCTTGGATCATAAGTTGAAAATGAGGTGATGTGCCATGAGCTTGAACAATGGTCTTTGACGCCTTTTTGTGTAAATATGGACTCTTTTGGGCTTTAAAATAGATTTTCCTAAAATCCATGATAATATTGATGTGGTGTGGATTGCTAATTAAATAAAGCCATGTGGCGTGAAAAATTTGTCCTCAACACTTTTTTTTTTTTTTTACACCTAATTTTATTTAAGTACCACATATTTATTTTCAAATACCACTAATAAGTTATTGGGTTTTCCTAAATATTTTTTGTTTTATTATTATGTTAACCACAAATATTTTATATCTCATTATCTAAATTCGGTCATAATATAAACTATCACAAAAAACCCAAAAAACTCATATTTTATCCAATTTTATTATCATTATTTAGCTAAGCCCAAAACCGGCCCTATGAACTCAATATACACATCCTATTCTATTTAAAGCCTAAGTATACTTATGCTTGACAATATTTGAAAAGCCCATGATTCAAGTCCAAGGCAAAACAATTTTATCAATAGAATTCAAATCTATAATCAAAACCCATGATTTAAACCCATGACAATTTTATCAATAGAATTCAATTCCATAATCAAAGCCCATGGTTTAAACCCATGGCAATTTATTTATCCAAAGCCTAATTCACATTGGCAATATCAAAGTCCAATTCTCATTAACAACATCAAAACCCAATTTTCATTAGCAACATCAAAGCCCACTTCCCATTAGCAACATCAAAACCCAGTTCTTATTGACAATATCAAAGCCCAGTTTTCGCTGGCAATATTTAAAACTCAATTTTCATTGACAATATCAAAGCCCAGTTCTCGCTGGCAATATTTAAAACCCAATTCTCATTGGTAATATCAAAAACCCAACTTATGTTGGCACTATTAAAAGCCCAAGCTAATTACTTGGCACTATTTTATCAAAAGCCCAAGATTATTAATACTTGACAAAATACTATATCATAATTATTTCACTTAAAAGTCCAATAATAAACAATACTTTAGAATCTTAAACCTATTACTATAATATTACAAACTCATGAAATTTATGAATTATCTATTCTCAAAATCCATGACAATCATCTTATAAAAGCCCATGGAAAGTTATGATTATTTATCTTAGACCCATGACATTTATTTATTTCATATCATATTATAAACTCATGTTCACTATCTATCTTAGATCACAACATTCATAATATTTATTTCCAAAACTCATGATAATTTTTCATCCTACATGCCCATTATGATTATCTATAGAAAAACTCATGAGAATATCACATTATTCTATTATAGTGGTTGTTACCATATTTATTTAAAACCCATGGATATTGTCTCTATTTAAAACCCATGGTAAATATTATTCTCAAGAAAATATTGGAGGTCATTATTTAAAAAGTTTCAAAGAAAATATTATTTACAAAGTAATCCATAGCAAAAATTATGAGAAATTATGCAAGTTGTTATTTAAAGCCCATAGAAATTAATATCCAAAACCTATCATAAATATTTATTAAAACTCATGAATTCATTTTATTTCTACTAACAACTAAAGCCGATGTGGAATAAAAATTCATGGCAATATATGGTAGCTTTGTTCATTTTGTAGGGCTCACAATGAGAAAGCAAAAGGATAGGCTCAAGTGGAGAGAAACACTAGGTTAGAAGCCCGCCAAAATACTCAGCCCTCATGGCCAAGCCCAACATGAAATCTTAGCCAAAGCAGCTCATGTGTGCAAACTGACCCCGCTAGAGAACTCCATTCAGTTTTGCCTTCCGCTGGAGGTCACCTCAAGAAGCAATCAAGCTCCCAAACTAAATTAGGAGCTGGCCACTTGTTCCACTGTCAACTCTGACGTGAACAGTACCAGAAGCTGACACCTAAAGGCTAATGGGCAATAAATGCCCTTCTTCCCTAAGTTTTGGTCACAACTCAAGGAAGCCATAATCAAGACCCCCAAGCTCATAAAATCCCCAACCAAATAGTTTATTTTATTACAAAAAATGTATGTAATTGGTTCATGAAGCAAGCCTATGAATCTTAAAGAGGAAAATTTGGGAACATGTGGTTTGGAGGGCATAAAGGGATCTCCAGCGGAACCCTCTGAAGTGGACTTAAATTTTGACACCTAACTTGGGGTGTTGAATTCTACTTCCTAGGGTCCAAATCTCAGTTACAACACTGGGATTCCTCCTTAATACCTGCCTTAATCCCAAAGGTTGAACACAATCTCAGAATTCTTAGCATTTAATGCAAGATTATGCTGATTTTTACCCATATGTGACATTGCCCAAAGAAGCAAAACAGCCCCAAAAGCAAATCTCCCATTTTAGGCCAAGTCCTAGGATAATTAAGTCTATTGTCCTGCCCCTGATCAATCCTATGTTTTTGGACTTTGCTAATCAATCCCTTAAGCTTCACTATAAAAGGGAACTACCATCAACTCATGGAAGACAGCAAAATCTTATCATAAAATTCCTCACCCATCATGCTATTTTTAGCCCATAAGTCAGTCTCTTAATTCAGAAATTAGCCTTTAGTCCATAAATGCTCATATACATTTATCCATAAACATCACATTCCATCACCTTAAAATGGACACCAACCAACCAATCTGAAATTTCTGATTTTCTTGCCACTTTGCTTGTGGTTCAACTCTCCCCAAACTTATAAATCATTCCCATTAGCCCACACTCACTTGGCTTCAAATATTCCCTTTCTTTTTTTGCATATTCACAGCCCATAAATGTTTCCTAATCAGTCACAGACAACTCTTTATCCATTAAAGCCTTAGCCTCAACATTAACTCCATCACACCACCACAAGCTTAAATACCCACTCACTCAAAAATAGCCTACACTACACCATTCATGCCCCACATATAGATATTTCGAAAATCATAGCCTACACTACACCATTCATGCCCCACATATAGATATTTCGAAAATCTTAGTTTAATATGTGCTGCTCTAAGCTAAAATTACTCTCTCCGTTCATTCCATCCTATTTTTTCCTCTTTTATTTGTAAATATGAAGCCTTTAATCCTTATTTATTGTTATTATGATGAAAGTCATAATGTTTTGGATACTATGAAAGTTTTCCTTTATGTTGACTTAATAATAATAAGGAAAATATATGATTTTTACCATGTAAACACACTTATTAATCTGTCAGCATCTACCGCTAGAGGTTTGTCATTTTCACTGTTGGATCATTTTTCCTCTTGTGTACTTGTTATAGTGGGCCCACTTTTATATTAACCAACTAAGGAGGAAATGCATAATTTTTATTATGCAAATACATTTATTAATTTTCCAAACATCTACTGTTGGCCATTTCTCTTACTTACCGCTAGACTATTATTTAAGCATTTTCTGGGGCCTTATTATAATCTTTGTTGGATGCAACCTAGACTTTGAGCAAAATGGGCCTTTCACACTTCACCGATAACCTTTGGGCCATGTTCCAACTTCCAAGCCTAAAGTCGAGTCTTGGTCTTGACTCCCCTAACATCATATGGGTGACGAAAAAATGCCCCCAACACACACGAACTTGTTAAGCTTAAATCTTGGCATGCTAATTCGCATAGTGTTTGGAATCAAATATTGCCCCATATTCAGATTACATTAAAATTTAAAATAGGTAAACGGCTTACAGCAAAGGAACATTCTCAATCCCCTGTTTGGGGCGAAGCTAAAGCCGCTTTTCTTACTATGTCCACAGCAATAAATCTTGATTTTAAGTTTGTGAATTTTGAAGGCGATGCCAAGGTTGTTATTGATTCTATAATTTGTTCATCTTCTGATCCTCCATGGGAAATCTCTTCCATTATCTCAAACATCTGCAACCTTTTTCCTTGCTTTTTATTGCAAAATTTTCCTTTTGTTATCGATCGTATAATGAGCCTGTTCATCACTTAGCTCGTTGGGCGTGTATTTCTTCAAATTGGGGACTTCAACTCATCTCTTCCATTCCTCCGTGGGTCTTTTGTAAGGAAATTGATGGATTGGTTCCCCCTTTGTTACCCCGGTCTTTTTTGGGGCGTGTGCCTCCCTTTCTTTCTTAATAATATCATATTACTTATAAAAAAATGGTCATGTTAAGGAGTATCCTTAGGATAATTATTAATAAACTATAATGAAAAGTTTTGACATCACTTTTATTAGAAATATAAAAAATTGTTAACAAAATTAATTGCTTTATCAATTTTGTATAAAATGTTTCTAAAAAATAGTTCTTAAAGTAGTGCCCTTAGGGCTTTTGTTATAAAAAAAAAAAAAAAATTGAAGAAGGGTATACAGCTTACACAAGGAGAAACGATACAATTTACTTCGCCATCGTTTGGGAGAAGAGAATAGAATGGAATGGAAGAGAATGAAAAGAATAATTTTAGAATATTCTTCCATTTCCTTGTTTAAGAGTTTTAATGGAAGGAATGGAAAGTCTATTCCCTTATTTGGGAGTTTAACCCTTTGTTTGTATAAGAGGGATTTGGGAAGAAAAGAAGAGAAAGGGAAGGAAATGAAATAAATTCATTTGTTTGTTTAGGAGGGATTGGTGTGAAGGAAAGGAAAACAAAGGAAACATATACCTTTGTGGCTTAGCATATGCTTTCCTCCCAATTTGGGAGGAAAATGAGAGATAAGAGAGAGTACTTATGGTGGGACCCACCAATAAGGTGTGTTTCCCTTCATTTTTTCCTTACAAACCAAATAAGGGAAAGGAAAAAATTTATCATTTCTCTTCCCTATCCTCTCCCCTCTCCTCTCTTTTCTCTTCCCTTCCCTTCCCTTCCCTTTTGTTTTACCAAACACAGTGTAAATAGGAGGAAATGAAACACTCATCTCTCTTTATTCTTTTAAAATCTTAAATTTTTATTCCTTAAAATTAGGAGAAATGGGAAGAAATGTAATTAAATTTAATAAATTTTTTATTAAAACTCTTAAAATACCCCCATATATTCAACTTTTTATTTTAAAATAGAAGTTTAATAATAATATTGTTATAAAATGATTCATTCCATTCCCTTTATATTATTCTCAAACAAAATTACTTATATTCAATTTCATTCCCTTTGTATTACTCTCAAACATCCAATTAAGATTATTTAATTCCATTACATTCCTTTATTTTCCATTCCTTTTCCTTAAATATTTATCGTTCCATTCCGTTCTTTTATTATCATTCCATTCTCTTGAATAAATCCTGTTCTCCATTGGTCGTTTTTATTCGTGAAAAAAAAGGAAGAGACTCCATTGTTAGATAACGGCCAAACCAGTCACTAGAAAATAGAATGCAACCGTCACTTAACTTTATATCTGTGGCAAAACTAACGCATACATAAAGTGTGAGAGTGTGTGAGAATCTCGAGTCAACTATCAACCATGGCTGCAGCTGTAGCTATAAGCAGCACAGTGAAGTACGGGATCATCGGTGTGGGAATGATGGGCAGAGAACACCTCATCAATCTGCATCATCTTCGCACAGAAGGCGTAGCTGTTGTTGCCATAGCTGACCCCCATGTCCCTTCCCAAGGCCTTGCCCTGCAATTAGCTCAATCCTTTAATTGGCCACTCAAGGTACTATTGCTTTGCATTCGAGTTCATATAAAATTAGATGGGAATTTTTTTTTTTTTGGGTATATTCAATTTCGTATTTTTATTCACAGTACTGTTGTTTAATTAATTGGATCAATGATGGGCACATGAACTTTGGGATTTTAAATGTGGTAGTTCTTCTTGCCACTACTCATATAATTACAAAACATTCAAAGTCCTAATGAGTATACTTTCTTCTTTAGGGGTTCTTATTTTGCACACTAGTTTAAGAATTAATGACTTAATAGAGGTTTTAATGACCTTTAAAAGTTATGAAGGTTTTTTCGGGGCACCGGGAGCTATTGGACAGTGGTCTCTGTGATGTACTGGTTGTGTCAACACCAAACATGACCCATTATGAGATTCTTATGGATATCATCAACCACCCGAAACCCCATCATGTATTGGTGGAGAAGCCATTGTGCACCACAGTTGCTCACTGCAAAGAGGTTAGTAATCTGATTGCGTGATCATCTCTACATAGAGCTTATCTATTATTATGGCTTGTCATTTTATATGTTGTATAGTATAACAAATCACGCTGTATATGTAAGATGGGGAAGCTGTTTTGGAACATTATGCCCATTTGTTTAGATGCGCTGTATTAAATACTTGAACTTTGTTCAATTGACGATTATGGGATTGTCACAAATTGTCTCACTTTTTGGTGGCTAACCTGTGGTGGTAGGGAGTCTGGAATTTGATTTGGGTCAATGACTTATGACTTCAAAAATTAATGGGAAGATGAATATGCGGTATAAAGGTCATGAAACCAATATGACACATGAAGCAAATAATTTACTAAACAAAACCAATTTGTTCATGAATCCATGATGAAAGTAGCATATGTCACCATTTTTTTGAATGATATACTGGGCACTTGCATGATCAATGTATGAGAATAGAGAACCAATCACTTAGGCCTGACTGAGTTGAGTTTAATGCGAACTTAGGCATTATAGTCATTTGAGGCAGCATTCATTAGATTGTAGCATTTCCATGTCATGAAGGTGATTCCTTGATGAGACAGTTAGCCTAATTTTGGAAATTTGCATCACGTAGATAAAAATGTAAGTCATTTTCCTCATTTTAAAGAAGTGCAACATGATTGACAACAAGGTACCTTTGTTTCTGTGCTACAGCTATAATGCTAATGGATATAGTCAATACTGCTTCTAAGGTTTGAATTTCCTTGACAACCAGATGAGCCATGGTGAAAAAGTTGTGAACTTTCAAGATTTATTTGTTTAGTAGAAAAAGGAAAATCTCTAGATTTATTTGGTCCAATACTATTTTATCAAAATTCTTTTTTGCAATGTGTTGAGAAGAAGGAAAAAAATATAGAATAAAATGACTGAAGTTTATCACAAACAGAATTATAACTTATTGACCAGCACTCTACATTCGTTAGTTGATTGCCTTCAGCTATAATTTGTAACTGAATTACATTTGAATACAATTGTGTAGCTGATAACTTTAGTAAGACTTGCATGCTCTTCCATTTTGTTTTAGATTCTAGATTTACACAGTATTTTAGTTGTTTCTTTCTCTGTTTATTACATATTCAGTTATCTAATTTGTCACATGAGCATACCAATTATATGTTTGGAGGCTACCCTGTTATCTAGTTGATTGCCTAGGCTTAATTACTTATTTTTTTTTTCACTGATTGAGCAGTAGTGTGTGTGTGTGTAATTCAATTGTTTCAACAAATGGGGGAGGCATTGCCACTGGGCTACGAGGCTTTTGGCCTTTGATTGAGGAGTAATTGGGGTTTCAAAAAATTTCTCTTTTATTGCTGAAAGATTAATCGTGGATGAACTGTGTCTAAGTAGCGTAGAAAATTGAAGAAAGAGGTATACTGTTTTTGTATATGGATGCAAAAATGAATTTGTTTTTTTATTTTAGGCTAGCACCCAAACCTGATTAGAGTATAATTTGAAGTATAGTAGAGATATTTTTCTTAGTAATATCCTGTGGCTTCACCGCTTTCATTTCATTGACATACACATATTTTACTGAATTCATTAATGATGTTTGTCTAGATATGATAGTAAACATCCAGATTATGCACGGAATTTCTCTCCCTGTCTGTCTTCCTCAAGTTATTGATGTATTTCATATTTTGTCTTTGGAGTTAGGTCGTAAATGCTGCTAGAAAGAGGCAGGATATTCTTGTACAAGTTGGTCTGGAGTACAGATACATGCCACCTGTTGCTAAACTAATAGAAATAGTTAAGGGCGGAAATCTTGGACAGGTTAAAATGGTGGCAATCCGGGAACATCGTTTTCCCTTTTTGGTTAAGGTATATAATTGAACTCTTTCCATGTTTACAGTGTAGAAATCCATCTTACAGACTTATGCTTGTGATAGGTCAACAATTGGAACCGGTTCAATGTTAACTCAGGGGGAACACTGGTAGAAAAGTGCTGCCACTTCTTTGATTTGATGAGGCTGTTTGCAGGTGCAAATCCTGTCCGTGTGATGGCTTCTGGAGCTATTGATGTTAATCACAAGGATGAAATATATGATGGAAAGGTAACTTTGATGTGATAAAAAATTGGCAAGGATGTTATAAACAAATGGAATGCGTGAAAAGAATTTAGTGTTACAGGTTTAGCTATTTGTTAACATTTTAAAGGTGTTGAATCCTGCAGAAATTAGAAAGTCATAGACCCAATTTAATTTGAACATGCTTCCAAACTGTACCGCTGGTTCACTTGGTTGTCACAACCAGTCTCCCAATCACTTAAATAAAGCAAGTTGGCTGAGCATAGTCTTATTTTTCCATGCCTTGTTCATGTGAAACTATTTATTATGTTTATACTATTTCAAGCATGGTTTGGTAGATAATATTGTTTATGTCGTTTGGAGGGGTTAAAAGATGCGCTGCTTTTAGCATTTGCATTCTAATAAATGGATGATATTTATCCAAATTTACTATCAATAAAATAAGATGTTATTATCCCATTATACCAGAAAGAAAATGAAACCTTGATGATGGAACTTCATTTTTTGATTTAGTGAAGTTCAACCAGGTAGTTGTGTGTGTTTTTATTTTTTATTTCTATTTTATATATACTTCTACTGATTTATTACCTCCACCCCAAGGCCTCTACAATGGCAGACAACACTTTTTGAGAGACAGAGAACACTTTCCTATAAGAGCATGGACTATAAGACATGACTGTGGCTTTAGGCTCCCACTTTCACATGCATACCAGGGACTCTAATTTGTAAAAATCTAATCACTATTTTTTGTCCGTTGGTAAAAAGAAGGCATAAAACAAGCTCAAAGACATACTTTGCTACCATGTTAATAAAGTAGGTAATATATGTTTCTTTTGTTGTGCAATGACTGGCTGTCATTTAGATAAAAATGACAATCTGGAAACTTAGCGTTTTGAATAGAGAATATTGTACCTGAAGTTTCTGAACAGAAGCTCTGGAAAATATCTTCATTCTACTGAAATCTCAGATCTTTGAATTTTGGAGCCCTCTATGTTTTATTCACCCTCTTGTTTATTCACTAAGTTTTTTTTTTTTTTTTTTGCTAGACATTTATTCACTAAATTTTGTGTTCAGGTACCAGATATAATTGACAATGCATATGTTATTGTTGAATTTGACAATGGTTCTAGAGGGATGCTCGACCTCTGCATGTTTGCTGAAGGCAGTAAAAATGAGCAAGAAATATCTGTTGTTGGTGACACTGGGAAGGTAAAATTCTCTCCCTCTCTGATCACTTGCAGTGTGTCCACAAGTGACAAGTGACAAGTGTCCACGGGGGCCAGTATAAGACAATGTGACTTATTTCATGTAGTTGCCCACATGAATTTCCACTTGAATTTCATGATTACCTCCCACATGCAGTTGCCTCTTATGGAATTTCCACTTGAATTTCTGGTGGACCAGTATAAGACACAGTGACTTATTTCATCAGTTGCGACCATTAATTGCATTTCCCTGTGACCTCTCTAGTATTTACTTTTGTTTTGTGCATGCATGCAGGGGAATGCATGTGTTTTCCCTGCTTGATTAAAATTAGGGGTGTGCATGGGTCGGGTTGAAAGAATTTTTTGACCCAACCCACCAGGGTGGGTCAAAAAAAATTCAACCCAACCCAACCCTGGGTTGGGTCAAAAAATTCTTTCAACCCGACCCAACCCAACCCATCACATAAATTCAACCTAACCCACGTGGGTCAGGTTGGGTCGGGTTGAACCCATGGGTTTGACAATTTTTTATTTATTATTAAATTGAGTAGAAAAAAAATATAAAAAAACCTAAAGATTAGTATCAATGTAACTCCTTGAATGCTCAACACTAATGACTAAACAAAAATAGTAATTTATTAGAATTTGTGTGAACTAATTGGCTTTTATATAGGATAGGAAAAATTGGTTATTTAAAAAAATTTATTAATTATATAATATATTTTATATATATATATATATATTAAATTAGTATTAGTAGAAGGAATTGAGGAAATGCAAATTATTAAATATATAATATATATTTAAATATATATGTATATATATATATATATATAAAAGTGCCCTACAATTGATTTTTTTTTTTTTAAATTATTAAATATAAAATATATTTTAAATATATATTAAATATGGGTGGGTCGGGTCGGGTTTGGCGGGTTTGTAATTTTATGACCCAAACCCAACCCGACCCACTATAATAATTTTTTTGGTAACCCAACCCAACCCACCAAGCCTTAAAAACCGACCCAACCCGGTGGGTCGGGTCGGGTTTGGTCGAGTTTGGCGGGTCGGTGGGTTTTCTGCACACCCTTAATTAAAATTACAAGTATGCTACAGGGGGAGGCCTTTGTTCCTGAGAGTATTGTACGTTTTGGTACACAAGAGAAAGGAAGAGATGGTGTCCATACTTTAAAAGCTGAGGATGACCGAATAAAGTGGGTTTCTTTCTCTAAAAGTTTAATTGTTTTAAATTGTGAACATCCATGGAAACTCCAATTTTCATGACTACAAGGAAAGCCTTTATATATGGCAATTCTTTTAAGTTTTAACTAAGTTCCCAATCAATTGGTTTTCAGATATGATGGGCTGCATCATGGGTCTAGCTACTTGGAACACCTTAACTTCTTGTCTGCAGTTCGAGCTAAAGGTGGCCAAGCTCCTGCAGTGGGTTTGCAAGATGGTTTGATTTCAGTTGCTATAGGAGTTGCAGCACAGCTCTCCATAGAGAAGGGCCGATTTGTTCCCATCGCAGAAGTCATGGATTAATAGTGCAGTGCTTCTGTTTGACTTTTGATCTTTTGGTGGCAGTGGAAGTTGTAATTCAGCTATCTTCCCCTTCCTCCTTTGTTTAGGTGTAGAAATGGCTGTAATTGTATATCGGGTGGCCTACATTAAAAGGGATTAGCCTATAATAAAAGTCTGCCATATAATGCAAAAATTTTACTTTCCTTGTTTCTGCTAACCTTAACAGATTTATTTTTGGGTCAATGCCTAAACCCAGTGCACAATAAAAAAAAAAAAATGCTATGATATCGTGATTTTTAATTAGCCAATCAAGGAACTGTAAATTCTTGAAGTAGTTGAACCAGTAAAAAGGGCAAAGCTATTCCCAACACCAAATAGATAGATGCCCACGTTGAGACTGATGACTCTAGAAGATGGTGGTTAATTGGTTTTACAGAGGAAGCATGAGTAGGGGAAATTGTTAAAGCACCTAGGAGCTATGGACACAACCCCATGGCTTTGCCTTAGTGATTTCAATGAAATACTGGAGCAAAAGGAGAAACAAGGTAGTTACCCCAACAGAAAATGATGGAATTTTGTGAATAACTGCCATTTGATTGACATTAGATATAGGGGTATGGACTTTACTATGGTTGAGGTGGGGAAGCAAATATTCAAGAGAGGCTTGATAGAGCAACGGCTACTATGGTATGGAGTGGCTTCAATGGTACAGCAGTGGTGTGGTCTATCATGTCCTGATGTCCCCAAATCTATTTCCTATCATGTCCCCGTATTAGTCGAGACGTGAAACCAAGTAAAGCACAAAAAGAGGGGGCACAGACCACAGAGTTTTGAGGAGAAGTGGGCCACAAAACCTGAATGCGAAGAGATCATACGTGCTGTGTGAAGTGTGTTAAGAGTCAAGAATGAGCAAACAATAAAATTGTGAGTGAGGTCTAGGACTCTAGACAATACAAGAATGAAGAAACCAATCACATCACTCAGATATCTATTGACACTAGGACTGAGCAGTTCGGATTGGCAGGGAATTTTTTTTAACCAATCTGCTATTGACGGGTTGGAAAAATATTCCAAACCACCTTCAACTTACCAAGCTTAAAAATGGCGGGTTGGTTGAAAATTTGGGTGGTTTCAACTTCACAGATTAGGCAGGTTAGTTTTAGTTATGTGTTATATACTAAATTTTAAAATTTATTTTACTATTTACAACTAAATTTAAGTTGTATTTCCTCTAGATCTTATAAATCATTGAAGGAAATTATAGGAATTAGGAAGTGATCAACTTTTCCATAGATCCAAGTACACACTACTTAAGTTTTGAATATTTTTCAATTTTCTTATAAAAAAAATGGAGTACCATATTCATATCCCTATATATACATACAAATAAGTTGGGAAACTATCTTTCATTTTTAGTGTTAACATATATAAATCATGGTATTAACAAAAAAGATAAAAAAAATTTGATATGAGATAAAAACTAAAAAGAGATGAGCATATATATATATATATATATATATAATTTATATTGGGTTGTGTCAAGTATCGTTAGCTTTAAAAAAACTCAATACGCCATCCAACCTGACCTGTTGTTTTAATAGTTGAACTTGACTAACTCGCTTGGAAATCAATATCTTATTTGTGCAAGGTAATGTAGGTTAAACGGTTTGGGCAGGTTATTGCACATGCCTAATTGACACTACGAATTGAAAATAATGTCCAGCAATCAAGGAGTTACACATATATAGCTCTCACATCTCCTAAGTTCTAAAATTTTGTAACCATGTGAAAACATAGAGATCTGATGTTATTTAGCATGAAGCACGGAACAATTCGAACAAGTGTGATTAGACCACAATAGTGACAGACAATAGATTTAGGACATTTAGCCATTTTTATTGAAGATAATAAATTAATTCGTAAGAAGCACATTCATTAAACATGCCAATATGCCATTGCCAAGTTTAAAATTAGACCACAATAGGGACAGACAATAGATTTTGGACATTAATCTAATGGTCTGTTTGGATTGAGCCTCTATTTGGGTACTGCGTTTTGCATCCACATTTGAACTCAAAACGCGTTTCACCCCTTTTTTCTTTTTTTTTTTCCTCTGTGCCGTGATTGTTGACTGGAAAGGTGTGAACAGTGCACACCTTAGCAACTTTTCCAGCACCTCTTAATCAACTTTTTAGCAACTTTTTAGTCACGGGACCCACAAACCTCACTTTTCAACAATTTTTTTTATTAAAAATGGGTCCCATGGTACTATTCACACATTTAAAAATTATTTTGCTAAAGGGGGAGTAGAATAAAGTAGAGTAGATTTAGTATAAAATTAGTTTATTTTTATCCAACTCTACCCTACTCCTCTCCACTCACCATCTTTCCCCCTTCTATCCAAACATGCCATAAGTGTATATGTATGTGAAGCTTCCTCTTGGAGACTTGAACCCCGACCATTATCCACCATACCCTACACCCCACAAGCACTTATACTTGTGGAGTGACTATCACGCCAAATGTGAGCGGTGGTATCAACTATTATTATTAAATTTAATGCATTTGGTTCTCTTTTTTTTTTTGGGGGGGGGAGAAATAATGTATTTGGTTCTTAAAGAGGAATAAAACCACAAATTTGTATTTTTAGAAACATAATAATTTTATATTTATCATAATTATTATGCACATAGAGATAATTTGTATTTTGGGAAATATAATAATTTCTAAATAATAATAAAACATCATAGAGAAAAATAAACATTCTCAATTTAAGGAATATTTATTACTTAAAATCCAACCAAACATGTCATAAATTTTTCTATATTTATGTGTATAATTTAAAAAACAACTTTATGTCATATTATTAATGCATAGTAGCCAACCATATATATACACAATAATCTATTAATGCATCTATAATAATTAATATATATATATATATATATTTAAAATCAAAGACATTTAAATTTGGTTAATCTTATAATATTATGCCAAATAAGTTTTTAAGGCTTTATAATTTTACACACCATTATTCTAGGCTAATATATATATATATATATATATTTAATTAACTTTAAATTCCATTCTATATTTAAACTTTCCATTAAAAACTTAGCACATTATATTTTCTGTAAATGGTAAAATATAATAAATGCCTAATGCTTACATATACAATAATTTTCCATATATAAACATAATCATAAAAAAAATGTCTATTAATAACTATTATAATGATTGAATTTCATATTTAAAAAAGTTAATAAAAGTGAGAAAAAAAAATCATATTATGTTTAGTTGTTTATTGACCAGTGTTAACTGAATTTTTAATTAGTCTAGTCTTTAAAAAAGGAATGGTTAGAATGTCAAATTTAAAATTAATGCTCACATATATGAATTTACATTTGAATATAAGTAATTTTTTTTATACTTGAGATGGAAATTCTACGCTAACTTAATTTAAGTGTATTGAAATTTTACGCTGACCTAATCTAAGTATATATATATATATATAAATAAATAAATAAATATATATATATATATAAATGTGTGTGTATGTGTGAAACTACTACCTCATGGATACTTGAAGTCTTTAACTTCGAGCCCTTATCTCACCCTCTCACGTCACAAAAACTTGTACTTGTATTTGTACTTGTGGAGTGTTCATCACGCAAAGGATACATGGTGGTAAATAATTACATTTTTTTTTCTTGAATTTAAACCCTTTTAAGAGATGCTACGTTACATTTTCCATATAAAATATTGAATCTGACATAAATAGTTTTGAAATGATTTTACTCTTAAAATGAGTATCTTACTTTGTTTCAAATTCCTTTCCTAGTATGTAAGGGAGATATATTATGGACAAATTTTGACTCGATGTAGTCTAAGACTACAACTTCCTTTAAATAATTAATACTGTTACATATTTTGAAAATTCAACCATTAGATTGCGTGTTCTTTACGCTCTTAACACACATGTAAAATTTTGCGTCAATCAAACGTTATTTACTATATGATCCATAAACTTATTTTTTATGCTTAATTTTATATTACAAAAACTTGCAATTTAAACACTTAATTGATTGCATATTTATTGATTTTTTATATTATGAAAATTTTGCATGTATGGAAAATAAATGAAGTAAATGTAATTCAGTGGTAGATTTATCAAAATTTACATTCAATAAAAAGATATTAAATTAAGTTGTACCTCTAAGCTACAAACAAGTTTCTAGACTTTTTTTCTCAAAAAAAAAAAAAAAGTTTCTAGACTCTGGTCAAACTTTGTCCATATATTATTCTTGACCAATCTTCTTACCTTTCTTTCCTCCCTTTCCTTCTTCATTTGTCTGCTCTCCATGTGAGCTTTGGAAACTTTTTTGATAAAAGTTTGACCACGATGAATCAATTAACAAAAATAGATAAACATGATCTGTTAATGGACCTTGTCTTAATGCCCTTTTGATGCAATACCATACACGTGGTTAGCACGACTCAAAATTGTCAATGTGATTGCATCCAAATTCCAAAAAATATTATAAAAAAATTGTCAATTTGAGCCTACACTCATTTAATCACGGAAAAAGTTTACTTTCAAATTGGTTTGAAGGATATTTCCTCCAACTCACGGAGTGATATTTTTAGACATATAACTTTCATATGACTTGATTAATTAATACACATGGATAATCTTAAAAAATCACCAAATAATAGATTAGATAAGATTCCCAAAAATCTTGTCCATCAATCACCTTCCCAAAAATATTTTGTAACATTCCCATTCATTAGCTTATAAATATGGATTCTATGCTATAGCATCATTGCCCTACATATATACTTGAGGTTGTACAAGCAGTTGTTTGTGAGTCAAAGAACAAAGATGACTTCGACAATATTTGGAGTCAGCAAAAATGCAATTGTTGCAATTGGTCTTCTCTACATACTGATCATCTGCGAAAACGCCCAGGGAACCGAATACATTGTGGGAGGTAAGATAGGATGGGATCTGGATCCTTCGGTTTTTCGTTGGCCTGATGGAAAGAGCTTCAAAGCCGGTGATGTCTTAAGTAAGTCCATTTTATTTTCAACTCATAAATTTATAAAGGAAAAGGGAAAGAGAAAAACTACCAAATAATATGCAGATTGTACTTTAAATTGATTTCTGAAATATTTTAAGCCTTTCAATTCCAACATATACTATTATTTGGTTAATATTTTTTGAAAGTATATTATTTGTGTCCAATAATGAAATCAAAAACAGTTTTTTTTTTCTTTAAAAAAGCATAAATGGTACATAAAAGATATACATAATACCTAATCATTATACTCAAAATGTCTTGTGTTTTCTTGAAAAGAGAAATTTCTATGCCTTGTATGCATGTGTATATCCTTTAATTCTCATATTTTCAGAATCAAATATATAATATTTTAATTTTTTGGATATATACGATTGGGCATTGCAAGCCAAAATGAAAATCAATAATAAAACCTGCTTTACTCATTAATTCAAACTCTTGGAGTACAACTTTGTTAATAAATTGAATTTTTTTTTGGTTTATGGAAACAGTTTTCAACTATTCCAATCCATTCTACAAAGTGGAGCAGGTGAATAAAGCACAATTCGATAGTTGCTACTCAAACTTCAATCCGATTAAGACTTATTCTTCTGGGCATGACAGGGTTGTAGTAGAGAAGGGTACGACTTACTTTATATGTGCTGTCCCGGATTATTGTGGATACGGGATGAGAATTGCTATTAATGCAGCCTGATGAGAACCATGAATGTCTTGTCAAATATAATAAGTTTTTGAACAACAATACTTAAACACTGTTACCGAACGGTGCCATGAACTTGTCTTGTCTTTTTTTTTTTTTACTACTTTTTTATCCCCCTCTTATCAATTTAGCTATTGCAATAATCCTGTCCTTTCACGTAAAGGCCGTAACATAATATGACCTTTTTTTCTTTTTTCTTTTTTGTTTAAAATTATGTTATGAGAATTATAGGATATAAAATAGCACAGTTTTAAAAAAAAAAGACGAATTCCATGGGAATTGGCTAATCTGACCGAAGGTTATGTGCCATTTTGTAAAAAATTGGCCGAATGATCCAATCCAGCGAATATAATGCAACCCTTTCGTTAAACTCACTCGACCAAATTTTAGAAATATCTCTCACCCCTTCCTTCTCTATGGCATCTGTCTCCATCCCCCTCTGTTTATTATAAATCAATTTAAAAAAAAATTAATTTTGGTCTCTTATTACTGTTTTAGTTGCTCCAAGTGAAACTTAATCATGTCTGGTTGGGGTGATTTTGGGAGTATCATTTTGTTTAGTTAGGGAAGAAATAGAAGAGAAAACTGGTGGGCCTTAATATATTTTCCCTCAGTCCATCAAAATGAAGAAATTATACCGTCTGGTGTCTAGACAATGTCATTTATTTACTATTTCAATAAAAACTTTCACATATTTAAAATTGCTGAGTCAACTTATAATTAAAAAAAAAAAATTAAACTATCTCAATAATTTTAAACAAGTGGTGTACCTTTGTGTTAAAAACTCTTTTCCTCTCCCTTGTGTTTGTATGTTTGTTTCTCAAAAAATAAAAAATAAAATAAAACAAGTAAGAGTTTTTTAGTAGAATTATGGACAAGTGATATGGTCTACTATAAAGACTTAATAATTTCTCATCAAAATACTATCTCCTCAAAATAGGGAAAAAATTGGAGAAAAAATGCATAGCCCTTTGTTTTGGACAAATTTGGACCCCCTTGCAACGGCCCTTGTTATTATTATTTTTTTTCCTTCTTCTTTTATTAACTTCTAGTTCTCATTCAGGCTTTATTTTTATTTTTATATATGTTCTAGTTTTATTTTTATTCCGTTTTTTCCATCAGTTCGTTTTGGGTTCTTGTATTTTTTTTTTTTAAATTTTAATAATGCAGTGCCAATGCATACACAATTTTTTAATAAAAAAAATAGTGTTCTTTTTTATTTAATAGCGGCATGAGAGTAAATTTATACAATCTATCTTTTCTATTATATAATTTTTCTTCTCAACTAAATAAAAAAATATTTCTATCTCTCCACTTTTCCACTTCCAATCAAACACTATAAGAAAAAACGAAAATCTTCTATCTTCCAACTTTTTCATTCTCTCCCCATATTCTATACTTCTACTTTTCCATTTCTCTAACCAAATGGACTTTAAGATACTACTGTAACCCAAGGTTTGCAATCCAATAATGCCTCACTTGAGAGGACTATTTGGGAAATGCCCGAGTTAACAATGAAAATGGGAAAATTCAAAGTGATTAAGTTCCTAAATGACTAAGTTTGAATTAAAGGGCCTAAGTTATCACTACAACTATTGATTCAAAGTAAATTGAACTGATTTGAAGTGATTTATGCCTAATTGAGCTAAACAGATTCAAAGTGCATCTCAAAGTGAACTAATCCAAAGCAAATCTTCTTCAAGTAAAGTAAATTATAGGTATTCCAACAGATTAAAGCCTAAGTGATTATTTTAACATCAAATTGATTCAAAGCAAGTAGGAATTCAGATCAAACATAAACAAACACTTAAATATTGCATCAAACTTTACTAATGCTTAATTGAATAAGATCACAAGTCCAAATGAAGCAACTTACAGGCGTAAAGTTTCATACAAAGCCTAAGGACTATTTGGTTTGCCTAAGAACTAATAGATCTCCTAAGAATCTAAATATAATTGATCTCAAAAGTGATCTAGTGTGTTCTTGGTAGTGCGTAGTGTACTTTTCTTACAGATAGCCTCCTTTTATACTTGAAGTTTTGACAAGTGTATGGGTCCTTTTTGGACAGTGTCCAAGCCCAAGTTGAAGCAAGGACCCTGGTCCTTTGAGTTGTTGTTTAAATGGACTAGGCTTGGTTCACCGCAGTTAAATGGGCTGTTTACAAAATCAAGTGGTGCACAAAGCAAAAATCCTATAAAACGTACATACTAGCAAGCAAGAATATATTGAACAGCAAGAAACAGTAAAGGAACAGTGTAATAAAGAGAGAAACAAATATATTGTTAAGGATCCTTAAAACATTATGAAATATTTCATTACTTTCTTTAGTTGTAAATCATGATGTGCTCACTAAGACGTGTTACAAGGTTCAAATAAGTTCAAAAATTACAGACTTAGATGGCTATCTAAGCCTCTAAGACTTGCAAAGTTTGAATCCCTTTAAATCTAAGTATGTTTTATAGTGGCTGTTTTAGGATACCAGACGATATTTTTCTTTCTTTTACTACTTTCTTTGAGTTTTTGATAGAGTTTTCTTAATGATTCTGTTATGATTCACTATTACTGAATGCCACTTCAATGTTGGCTGATTCTCCCTTTTATAGCGTCATTCTAGGGTTCTGGGGTACCACTGATTCCCCTCCTCTACTCCCCTGAGTACTAGAGCCCACGTTGTGCCAGCCACTCTGATGACTAGGGGTGTCCACGGGTCGGTCCGGGTCGGGTTTGTGCCCAACCCGGAACCGACCCGCTCACATCGGGTGGGACGTTGAACGACCCGCCGCTGACCGCCGGTGACCTCGGGTCGAGTCGGATCGGGATCCGGTGTACAACGGTCGGGTCGGTCGAAGTCGACCTGAGTTTTACCCTCCAGATCTTCGCCGGAAATCGCCAAATTTTCGCCGGATCTCGCCGAATCTTCTCTGGATCTTCGCCGGATCTGTGCGACAACCACGGGATCGAAGCAGGAAAGACCACCTCAAGCCCAGATTTGAATGAAAACTTCCATCTCATCGCCGGATCTTCGCCGTTCTTCACGGATCTTCGCCGTTCTTCACTGGATCTTCGCCGAATCTGTTGATTTTTCTTCGGATTTGTGTGACAACCACGGGATCGAAGCCAAAAACACCACCTCAAGCCCAGATTTGAGCGAAAACTTCCATCAAATCGCCGGATCTAACCAAAAACTACCAAATCTTCACCGGATCTGAGTGGTTCTAGGTAGATTCGGTCTTCTTTCACGGGATTCGGCGGTCGGATCGGGTTCATCGGGTTTTGGAGAAGAAAACCCGTCATCCGATCCGCCTGAATCGGTTCTTCGTGGCGAAGACCCGCCGCCGACCGTCACCGGCGTCGGATCGGCCGGTTTTCGGGTCGGTCCGGACGGTTTGAACGGGTGGGTCGGTTTTCGGTTTCTGATGGACAGCCCTACTGATGACTGGTCCTTTCCTTGTTTCTCATAGTTTTCTTCTTTTGGTGTTGTTTCCCTAAAAGTTTCTTACTAACTTTCCAATCTAGGGTGTCCTTAAAGGGCTGACCTCCAATCTCTCTTCCCTCAAGGTTTCTAATCCTTACCTTTTTTAGACTCAGCTTTTTTACTGTCCTTCTTTTTGTCATTTTTCCCAGGTGAGCTGAATTCATTCCTGCCAGGTTGAAGGTTTTCCCGGCTACTTCTCTTTATAGTTCTTCTTTCTGGGTTGCCCGAGGTACCAGTCCCTTGTTCATGAATTGTTACTCTCCAAGCCTTCTAGTTCCTTTCTACATCATTGGGTGATTGAGAAGGACGTATCTGTCCTTCGTTCCTTGTGTTTCTTGGTACTCTTTTTGAACTGTCTTAATCTCATCCTAGTTGTGTTTCACGTCTTGAGGATCCCAAGCCCCTGGCAGCCTCTGGGTATCCCGGCTCAGTTCTTCCCACTGGACTTTCTTTGATTTTCTGATCTTGACAAGCTGGGCTTTTTTCCTTTCTTCCCTCCATTTCATGGGCCCTAGGCCTGTCCTTTCATGGGATCTGGGCTTTAAATCTTTTTTTAATGGACTTGGGCCATCCTTTTGTCTTGTGATGAGCTTATATGGGGTTCACCCACTGTGCTTTTTTTTTTTTTTTTTTTTTGGGCCTTGGTGTTATAACTTTTTAGACCTCAACAACAAATATGCCTAGTTCTGCTTTCACGTGTCACTCTTTGATTGATATCTATTACCAAGTGTCTTATTGCTAGCAAGACTTGGTAACCTCTTATAACCACCTTGAGCCAACTGTTGCCTTGCTACCTTCATTCGCTTAACATGTGTTTTATGTTTGATTACCTTCGTTAATTGTTCAAGATAAATGCCCATACTTTCCTCAAGGTAACTACCCACTATCTTATAGAATTGCCCTAGATCAATGCCACTTGTCACTCTTCTGAAATTTAAACTTGACTTTACTCTAAATCCACCTAGGTATCCACATAATTTTTACTTTTTACATGACTTCTCCCTATTTTGTGAGTCTTTTGGCTGAATACTGCTGAATTTGGAGTTTATTTGCGTTATAGGTATTGTTCCAAGTTATTTAGGGGAGTGAGGAAAGAGAGTGAATTTCGGCAACGGTGTTGCCGAAATTCAACAAAAGTATGAGAGAGAAAGAGAAGAAGTTGGAGAGAGAAAATTTTGAATTTCGGTAATCACATTACCAAAATTCTACTGCCCAAACCTGCTGACTGAGTGGCTCGAAGTGTGCTAGTGCTAGTGGGTGCCCAAAGGGAAACTAATTGTGGCAATGCTATTGCCGAAATAGGGGGGAAATTTTATTTTGACAATTGTGGCAATGCCATTGCCGAAAATGGGAGGAAAAAAAATAGTGGTTGCCGAAATCTAGGAGGAATTAAAAAAAAAAAGTGCTACGACCACAATATTTTTACAATATTTTCACAACAAATCACAGGTGATTAGTTATTATTAGTTCAAATTTGAATTTAACACTGATATTACTTTTTTAATCCAACAATAACAACTAGTACATAACCTGCCACTTAGAATTTGTTGTAAAAATTGTGTGCACATATTATTTCTCAACAAAAAAAAAAAATGTGGAATGGATTTGTGGCAATGGCATTGCCGAAATAGGAGGAAAAAAAAATTATTGCAATTGATTTGTGGCAATGCCATTGCCGAAATAGGGGAAAAAAAATTGTGGCAATTGTGGCAATGCCATTGCCGAAAATGGGAGGAAAATAAAAATAGTGGTTGGAGCACTCAGTGACACAACCAAGGTTGAAGTTGAAAGCTCGTGTAAGTGAATGTACTTTCTCTTCACTGCAAATGGACTTCAAAATTTTTTTTTTCTAACCAGATTATAATCCCCAAGATGGTTGGAGCACACAACTGTAGTTTCAAAGACATAAGATTTCCAATAGCTAAGGAACTAATGAGAAATGATATGTCCACAATATTTTTACAACAAAACCTAAGTGGCAGGTTGTTACTAGTTGTTATTGTTGGATTAAAAAAGTAATCTTAGTATTAAATTCAAATTTGAACTAATAATAACTAATCACCTGTGATTTGTTGTGAAAATGTTGTAAAAATATTGTGGACGTAGCACATTTTTTTTTTTTTAATTCCTCCCTAGATTTCAGCAACCACAATTTTTTTTTCCTCCCATTTTCGGCAATGACATTGCCACAATTTCCAAAAAAAAAAAAAAAATTCCCCCTATTTCGGCAATGGCATTGCCACAATTAGTTTCCCTTTATGCACCCGCCTAGCACAAACACACTTCGAGCACTTCACACTCACTCAGTCAGCAGGTTTGGGCGGCAGAATTTCGGTAATGTGATTATCGAAATTCAAAATTCTCTCTCTCTCTCTCTCTCTCTCTCTCTCTCTCTCTCTCTCTCTCATACTTTTGTTGAATTTCTGCAACACCGTTGCCGAAATTCACTCTCTTTCCTTAATTCCCTAATTAACTTGGAACAGTGCCTATAACGCAAATAAACTCCAGATTCAGCAATATTCAGCCAAAAGACTCGTTCATAGGTTGCAAAATAATTTGGAAACCCACACCCGAATGGAGCAAGTTTTTTGAGGTTTTGGTTGTAAAATAGCAACTAGGTGTGTTTACACCCAATGCTAGTGCTTTTGGCAAAGTGCCACCTCACGAGACCTTTATCCACATCAGCTAATTTAATGGATTCATAATGGAGGGACTAGTATCCAAAATGCCTCCTTTTTAAAATTTCAAGGACCTAAATTATACTTAAAAAATTTTAGGAACTAAAATAAAATCAAACTTACACCCAATTCTTTGGTTTACAATAATAATAATAATTTACACCCAATTTTAGGAACTAAAAGTGCAATTTATCCTAATCTTTGGTAGGAAAATGGTAGCAAGTGCTTCTAGTTTAATGTTATGTTTGGTTAGGTGAAAAATGGAGAGGATAGAAATAAAATGAGGAAAAAAGAAGAAGTGATTAATCATTATTTTGTTGGAGTTAAAAGAGAGGAAAAAAAATTTGGGTGAATGAGAAGTTGAGTAAGTTTAGTGCCACAAACTTTTTCACAACTTTGTCACGACTCTGTTATGTGGCGACTTGTGAGTAGTGAAATCATGGACCAACATGGATTTACTATTTTATTCCCACCACTTACAAGTTGCTACATAACAAAGTTATGGTAAAATTATGAAAAAGTTTGTGACACTAAACTTACTCTGAAAAGATTTCTACCCAAACCCACCATTATTAAAAGAACAAAATTATTTCCACATTTCCTTCCTTTTACTTTTAATAATACGAATATGATTGTAATTTAGTTTTTACCCTTCCACTTTACTGACTTTAGGATACTATCTTTTTTTATCCTCCCAGTCCGTACCAAACAGAACTTATAGGGGATGTAATGTTGAAAAAATTCAAACAAACAGGCCATTACTTAAGAATTACCGCTAATTCAACTCTGATTTCTTAATTCATAAGCTGATTCAAATCCCGGTGCGCACTACGCACCCCACTTAACGTATCACTAGCAACAGTCACACCTATATATAAGAAACACAAAAAACTAGCGCGCATTCACAAAGCTCGTTGAAGCTAGTGTGTGGTGTGTAGCAATGGAAGACGAGGGAGGAGAGAGATCGAGCATCGTGATTGGTCTCATCGAGAACAGAGCTAAAGAGGTACACTATCGTCTTCGACTTATATAGATAATCTGTGTTTGCTTTACCAGAAAATGCAAGTAAAGAAAAGAAAGTGAATCAAAGTGGTAGTATTTTAAAATTTTCAGGTATTGCAATATTCGGAACCGAAACACTAAAATCAGCCTAATACTACTATTTGTTGTAATTGATCAATTTAACTTCTACGTCAAAGTTAGAGTATGTGAAAAACAATGTTTGAAATTATATTTTGTTTTTCCTTTCCCTCGCCTTTCTCGGCTACCAAACAGACACTTCCAGTGCTTTATTCTACCTTTTTAATTGATATGAAATAGCACATTTGTGAAATTATGGCTTCTTTGATGTTCAATTTTTCATCAGCGTTTTGCACTCGAAGTTTCTGGAGTTTCATGGATAGGATTTGATCTTATACCTTTAATTAGTGGTTGAAACTTGAAAGGATATAGTCGAAGATGATTATTATTAATCTATTTATTTTAATTAATATAAGTGGGAAAAAAAATATTAAAATTACTTGTTAGATGATTTGCATTGAGGTTTTGTGAACAAGTGTTATAACAAAGAAGCCAAATGCTAATTTTGTTAGAGAAACATGCTTTTCAATCTGAATTCGCAAATGGCTCTTTTGTTTTAAACTTCTTTTTATTGAAATGCTTATTTTGATTTCTTGGATTCTCTAGGTTCAGATATGTGTTATTACATGCAATCTTTGTTTGAAGATTGTAAATGAAAATTGAAAAATTTGCTAGTTTTTTTTTTTTTTTTTTGGATATATGTGTGTGTGTCTTGGATTTTGGATTTTTTTTTTTTTTTGGGTACTTCCATGTTCAGCAATTTTGAGGAAAACAAATATTAGAGGAAAAACCTTACAGTTATGAATTCAACCTGCTATCTAAGCCTTCCACCATTGTACCACAGTTCAGAGGGTGTGGTGGATTGCATATTTGATCGAATAGAATGTACCATGGTGAACTGTGTTGCAGGAAACTTGGGTTTCTAAGGAAGTCTCTATCCAAAGATTATCAAATGAGAATGGAAATGGAATCATGATTTTCTGAGTACTATAGTTATGCAGAGAGTCATTACATTTATTTCTGTTGGATTGAATAGGATATTTATCCATGTGTACATGTGTGTGTGTGTGTGTGTGTGTGTGTGTGTGTGTGTGACTTGAAGTTAAGATTCATTTCCAAATATTTATTATTCTGCCAGCTGAAGGCTGGTTTTGGTGACTAATGATTGTCATAATGCGTAACTGATTCCAAATTCTCTGGATAGGTTGGAGTTGCTGCTTTTGACTTAAGGTCAGCTTCACTGCATCTTTCTCAATATATTGAGACTAGCAGTTCATATCAGAATACAAAAACTTTGCTGCATTTCTACGATCCCATGGTGATCATTGTTACCCCGAACAAACTGGCACCAGACGGTATGGTTGGAGTTTCAGAGTTGGTGGATAGATTTTATGCTACAGTAAAAAAGGTGATGGTTTGTAATGATTCACAATGCAAAATTCTCTTTATCTTGTGCTTGTATGTGCACTTTGGACAACCAGATTCGTATGTGTCTTTGTTTGTGTATGGTTTTTATTTTTCACAAATTCATATCATATACTGTTTTGTGCAGGTTGTAATGGGCCGTGGTTGCTTCGATGATACTAAGGTTATGCTAGATACCTATTCTCCACCAATTTTTTAAAATTTTGGGTGCTAATTCTTGTATCTATCTGCTGGAAATGCCATTGTGGTTTTATGCTCCAGGGTGCGGTGCTGATTAAAAATCTAGCAGCCAAGGAGCCTTCTGCACTCGGTTTGGATACTTATTACAAGCAGTATTATCTATGCTTGGCTGCCACCGCAGCTACTATTAAATGGTACTTTCAGGACTTGATCTTTTAAGAATTAAGCTAAGAAGGTAGAGATGTTTATTCTGAATATGAATTCCTGATTTTACTTGATATTGGAGGTTAATTTGATGAGTTTCACATTAAAGGTTCTCATATCAATGTTCACTTGCCTATTAAATCTAAGGAGCAGTAAAATCCTTATCTAGTTTATGGCTAGATATTGTTTTTGAGGGGCTATTATTTTGAAAACTAGTTTTCATTTGAGAAGGAAAGTACCATTCTGTTGAAAAATTTGAGGCTTGAATTTTCCATGTGCTCATGTACAACATGCGTTTACTAGTGCTATCATGTGGATGGTCTTGAAGATATAACAATTTATTATTTAAACATGGAATGCTAGTAAACTCAGTCAACAATACAGCCTAATTTAGGGCTAATTGCTTGGCCAAGAAAGGACATTTGACTTTGAGGTATTAGGCTGGACACCTAGGCCACATTGTTTCTGCTATCTCTGCTCCTGGGCAGAGAAATATTTATGTTTCATTCCTCCTCTTTAGAGCAGTTATCATCCTTTGATTTTTTTAAGTTACTTTCTCCTTTCCTTCTAAATGCCCTTTGCAATGTTTAAGATTCTGCTCTAAAGCAATAAATTCAAAGTTCATCACATTTTTTTTATTTTCTAAGTTGTTTGCCTAAAATTTCTACCTAAGCATATCATAATTATAATTTCTAACTACTAGTCCATTTCATACTTTGGAACAAATTCTTATTTGCCTATGTTTAAGTCAATATTAATCTAAGTTTGCTTGAATTTGTGAACAGTAGTATGCACTTTTGTCTATTATAGTGTTTCTTACCGTTGATTACTTATTTTACTTCTAAAAACAAGCTTCAACCGCATCATGCACAGGACAGAAGCAGAAAAAGGGGTCATTGTTACAAACCACTCGTTGTTGGTATGTGTTTAATAATGGGTGTTCTTTCCCTTCCCATTTGAACCTTTAAAATAGATTTTGGTGGTTTCTTTATTACCAACATTTTCCTGGCTCCTGAAAGAAAATGTGACTACAGCTGTCAGAATTTGACTGTCTTGAGGCAGAGGATATCTAAATCCATTAAAATTCATATTAAAGATGAGTTTTTGGACCTGGTATCACCTGCTATAAGTCATGTTGCTATGCATTTTCTGGTTGATTATGAGGAGTCCAAGAAACGTTGATTATAATTACCTGCATGTGGAAATGGCTTACCTTAAAAAAAGGTCTGTTGCACTGATATCTTTTGTATGAAATAAAAGTAACAGATAGTACCTTTTCTATATTTTAGGGCCCAGTTGTAAGTTTTCAATTGAATCATAGTACCTACTAACCTCTTGACCACTGTTTTCTGTGATATTTTATTAAATACAACAAATGGTCAGTGTTGCTTCTAAAAGGATTTTATGACATTGCTGTGGCACCGAAATACTTCCTTAAACTTTAAAAGTAGTATGCTACTCTCAAAAAGTTCCATCTACAAGATATGTAATAGTGACCCTGTAAAATTTGTTCTTACATATGAAATAATGGATCAAATACATTACTTCATTTTTTCTTCCTCAGTTCTTCCATCTGTTTGCCTTTTTAGTTGCACTGTTTTTGGTTTTCTGGAATTTTTTTATTTTTATTTTTATCATACAGTTATCACTTTCCCAGGTTACGTTTAATGGATCATTTGACCACATGAATATTGATGCTACCAGGTACCATCCCTTTCTTTATTAATATATTAAGGTACTTATCCCCTGTCTCACATATATTACTGCACGTTTAAATAGTGGTACCTCTTATTGAAATAAATATTTTGGTTGATGAGGGTAATGGTCTAGTCTATTTTATAATCTATTGTCAAGAAATTTTAAAGTTGAAATTCGACTGCAGTGTACAAAATTTAGAAATTATTGAGCCACTTCATTCAACCCTTTGGGGCACAAGCAACAAAAAAAGAAGTCTGTTCCATATGCTTAAGACAACAAAAACTATTGGAGGGTATGTCATGTCATAAATTTTAGAAAAAAATCTCCTTTTTCCCTTTTCATCAATGTAAATCTATAATTTTACATTGTTTCCGATTTCTTGTCCAGGACTAGACTTCTTCGTGCCAATCTTTTGCAGCCTTTGAAAGATATTGAAACCATCAATGCTCGCCTTGATTGCCTGGTTAGTGCCAAATGTGGCACTCTGAAATTTCTCAATAACAGAAGCTGTGTTAAATTTTCTCTTTCAAACTCTCCCCTATTTGTAGCCTTCTCTGTGCTGTTAAGATCCGCCCTTTTAGCTTTTTTCCTTGTTCTTCCTTGAATCTATAATATATCATACTCTTGTATCTCCCATGAATTACCGTGTACTCTGCATTTGCTAACTTTGGAAAAAGCCGTTTGTGCTTAAATGAAACAGTCCCTTTTCAATCTATGTTTATAATAAAATCATCAGAAATTACATTCCTATATAATTAGGTGTGACTTAGTTATTTTTTAGTAATTTGCATTATATATTTATTTACTTTTATGGTTTATTCGGGTAGAGAAGGGCATTAAATTTTGGTGGGTCAGACCCTTGCAGGTTGTTACAAGCCACATGGCTAAGCTTGGGGATTTTTTGGACATACCATATAATTTAATATATATATTTTATAAAGGTTTATCTTGTAATGGATATGCACATTCAAAACTGGACAAATTCTCCCAGATTTTTCCACAATTTAACAGTATATGCATGTCAAATTTCTTCTTAAAACATTTCAGGGTTCTTTCTTCTGGTTTTTTTCACACGCACGCCCACCATTGTGCTTGCTGAAACATATATTTTCCTAGAAATCACAGCATTAATCTGAACCACATGTGGCTGGCTGCAAAAATCCTTTCTGCCATATAGCTCTGTTTGGAGCTGCTGTAATTTATCCATATCCATAAAAGCACATATATTATGACACCAAGTTTTATCCTTGTTCCCACACATAGAGAGCTCTCGTGAAGTATTGTGTTGCACCCACATCATTCTCTGAAGTTTAATCTGTGTGTCTAAGTTACCTATCATTGGCAGGGTTACTCTATTATCCTTGGTTAAATTCATTAGCTCATTATAAAATTTGCAAGTGCAAAAGAAACCTAGTAATAATCTGCCGAAGATTCATAAAATATTCAAAAGTGAATAATTTTATTTTTTGATATATTCCACCATCATCTATTTAATTATCGGTAGCATTATAAATCATGGTGCAGCTCACAACATTATTGTTTTAGATCCATCATATGTCTCTTCATTTGTTTGATTTTAGGATGAGCTGATGAGCAATGAACAGCTGTTTTTTGGACTCTCTCAGGTTCTGCGTAAATTTCCAAAGGAGACAGGTGAGCAAAAAGGAAAGAGACAAATTTATTCAATTTTTAAAAAATTATTAAAAAAAAAGGTTATTCTTATGATAGATTTTTGGTATTATATTAAAATTTTTCCCTTCATTCAGATAGAGTACTGTGTCATTTCTGCTTTAAGCCAAAGAAAGTCACAAATGGCGTCTTGGGTATTGATTACGCTAGGAGAAGCCAAATGTTAATCTCAAGCATTATTCTCCTTAAAACAGCATTGGATGCACTGCCTTTACTCTCAAAGGTAAAAATGTTTGCTTCGCTACACCACTTGGTTTCTATTGGACTCAAATATGTTTTGAAGTGTCAATTTATTTCATAAATCTCAGGCACTTAAGGATGCAAAAAGTTTTCTTCTTGAAAACGTATACAAATCTATATGTGAAAATGAGAAATATGCGTCCATTAGAAAAAGGTATGTTGCTTTCCTGCTGATCAGGTCATGAAATAGTTTGGACACAATCACTTTCTTGTTTTAAGTTTTAGGAATCCAACTGATGTAAGGAATGTGATGGGTTGCTGTTTAGGCTTGATTGAATTTGGGAATGAGAGTTGCTTAGAACAAATTAAATATTAAAAAAGTTATTGAGTTGTGTAATCCAATGGTGTGATTTTCAAAATATTAAAAAATAGTTATTAAGTTGTGTAACATTGCTTCAAGTTATACCAAGTGTAACTTGAACCCAACCCATATATATATACACACACTAAAATTTCTATATCAAAACTCAACAAGCAAATTTTCTGTAGTGTTTGAACTTTGAATGGGCAGCTTTTAGATTTGTGATTCAGGTTTGATTCATTGTGTTAGCAAATTTCATGGTTTTTTACAACTGAGTATCATCTTTTCTATCTGCTGGTTCCAGATATATGTCAGCTTGAACACCATAGGGCATGCTTGGCAGAGATTTTTTTTTTGATGTAAATTTTTTGGGTTGTCTAAGCTTGGTTTGAGACACTTGTCCTCTAGGCTGTGTTCGGACAAGCAGCCTCACCTTGGCTCAACCCAGCTCATTTACAGGTCTAGATGTAAGTTCACCCCACCTTGATTAGTCAAACCAAACTTACATAGTGATGATAGTAGTGGTTGTGGTGGTAGTAATTAGAGATGTTTGAGCTGTTAAGCATTTTGAGATTTGTTTCCACCATGCCACTGATTCTGTATCATAGGAAAAATTTTGTTTGTAAAGAACATACTTTGTCATGCATCTGATACCCCATAAACACCCATTTTCACAATAAGTTGTATTTACTTAAGGATCGGAGAGGTGATTGATGAAGATGTTCTTCATGCACGGGTTCCTTTTGTTGCCCGCACACAGCAGTGTTTTGCTGTCAAGGCAGGCATTGATGGACTTTTAGATATAGCAAGGAGGTCATTTTGTGATACTAGTGAAGGTATTTGTAATTTTGTACAATTGATGAAGTTCGATTTCTTTGTATTCCCTGTCTTCTTTAATACATATCACTGCAGTGTAAGGCCATCCTAAAAATATTCAGTATTAATTTGGCAGCAATACATAATCTTGCGACCAAGTATCGCGAAGATTTCAAATTGCCCAATTTGAAACTCCCATTTAACAGTAGGCAAGGTTTTTACTTTAGCATACCACAGAAGGATATTCAAGGAAAGCTCCCTAGCAAGTTCATTCAGGTCAGGAATAAGATCTTTGCTCTCTTACTTTATGATTTATGAAAATCTCCTTAGTAATAACTTCTGACCATTATATGATTGTGAGACTTAAATCAGGTCTTGAAACATGGGAACAACATACATTGCTCAACTCTGGAACTTGCTTCTGTGAGTATTTTGATCATTTTAACATTATTCTCTTCTAGCATTAGACTATTCCATGTCTACTGTTTTGGTGGTATGAGATGATTAAAGATTTACGTAACCTATCAGTCTATCAAGTGACAATTTTACTATTTTTCAAGCCTCCTGATATTATCTTAACAATGCCCCCATCCTATCCATTAGAGTTCTATTTCTAATGTTGTTGATGCTTCTGGAACTTTGGTCACATTTGAGAGGTCTATCAGTGAAGAGGTGACAATTGAACAATTCTCCAAGCCACCTGATGTTATCTTGAACCCACCATCTTTCTTAGATTTCTGTTTGATTGTTCTACCTGTTGACAAGTCGTACCATATCGAATGTGGGATTATTCTCTTCTTGAATATTAACCCTCAGTGAAAATGAGGTGATAATGATATGTTTAAATTGACTATGGATTCCAAACCTTGACCACCTCAGGTTTAAACTGGTGTTGGGCTCTTGCAGAAAACATTTTGTGATACAACCATGACAATGTTGGGGAAATAACTATTACGAAAGAAAATAAGTACTGATTTTTAGGCATTAAATATGTTAGGCATTAAATATATTACGAAATGACAATGTTAGGCATTAAATATCATTTTTAGCCTATATATTGTAGTTGTTATCAACATGTGTTTGATCAAGTGTACTATGATTTTTCATAGTGAAGCCCGGATTTTCATCTTTTAAGTTCCCCCTTGTGTGTGTATGTTTTTACCTTTATATATTCATTTGATAAGCCTGTCTGGGTGTGGGAACACTTGTCATTACTTTGATCCATTGAATGAAATTTGCAGCTGAATGTTAGAAATAAGTCTGCAGCTGCAGAGTGTTATATACGAACAGAAGTTTGCCTGGAAGGTTGTGCTAAACTTGCTGATAAGTACAATACGTCTTTTGTATCATGAGCTTTATGAGTTGACCCTTTCCTTTATCTTTATATGCTAAATCATATATAAAAGTTCTTAAAGATTGAAATCATGAAGCCTGCACTTATTTTGTGTCAAGAGATTTTATTTCTGGGGAATTGAGTATTATTAGAATTAGCTAATATTAATAGTAATTGAACTCTGTGATAATATTAATGTGTATTTTTAAATTGATTTTACATTAAGCTTTCCAGACCCTTTTTGTGTCAAAACACTGGCAACTTTTTGATACTATGTTCTCATATGCAGCAGGTTATTGGATCACTGGTTTTTCATGTCCTTTTGTAATGCATATGATTTATTTACAAGTTATTTATTTTTTATTTGGCCATATAGTGAGGTTTATATATTTTTAAACACTCTTCTATTTGTGCAATTAGCATCTTATGAATGCACTGTAAATACCAACAAAAGCTTATTGCAATCCTATGCTGATTCACAAATCCATTGATCTGTGGACTTGGGATATATGTTTTACCATTGGCGTTTATACATGTAAATTTTTTGAAGATTTGAGAAAATATTTAAAACAAAATCTTTAGACTTATGTACCTTTCTTTTAAAACTCTTTATGCCCTTGGTATTATTCTTATATGTTTCAATTGTTGTCATGATTTGTGGATATAAAGTTATTTATGGTAATTTATGGCATGCAGCACTTTTAGATGCCATAAGGGAGGATGTTTCTGTGCTCACTCTCCTTGCGGAGGTCTTATGTCTTTTAGATATGATTGTCAATTCATTTGCTCATACAATATCGACTAAGCCTGTTGATCGATATACTAGACCTGAATTTACGGGTTAGTAATCTGGTATATTGTGCATATTCTAGTGACTATTGGAAGTGCAATGTGGGAAATGCCTAACTGTCACATTGCTGACAGATAATGGTCCAATGGCAATTGATGCTGGAAGACACCCTATCTTGGAAAGCATACACAATGACTTCATTGTATGTAATTTTCTATTTTCATTGATTTGATTGCTTGTATCAGATTCTTTCTCATGTAGGAACTTTTAATCCTTTTTCTTTTTCAACCTCGATTTTGTTTTTAAAGATTAGGGCATTAGGAGTTGGACTGAACATTTCTTGTTTTGCAGCCCAACAACATCTTTCTCTCAGAAGCATCAAATATGGTGATTGTCATGGGCCCAAACATGTAAGAAAAAACAGTTGTTCTTCATATGAGATTGAAGTTTTTTATGCATTGTATCTTTTCCTTGATTTTTTTTTTAATCTTCTCTTTTCTTTCTCCCCCCTCCCCAAAAAAGGTAGTTGTGAAGCTATCATGGGAAAAAGAAATCATTGTAGTACTGCTGGCTTAATTCAATTGATTACTGGTAGAGAGCGACTTTTCAACAATCTGAATGTAGATTTAAATCCAAGGATGGCAATTATACTCACATGAGTATATGAAATTAACCACCAGTGGCACCAAAGGAGTACCAATCACCTACATTCAAGTTGTTGCAGCTCATGTATAAGAAACAAGATTAATCAAGTCAACAAAATTGTTAAAAAAAAATTACCTAAATACGTACACTATGGAGAATCAGGACTTAAAACGCTTGAAAAAAGCCATATTTATATATTAGTTGGCATCAATTTGTTGGTGTCTAATGGTCATGGTTATGACCTATGAGTCCTATGGTCTTGAATAAAATAGATGAGGCTTTTTTTGCAAATATGGTTTGAGTAACCTATCATAAGAAAATATTTCACTTATAATGAGGGAGGTGAATTTTTTTTTTACCATAAAAAATTAGGCTAATGTCTTGAACATCCAATTGGCATATAATCCGTACAGGTGTTTGTCTTAGACATGTCTTCTGGATGCAGTCCTTCTGTCCTTTTCTTTTCTTTTTATGAATACAGTCCTTATGTCTTGGACCATATGATTTATAATTTCTTTTGCTGAAGTTTCAACAAGCATACACACACCTACACACTCACAAAATGAAATATATTGATGAAAATATTTTGCTTGAGTTAGTTTACATATTGTTTGCTTCAGGAGTGGAAAGAGCACTTATCTCCAACAAGTTTGTCTCACAGTTATTCTTGCTCAGATTGGTTGCTATGTTCCTGCTCGCTTCTCAACTTTTAGGGTAGTCGATCGTATATTCACAAGGATGGGTACAGTGGATAATCTTGAATCAAACTCTAGTACGGTAAAATTTACATCCAGCATTGAAAATGTTTATCCCTGTTAAATTTCTAATTGTCCCAAAAGTTTAAGCTATTAAGGAATTGTGAATTTAATTATTTAACTATAGTTTTAACACTCTCCCTCATGTGTGGGCCTAAACTCCCCTTTTTAAGTAAGGGCCCACACGTGGGATTTTAACATTTTAAATAGAAGGTAGAGTAGAACTTAGGATCTCTTGCTCTAATACTATGTTACATTACTAATTGCCTCAAGAGCTTAAGCTATTAGGAAATTGAGAATTTAATCATTTAACCATATTTCTAACAATCCCTATATTACATACCATATGACTTAATTTCTTTTCTTTTTTTTAATATAAGGATCATAGAAAGCAAAATCATGTTTTTATTCCATTTGGTGTCACAGTTCATGACAGAGATGAGAGAGACAGCTTTTGTAATTCAGAATGTCTCCAGAAGGTACTATACTAAATGATGTTTATAACACATGGAATGTGCAATAGTTTCTATATACATCTGTTCTATTGGTACAGGAGTCTGATTGTTATGGATGAACTTGGGAGGTCTACTTCTTCCTCTGATGGATTTGCGATTGCATGGAGCTGCTGCGAGTATCTGTTATCATTGAAAGCGTAAACTATTTTTTGCTTTACCAATCACCATGCCTTTGATAAGTTGCAAAAGATTAAACGTGTATAAGTTTATGGTATTAGAAAGGCAAAAATGTGGTTTTTGCATTTTGCAATCAAACATTATATGGATACTCTTTTGGACATAGCATGTTTAACAAATGATTAGACAATGCTACTTTCTATAACTCACAAAGTTACAATCCAAAAGAATACTATATCTTTGATGTAACCAGAGTAATTAAATATTAGGTAGACATTAATTTCCCAAAAAACAATGATTAGCATTATTGCAGGGAAAATTGTTATTGAGTCATTGACGAGAATACTTTCAACCTTAATATTAGTAAAGATAATGTATATCTAATTAGTCTGCTTGCATTTGTGAACAAATAAATTGAAATACCGTCTTTCTTGATCTTCTTTAGGTATACCATATTTGCTACTCATATGGAGAACCTATCAGAATTAGCAACCATCTATCCAAATGTGAAGATTCTTCACTTTCATGTTGACATAAGAAACAACCGTTTAGATTTCAAGGTAGAAATATCAGGATTTCTTTTCTTTTATTCTAGCTTTTTTACACTGCTTCTTTTTCTTTTTCTTTTTTCCCCTGACTGGCAGTCTGATTTACTTACTCAGTTTGAACTCAAGGATGGTCCAAGATATGTACCACATTATGGTCTATTATTAGCAGAAGTGGCAGGTTTACCAAGCTCAGTGATTGAAACAGCCAGAAGCATAACATCCAGGATTACGGAAAAGGTGATTCCTATTGAGACTTGATACAAGAACATTAAGTTACTGTCATTAAATGTCAGTTCTTTATTCAAAATCTTCTCTTTACAGTAGTGCTTTAACAATGTGAAAACGTAATTAAGCTTCAGCTACAAAACTTTCAGAAAAGTCCAATATATCAGTTGTCCAACCATACATATGAAAAAATATACATGTATGAAGGCAATACATGTGAATTAACATTCATGCAGAAAAGTATAGGTTGAAACAGGCAAGAATATTTATTAAAAGCACAATTCATCTGCCAGCTCAATATTCATTTCTCAAGGAAACTGTGCATATTTATTCATCCATATCCATGGTACAATTGTCCTACGGAGGTCCTACACAAAAGGGGATCAACTATGCTGAAAATAAACCTCTGCTGATAGAAATTCTGCAAAGCCTCAAACATTCTTATAAGGGTCTAAGTATTATGTTGGTGTCAACATTGATGGCCCAGACACACAGTAATTCTAATCTAAGACACAGGATCTTGGTAAGTTAGCATATGCAATCCTTGACTTGGTTTACTACATGGATTTGGTGATGGTTGACTTTGTTAAACCTTACGAGCAAGTTAAAGATTAAAAAACCAAAAAAAAAAGGAAAAAAAGAAGAAGAGAAACTACTTGCAAAGCTGCTCACATTTTTCATACAAGTTTTGAAAAATATTGGTTGACATTTACGGAGGCTTCAGCCTTCAGCGAGTGTCCCACCCCAGTGGCTTTTAAGTTTTAAAACGCATTTACTGGTTTAGTTTTTAAAAATGTTTAGTGAAATCCAAATCATGTAGCTGTCTGTGACTCCCTTTTACTTGATTTAATTTTTTTAATGAATTTTTCTTGATGTATATGGAATGGCCCCTCTTCATGAACTGCAGTAATCTGACATTTTAAACAAATTTCCAATGTCTAGGAAGTGAAGAGGATGGAAGTAAACTACCTGCAGTATCATCCAATCCAGATGGCCTACCGTGTTGCTCAACGGCTTATATGTTTGAAGTACTCCAGCCAGGATGAGGATTCAATTCGGCAAGCATTGCAAGATCTAAAAGAGCAGTATATTGACGGAAGGCTCTAGAGTTTGGTATAAAGCACAATTCTGTATTTTGGTACCTACTTGGTACTGAAAGCACAGTGTAACTAGTTTGCTATCTGGCCCGGAGATGTATCATCAACTTTTAGCAGAATATTCATTACGTCTGTGTTAACAGAAAGCCAGAATGTGCATGTTGAAGTTTTCCATGGGTCATTACTGGAAGCCACAAGGCTGTAAGGAGGTTGATATTCTTTTTATTTCTCTTGCGTACCTGATTGATATTTGGCACGTATGGAAGCAGCATTGTCCAGCAAGATTGGAAAAAATACCATGTTGAGATTTCATGCATTTAAGATTCAATACATGCAACTTGATGAGCAAAAGAAACTAACTACTCAGCTTATAAATGCATTAGATCTGTGCCAACCTGGTTTTCTGGGTGAATTTGTTGATATTTCATATTTCTAAGACTATTTTGAGTATAGAACCTAGATTTGTTGTTATCCCTCGAAACAATCAAATTCATCCACACCAAAACGATTGAGGAGTCAGGGGTACACACAGCTTTGGATCCAATTGTGTTCAACTCTGAATAGGTAAATTTTGTTGTCAACTTGTGCAAGAAAAGGTTCTCTATAAATTATAGACTATAAACTTCTTAATCCGCACAGTTCATACCAGGAAAATCTCATTGGTCAAAGTTGGAATACCTAGATCCAAAAAGCTCGTGGCAACAAAACTACCCCCAAAATAAAATATACACAAAAAAGTGTGTATATATCCATAAAAAAATAATAAATAAATAAATAAAAACACCCTTGAAAAAGAAGTGGGTTACAATAGAACCCACGCAAATTATGTCAAACGATAAAACAATCTAATTGTGGTTTAAATGACCACACCCACAACCAGCAAAATTAGATAAAATTTCATAGAGACGAACCTCAACTTAAGAATCCAGACGCAAGAATGCACTAACAAAGCTCAAAATCCAGATTGAAACACGAGGCAAAAGCTTGAGAATCATTAATTGCACCAGAATAAATATCAAAATAAAAAATAAAACGCAGTGAAGAACCAGATCAAGATATCAACTAATAAAATTTTTAAGTAGAACATAATTCGAGTTTTTCAATATCCAAAATTTCCAGCTACAAAAATAACCACTAATGTTTCGGCCAGACAATATCCAAAAAAGAGATGCAAAAGCTGAAAGCAACAACAAAATCTAACGGTAGCGACGAAGGGAGAGGGTGTTATTTCTCTTCCAGTTTGCCCTGCGAGAAGGACGTGCCTTGTGGTGGAGGTGACCCTTTCCACGTAATCCCCTGTATTTCTTACCAGCAGAAGTGAGACCACGGAGCTCCCTGTGCTTGTGTTTAGCACCAGCAAGCCAATTGATTCTTGGGTCATTTCTGATTGCATTATGAGCAACATCAACTAGAATTACCTCATAGTACTTGTAAGTAGAGTCCTGTACCAGGAAATTGCAACATACAAGAACAAATCAGAAATCACCCCCAGCAACAATTACACAACAGCAACGTGGTAAATGAAAGAGTAGGCAACAAACCTCGTTCAACCAGTATGAATTCAGAACCCTGAGACCACCCAACTGACGACCAGCTCGTTCCTCTGCTACTGACCTCTTGCTGCGCTGAAACTTCAGTTGAGTAACACCCTGGTTTGTGGGCTTCCCGTACACAATACCCTTGGGAACAGGCCTCTTCCGACCACCACGTCTAACACGAACACGATAGACCACATATCCCTGCAAACAATAAAGTGTTCACTCAGAAAAACCTATGGATGACATACTGTTTGTGAGCATGTTCACAAAAGACAAATTATATAAGAGAGGATGAAATCCAAGACATGTTGTAAAGTCACGAGCAAATGTCAATAAGGATTCACATTTTTCATTACTTAACCAAATTTTGGAATTATTTATCAGAAGAAATAAAATTCATCAGCAACATTGAATTCACAACTAAACATGCCTCTGTTCCAACCGCAGCTTAACTTAAGCTCCAAAGAGGGACTAGGGCTGCTAGGCATATCGGATCAAGACAAAAGCAAGATTCAGAAGATGAGAACTTGCTTTGGTCAGACGATCAATTGCAAATTTAACGTTGCTGGTCTCAGGAAGCATCTTTTCATGTTTCATAAACACCCTCCAAAGGAGAAATGCATTCACATTAAGATGCAGCTAATCCAGCACTAAAAGATCAACACATTGTAAATCTTACAAAATTAAGAGATCGCGTGTATAGGAAAGCAATGGTATAGGGGGTGTACTAAAGAGTGTCATATTCCTGGAGTGCTACTAAGAAACTAAATCCTTAACATCAAAGTAAAAAGAAAAAAAAAAAATTAACAGACCACAGAACAGGTTGCAGATACAATGGTGAAGAGGAAAAAGGAACATGCAAGCATATCATAGAAGCAAATTCAATCCCAGTTGTTTCAGAATGAGGAAACTTCCATAAAGCTAATAAGATATTTCATGAGCATATATCGCTCAAATATGGATAAAGCTCCAACCAAGCCTAACCATAATTTAATTAGAGTCAACATATAATCTCTACAAGGTAACTTAAGCACCTCCTACCTGCTTTGCCTTGTAACCCAAGCGACGAGCCTTGTCAGGGCGAGTAGGCCTGGTGACACGAACAATGGCAGACTGTTGGCGGTACTCCCAACACCTCACCCTCTGCAAGAAACGCATAACATCGGATTGTTTCTTCCTCCATAGCTCCGACACGTACTTGTAAGCCCCTATTGCCACCAAAACAACAACATAAATAATAATATACCACATATTATTCACACAAGGTATACAAAACCTCCATCTGTTTTAAGCACAAATGTTTTTCATATGGTAAAAAAGGATCAGAAAATCAACCCACCAAAGAGAAAAAACATGTGTTTTCCTTGGTAAATAGATTGCAGAATATAATCACACTATCTCATTTTCTAGACCCTTTGTAGTTTATAGTGTTAGTCATAGAATTACATATCACAAAATTAGCAGCATGCCATTCACAAACTGATTTAGCAATTAGTTTCAGACAGTTAAAAAAAAATCATAAGCCTGATCTCAGAAAACATTCAGGATATAATTTTATCAGATCTACAAAATGCCCATTTTGCTCAAACTCAAACAACCCCCAAAAAATAATCTTACAAGCCAAGTATCATACGACTCTAGCTACCTTAAACAACATGAACTCTTTTCTTACATAAAACAAAAACATATAATGGCATGATTTGTATTTCCCAGAACTTTAATCTCAGCCAATTCACTGAATTTTCTCAGACACCAAGCGTGGAATAGCGGAATATAAAAAACAAAATAATAATGATAAAGCATACGAGTTATGAATGATAAACAAAACAAGACATTTGGATCGAACAAAGAAAAAAACCATAAAGCTTAGAATTTTAAAAAAAAAAAAAAAAAAAAAAATCAAGGCTACACAAAATATATTATGCAAACGTTTATAACTCTAGCAATGGAAGACAAACATGTAATAGAAAATATAACATGAAAATGGAAGTAAATTAGGTTTTGCAGAGAGAGAGAGAGAGAGAGTGTACCCATGGGATCGGAAATGAGCTGCGATGCGCAGTAACGGGCAGGGTTTTTCTCTTTAGAGGGAGCTAGGGTTTGTGGCGATTCCTTTGCATTTATAGGGTGGGAGTGGTCAAGGACTTTCCATCTGGGCCGTCCATTTTGTCTTTCAGGCTCCATCTTAAGCGTCTCCTATGACGACGTCGTTTTTTTACCATTATTCTCAAAAGTTTGATGGTGTGGGCTGGCGAAGGGCTCAGCTTGTCTTCAAAACAAAGCAAGTTGGGCCGAATTAAGAAGAACGGGCCCAACCAAACCCCCTCGGATAAAGTATATGGATCCTTTAAAAAAAAAAATTAAGACAATGACATTATTTATTTGACAAAATTCTCGAAAATAAGTTATAAGAAAAGAGATGAAGCGGGTGAGGAACATCAATGGCAATCAAGAGGAGTTTGAAGTCATTTCAGTGATGGTGGTGCATGTGTCGGAAATGAGAAGTGAGAGAAAGGATTTGGAAAGTAAAATGTTTGCCTCAAACTAGTTTGGACAAAATTCCTCGAACTTACTAGGCACCAATTGATAAAACCATTCACTTATACATTTAGTTATATGACTTAAATGAATTATTTGTTAACCAAAAAAAAAAAAATTATTTGATTTATTTAAATAGTACATTTGAATAATTTTATGAGGTGTCATGTTTCCTTCAAATCAATTTGAAGGAAAACTTTTTCATTATAATGAAATCTGCAACTAAGGATGTTTGATTAATCTATTTAGGGAAGGAGGACTTAATCTAGAGGAAAATTTCAAAATTGGTCCAGCAATACCACGTGTATCATGTGCACTAATTTTTTGGCATACAACTGAACTATAAGTGCTAAATTGGCTAAATTGTTTCTCAAAAAAAAAAAAAAAAAGTGCTAAATTGGCTAAATAAAAAGTACACAAGTCTAAATACAACAGCCTCAAAGTTTAAGAGTTCAAAGTGTATTTTACCTTCTACTTCTTTTTTAAGTGTAAGTGACTTTATGCATACATCATCTCAAGAAGTGTTGTCAACATGCTCATGATCACCAATAATTAATAAAATATGTGAAACTAAGTGTCTGTTTGGCTAGTGTAGGGAAGCTAGGCGCAGAAATATATATTGGGTCATGGGCCCTAATTGAGGACAAGGGATCATTAATGTAGAAGTGCGGGCTAGAAAATAGTGGAAAGTGACTGGTTATAAGAGTTCAGGAAGGTGGTCCGAGGACAAATTCCTCCTCGGCTGTGACAGTGTAGAGGTCGGAAGGGTTGACCTACCATCAAGAGCAGCGTTCCGGGCAGTTCCACTGTTAAGCATAAGTATTAGGAAGGAATGAGACACGAGGAAGGTGAGAAATATCTGAGAAAAGGCTACTACCACCGCATTAATTGCTCTGTAGCTAACTCTTTGACCACATTAATGTGGAAGTGATGCCTGAACAGTGATGTTTAGCCTTATAGCTACCTCTAAAAAAGTTTCAGGAAGGTGCTGATGGGACAAGGACAGGAACCGACCATTAGATTTACACGTGGAGGGCTGAGATAGAGAAAAGGGAGGTATTATAAAGGAGAAGAATCCCATTACATGAAGGGATCTGAGAATTGAAAGGAAAAGAAAAAGATTGTAGCACTAAGAACTGTAATTGTAACCAAGTCTAAGAGGAATATAGATATCCAAGTATTACTCTCCTCGAACATTGTCGAGAAAGAATTTCTTTTTACAAACTTGTTTTTTTATTGTTTTTCTCGCTTTCTCAGTATCTTTGGTCCATTGTGAGCGTTGTCCGATTCATTGAAGCCTAGTTTTTAGCCCACTCTCTACAAATTCATTGTATTGGGCTCTCTGGGCCTTAATCCATCTATCTTTTGGGCTGAGGATCCAAAACCCGCCCTTGCAACTATCTTATTTTTTGTCAACTTATTTTATTATTCAGCTTATTTTTGCTATTATTCATGAGTCTCACTACACTTTTTTTGTATTATTCATAGGTTCCACTGTACTATTTCAACTAATATTTACCTTTATCCACAGTACTTTCAACAAAAAATTTTCAATTTCAGTAAAATAAGCGGACTCCAAACAGACCCTAAGTATATACTCATTCAAGCCAACGTAATGTGATGATTGCTATTGCTAAATATGTGTGCTTATTGAGATATAGGTTGAAGTAAAGTATTGTAAGGTGTGTAGGAGCCCATTGGGTTTCTTGTTTAGGGTTATGTAGGAGTTTCGACAACCCATCATCATATATAATATATCCTATGTAAGACTACTTTATGTTAAATATGTGTTTGATTATTGCTTGCATTTTAATGGTGATAGTGGTTGAAGTTGCATGTGTTGTGGTGTCGAGTGTTTGCATTGGGTAGGATGAAGTATGAACTATATTATTTCTTTAATGCTTGGTCCATATTCTTGTGCACACCATTGCCCGATTAGTTATAATCGGCTTTTGCACACTTGTGTGGGTTAAATGCTGTACATTATGATCGATTTTGGCATACTTATATGGAATGACTACTTTACATGGGTAATCAGTATAAATATTATTTGGTATATATTGTCAATTTTTCATAATATGTAGATGGATTATTATAAGACAATGTAATGATACTCCTCTATTGTGCTGAATCAATCTTAAAAGTGTTAATTTGTATAACCATATTATTTTCTTTCCCCTTTTTTTTTTCTTCTAATGATTTGTATATCCATATAAATGAACGTAACTTTTAGAATATACAAAGGACCGAATGTGAATTTTTTACTATCAGTTATACAAATGAATGTGTTAACTTTTAAACGCAAGACAAAAAATGTAATTAAGATTTATTTTTTATTTTTAAATTTTATAATGATGTTGATGCGGAATCACATTAGTTAACAAATTAGTTTGCAAGCCTTTTGTACTAAAATTGGTAGTCTATTTAGTATAAAAAAAATATATTGGTTTGTTAACTATTGGGGACGTTTTTGAGACAAGGGCAAAAAATGTAAGATCTACCCAAATCTTTCAGTGGACTCTTTAGTAGTGTTTATTTGTGGAGAGTCAAGCCCAAAATTTCAAATGTATGATAGCAAAGGCTAATGGTTCTTTAACAAAAGAGAAATCAAAATGCCAATAACCAAAAAGCAAAAGAATGCTTAAAAACAACAGGAAGTAGGAAGAGAAAAGTGAGAGATTTCATGAAGGAGAGAGAGAATATTCCTTTGTACCAATATTTCCACTCCCAATCTTCAGAATTGTGAGAATGTTTGCTAGTTGAATGGGTTTTTACTCTAAAGTTTCAACTCTCAGGGTAAAACATGGTTGGCTTGTATTGAATTTGATTTTGGGTTTTTATATTAGGCGAAAATGCACGTTTGGTCCCTACATTTTGAGCCGATTCACAATTTGGTCTCTAAAATGATTTCACTCCTAGGTTAGTCCCTAATTTCAGAAAATCGTTTTTATTTTGGTCCTTACCGTCAACCCAGTAACAGAAAAAATCTGAGGTGGCAGACGGAATGCACTGTGTGCACAGTAAATGTTGACGTGGCTAATAAATAATAATAAAATATTTTATTTGGCATTTTCTAAATGCCATGTCAGCATTTTCTAAATTAAAAAAATAAAAATAAATTTTATTTTTCAATTTTAGTTTAATTAAAAAAATTAAAAAAATGAAAATAATTTAAAAACTGAAACCGTAGCTATAGTTTGAATAAGAAAAAAACAAAGCTTTTTTAGATTGAAAGGAATTAGGGTTTGGAGAGGGAGAGGGGGAGAGAGAGATGGACCAGATCAGACTCGGGATTTGAGTTCCTTGTGCTGGAGGAGTTTCTTGCGGTACTCGGCCATCGCATTACGGCGTCGTGTTGGCTCTTCTGGTTCGCTCATCTTCGCACTTTTGAAAATAGAGAATGCCCAACTCTGAAGAAATCAAACCAAGGTGGTTTTTAACTTGAGAAAGAAGTAGCCTCTTCAAGTTGTTGAGGTGGAGATCGGTGGTTGTGGGTTTAATCTGGGCTCAGATCGGTGGGGTGTGGCCATGGGTCTTCACTCTTCAGCCATGGGTCAGTGGGGAAGATGGGTTTTCAGCCATGGGTCTTAAGGAAGAAGAACAAAAAAGCTATGGAGATTCGGCCATGGCGGCACACCTATTCCTGATCTGCCATGGACGAGCCACCCCAAGCCTTATCTCCTCCGCCTAAGGCTCCGCCTGTGGTCCGATTTTCCTCTCCTTTCTCATATAGCAAAACTTTGTTCCTCTTGTTTTGGGTTTTTTTGTTTTTGTTTTTACGAGAGGATGTGGAGTTGTTTGATTTTATGGGTTTGTTTCTCAAGAAAATTTCTAGGTTTATGGGTTTGCTAGAGATTGGGTTAGTTACTGTGTTTATGGGTTTGTTTCTTGGATTTATTTTTTGTTTTTCTGGATTTGATGGAGATTGGGTTTGGTTGCTGGATTTGGATTTGGGGTTTGCTAGAGATTGGTTTGGTTGCTTCTTGGATTTGGGAAGAACATGAAGAAAATTTCTTGTTAGTATTTAATTTAATTTTTTCTTCTTGTTTTTGTTTGTGTTCTTTTGATATGGGTTTGAGTTCTGGGTTGTTGGGTTTGGTCTGTGAAGAACATGAATATTAAGAAAAGAAAATTTTAATCAAAATTTTAAATTAATTAGATTTAAGGTTTTTCTTTAATTTTTTTTTTTAATTTCTGATGTGGCTTTTAAAAAAATTAAAATGCTGACATGGCATTTAGAAAATGCCAAATAAAATATTTTATTAGCCACGTCAGCATTTACTGTGCACACAGTGCATTCTATCTGCCACCTCAGATTTTTCTATTACTGGGTTGACGGCAAAGACCAAAATAAAAACGATTTTCTAAAATTCGGGACTGACCTAGGAGTGAAATCAATTTAGGGACCAAATTGTGAATCGGCCCAAAATATAGGGACCAAAAGTGCATTTTCACTTTTATATTAAGTGTTGCTACTCTTATTGATTGATTTTTGGTAAATAGAAGAGGATTTGGACCCCCAGGTGTTAAGCAAGTAGTCATTTTTAGGTTTGCTCTTGTTTGGATAAAAGGAAGGCTTGCTTTTATCCTCATTATGGGAAATTTTTTATTAAACCCCCATTGGCTCCCATTTTTTAGTTGTTTCAAAGCATTGGGAGGCTCACCTAAGTGATGACTGCAGTAGGCCAATGAGAGACAACTATGTTTTAAAGGCAAAAATGGGTTAGGGCATAAACCTTAGGCCATGGATAGCAAGAGCATAAGACTTTTTGGGGTGAAAATTTCGGATATAAGATCTCCTCCATAAGCTTGAGGTGCTACCAGCGTCTCTTGCCCACTTGGTAACATGCATGAGATGAACTCATGCAAAAGGTCCGAAAGAAACCTACCCATATCCTCCAAATCACACTCACTCAATTTCCCAAATATGTAACATGGGCTTGGGTCATGCTTAAACGAATAAAATAAAATACATGAAAGTTGGGCTTAGCCAAATCGGGCTTATAGGAAATGTGTCACGAAAATGAATATCAACATTAACATTATGTTGTTGGTAAGCATATATGTCAAAAGTTATAAATTATTGCAAATTTGAATTCACAAAAATTAAAATTCTTCAAAGTTGACCTTTATATTGTTTACATGTGCCAAAAGTCTTGTAACTTAGTGACATTGCCCTATTTTAGTTAAAAAAAGAAGCATAGTTCAAATCTCCATTCCACACTTACTATAACACTTGAATTATAAAAATTAAAAACTAATTAATTAATACTTTCTATCTAAAACTCCCACGTGACGAACACTTAACATGAACTAAAATTGTGCTATTGCATATTTAATTTCGTTTGAACTCATTGTACATGACATCTCAACATGAATGGCCATATTACTTTTCAACATATAAGGACTCCTGCCTAAAGTAGCATCTACAAATTCACAATTTGAAAAATATTTAGCTCTGAGAACACTATAGGCTAGAGAACTAACATTAGTCTGAAGTTTCCGGCTTTGTTTTGCTAAGAGAGCTAAGTTAAACTATTTGAGAAGCTTAAAAGCCATCCCTCCTTAAGCTTTTGGAATGTAAAGTTTTTCACAACTAATCCATGTCATCTTGTTTTCGTCACTTTTTTGTCCCCACCAAAAGTTTCTCACCATACCTGTCAACTCATCACAAATTGAATTCGGGATCTTAAAGCAACTCATGAAGTATGTTGAAACCGCTTGAGCAACAATCGTGATCAGAATTTCCTTGCCAACTCTAGACAAAAGCTTCTCCTTCCAACCAGCCAATTTAGTAGCTAACTTTTCCTCGAGACATATGAAGGTGTTACTCTTAGACTGACCAACCAAAGAAGGAAGACCAAGGTATTTCTCATGTTGATGAATAACCTAAGCCTCAAACTTGTTTTTAAAGTCAATCTGCATTTCAACAGGAGTGTTTTTGCTAAAAAAAAGCAAATACAATGATATTTTTGCTCTATTTAGTTGTTGTCCAGAGGCTTCCTCATATACCTTCAAAATTCTTTGCAACGCACTACACTCATTCATAAAAGTTTTGCAAAAAATTAAACTATCATCTGCAAAAAATAAACACGAAACACTAGGACCCCTCTTGCAAGCTTGTACTTCAAATAAATCACCCAGTTCAACTGATTTTTTAAGTAAAGCTGAAACGCCCACTTTACCCTGTAGTATGCTTTACTAATATCCAATTTCAAAGACATCTCCCCAACTTTGTCTTTCTACTTCTGACTAATGTGGTGCATGGTTTCAAAAGTAACCAACACATTATCAGTGATTAATCTTTCATGAACAAAGACACTTTGGTTATCATTAATAATAAGAGAGAAATTTTCTTTAACCTATATGCAAGAGTTTTAGAAACCAATTTATACACAACATTACATAGGCTAATAGGGCGAAATTTTGTAACTCTAGTAGGATTTTTGTTTTGGGAATGAGAGTAATAAGAGTTTCATTCAAATTTGGCTGCACAATACCCTTATTAAGAAAATCTAGCACTTCCCATCAAAAAAAAAAAAGAAAAAAGAAAAGGAAAATCTAGCACTGTTTTAGTTACACAAGTATCTGCAGAAGGACAAAAATGTTGGTAGAAAAGAGGGGGCATAGCATCAAGGTAAGGAGTAGGAGTTGCATACATTTGTTTCAATGCTTGAGAGAATTCATTAGCTTAGAATTCTTTGGTCAGCACCCGATTCATCTCTACTGTCACTTTTGGATGCACAACATCTAAAATTTCATTAAATTTCATAGGTTGACCGGTGGTAAAAAGATCATAATAATATCCTACTGAATACTTCCTCAATCTTGTGATCCTCCTCTTGCCATATACCACCCACATCAAAAATACCATTGATTTGATTCCATTTTAACCGGCTAGAGGACTTTGCATGAAAAGGAGGTATTTCGGTCACCTAAGAGCATTCCCATCAGCTCATGGAAAGTCTTCTAAAATAGAAAAAGATGCAAGTTTTACACATTTTAGGCAAAAAAACACCCACATCAGTGGGTGTAAAGATGCGTAAAATATACACCCGGAGGTGTAAAGGAACAGTAACCGTGCATATATGCACGGTTACTATTCAATGTGTAAATAATTTTTTATTATTTGTTTCTCTCTCCTCTATCAAACTGCAATAAACTAACGCAGTAAGGAAGAAGAACTAACGCGGCAAGGAAGAAGAATATCCAAGCGTCCACTGCTGTCGTCGGTTGGAGGTGGGAGGCGAAGGGTCGGTTGTGGAGGAGAGAGGGAGGGCGAAAGTGAAAGGAGGCCGATTCGACTGGTGGCTGAGGGAAACGGGTAGGGAAAGAGAGAAAAACTGTTTTAATAACTAATAATAATAAAATAATAAATAATATTATTTAATTAGAATAGATGTGTAAAATAGATGAACTGATGTGGGTGTTTTAAAAATGTGATAGTGTAAAATAGAAAAAGTAGCTTTTTTCGTGTAAAATAGATGATAAATTTACACGAGTTGGTGTGGATGCTCTAACTGTAGTCATGTGATATGGGATCTCCGATTTCACGTTACCTCCTCTCAAACCATTCATTCACTTTTTTTTTTAATCCCGAATAGATTGAATTATATCTGCTGGAAATGGAATGAGTATATGTCCAAATATATTTTAAATTACTTTTTAATTAACTATAAGCAAAAAATCTTCTAAAAAAAAAAAAAAAAAACCTTTAAGCAAAAAATGCCTAACATGAAAGGAAGGAAGCCAAACTTGATAGGTGGTCCATATTTAAGTCGGGTCCATTTCTTCTTAATTCGGGCCCACATAGTTTCCTTTGGGGACAGGCTGAACACTTCGCTGGCCAGACAACACTCATTAGTCACTCCCACTATAAAGCCTTTAGATATTAGGATTCGCCAGTCCCCACACACACGCGCATGCACACTCCCCTTTAATAAGCGAGCGAAAACGGAAAACAAAGCTCTTTACTGCGCAGTTGATCACTGTTCCCTCGGGTACTCTCTCTGTCTCTCTGAAACCCTAATTTTAATTCTTACTTGATTCAATCTCCTCCATTGCTAGAGATACGAAAGTTTTATGCAGAATCCTTTTTTGGATTTTTCTTTAATCGGTCAGCTTTACTGAATCTCTGAAAGTGTTTTTTTGTGATTGATTGATCGCATTGACAGTATCGATGTCCTTCCGTCTAATCCTCTTTGGCGTTCTGGTTGGAATCGTTAGCCTGACACGGCGTCTATCCAGACTAATGGCGGACGAAACAAGTCATAGTAGCAGGAGAAGGGACTCTGTACCTCCTCCTCGTCGGAGTCGGAGGTTATGCACAACTTGTCGATTTGCAGAGATACTTAACGGCGGCGGTAGCAGTGACGAACTTCGCCGATTGACAGAGACTCTTTTGAGCGGCGAAACTCGCACTTATTGCGAAGGGTGTAACGGTTGCCCATTGGTATCACACGGGAGCGCAATTGTGGCCGCATTATGCTCGTGGTGGCCCTTGTTCGAACCCGTGGCTTCGCTGTTTTTCCTGCCTTTCACCTTCTTATTCTACATTGTTAGGTCTCCGTTCAGAGCCATGCGCCCTCTGTTTGTTGCCTGGATGTTTATCATGACTCTTATCACTCGCGACTCTTGATGTGATATCGGATTTGGATTTGTATTAGAGTGCTCTTTAATTTTCTTTCTAAGATCTTTTCAGGGACCATGGAATCCTTTGATGACCAAGAAAGGAAAATATGATTAATACCTTTCATTTTTGGGTAATTCTGATTACTTTCCAAGTTTTCGTGATAATTTCAATTAATATAAATCCCTAAAAACATGAAGTTGACTATATATTGACATTTAGATCATGCAATTAATTATTGGCATATCTAATTTCTCCTTCCCCAATTGCAATTTGGCTACTCTATTTGCATATTCAAATGCAAAAGGAACCTATGTGGCTATGAATGTCAGAACGAACCATCACGATAGCTTTGCCAATCCTTAAAAACATTTATAAGGCCTGTGCAAGTTTATGGTGTCTCATTACTAGTGTGCATAACTAGGTTGCTCGGTGAGATCCGATTACTCGAATTTAGTACTTGGGTTTTTGTACTCCAAAAGGCAATTGAATAGAGTATAATTGCATCATTTTCAAAAAAAAAAAAGAAAAAAAAAAAAAAAAAAAAGAGAGTATAATTGCATCTACTCCCCGATCTCATTTGGAAAGATGCACGACCCCAGTTGTGACCATATGAGGCATTTTACTGAAAGGCATGTTCAGGTTCTCCTGGCTGGCTGGCTGGCTGGCTGTATTTTCTTCATTTTTTCCTTTTTCAATTAAATGTCAATCACCAGTTATGCCAAAGATTGCATTTATGAGCCATGGATAGCTCCTCTTTAGGTGTTCAGACAAAAGCAAAATGCATAATTGGAAGAGATTATCCAAAGCCAGGTCAGTAGTACTAAGTTCTCGAGTCATTCTAAAAAAAAAAAAAAAGGCAAAAAACACATTTTCGTCCCTATATTTTCACGCGATTTCCATTTTGGTCCCTAAGTTTTTTTTTTACCGCTTTTAGTCTCTATTTAGAAAAACGCCTTCCGTTTTAGTCCTTTCCGTCAGTGCCGTTAGGGCACTGACTTATGTGGCAAACGGAATTATTAAAATAATAATAAAAAATTTTATTTTGTTATTAAAAAATACCAAGTCAGCATTTAAATTTTAAAAAATAATTTATTGATTTTAATTAAATAAAAAAAAATAAAAAACAGAAATAAAAATAAAAAATCACATTAATTGAGATTGAAGTGTGTCTTGAGCAAGAACAACAAGAACACAAACTCAGATCTAAGAACACAAAATTAAAATCCAAAAATCACAAACCCAATAAATAAGAACTTCAAATTAAACCCGAACAAAGAATTAAACGTGAAAACAAACACAAAACACAAACCCAAAAAATTAAAATAAAACCAGCACAAACCCAAAAACAACAAAGAACACAATCCCAAATCAAGAACACAAACGCAGAAAATTAAAAAAAAAAAAAAAAAAAAAAAAAGAATGAACTAGACATCAAGAGATTAAACTAAGAAGATGAAAGATCTATGTTTTAATCATAGAGCAAGATCCTGGATTTGAACAAACTTTTTGCCCCAAACTCCGATTCACGTTGAAAGCGCAAAAACCCATTTAACAAAAACAAAAACAAAAAGCCAAAGCCCAGAGAAATCTGATTCGGAATGGGGATGCCATTTCCGGGCCTGCAACACCGAGACGGTGGTGGAGGCGTGGCGGTAATGGCGGGACCAGTGAAAGCTATGGAGCCCACACCGTCAAAGACTTGTTTGAAGAACTTGTCGCTTAAGCCCCGATCCTAATCTTTTTGTTCTTTCACAAGGCTATACGTTCTGAGCTCGAGAGGTTACACCATGCCGCCGTGACTTTTGCTACCACCGGTGGCGATATCAAGCCCTTGTTCGACCGCTGCCATTTTCTCCAAGCTATTTACAAGCACCACTGCAATGCCGAGGACGAGGTGTGTTTTGTAATTTTATGGATTTCTTTCAGATTGGAAATGTTTTTTTTTTTTTTTTTGGAGGTTAAATAATATGAATTTTCTATCAGTTTTTGTTTATTTAGTTGTTAGCTTGAATAAAATTGATTATCCTTTTGGCTGTGTGTTCAAATCCAAGGCCTCGTTCTGTGATTAAAACCCAGATCTTTCATCTTCTTGGTTCAATCTCTTGATGTCTAGTTCGTTCTCTATTTTTTTTATTTTTTATTTTTTAATTTCTGGGTTTGTGTTCTTGGATCTAGGATTGTGTTCTTGGTGTTCTTGCTCAAGACACACTTCAATCTCAATTAATGTGATTTTTTATTTTTATTTCTGTTTTTTATTTTTTTTATTTAATTAAAATCAATAAATTATTTTTTAAAATTTAAATGCTGACTTGGCATTTTTTAATAACAAAATAAATTTTTTTATTATTATTTTAATAATTCTGTTTGCCACATAGGTCAGTGCCCTAACGGCACTGACGGAAAGGATTAAAACGGAAGGCGTTTTTCTAAATAGGGACTAAAAGCGGTAAAAAAAAAACTTAGAAACCAAAATGGAAATCGCGTGAAAATATAGGGACGAAAATGTGTTTTTCGCCAAAAAAAAAAAAAAAAGTCCTTGAAGTCCATACTCACACCAATTTTACGAATGAAATGAGAGCCTGTATCCTTAAAAAAAAAAAAAAAACGTCAATAATATTTTTATAACAAATCACAGGTGGTTAGTTATTATTGGTTCAAATTTGAAATTAATACTAAGATTACTTTTTTACCCTAACAATAAAAACCAGTAACAATCTACCACTTAAAATTTGTTGTAAAAATATTGTAGACATATCATTTTTTTAAAAAAATATAATAAAAATGGAAAAAAAAGGTACGAAGGCTTGTAAGATATTTCATAGAACTTAAATACGAATTCGTTTAGTTTTTTATTTTTATTTATTTTTAAATAGTCCCTGTTGGAAAAACAGCGGGAACACTATAAATACATTACATATGAATCAGTGTCTTTTGTGTTTGCGCGCTTTTCTTCGAATAAAAAAATCGTAAGAGTTTCTCTCTCTCTCTCTCCATCTTAGAACCTGTTCTTGTTCTTGTGTTAGAGAATGGAGATCTGAGATCGAGATCGAGATCGAGTGCGCTTCTCAACGAAAATTTTGTATATCTCTCTCTCTCTGCTCTTCTCTCTAACTTAGAACCTGTTCTTGTTCTTGTATTAGAGGAGAACTAAGATCGCTTGTGAATATCGAGTGTGCGCACCTCAACTAAAACTCTGTAAGTATCTGCGCATTTTTTCTAGCTCTTGCTAACTTCTAGAACCGATCTGCGCATTTCTTCTCAACTTGTATCTGTTCCTTAAAATCATGTTTAAAACTGTTTGGCTATCTCACATTCCTATTCAATTTGTTTTAGGTACTTTATTGTTCGTATTTTTGGCTTAATTGTTTATAGTTTGATTAAAATTATATGTTTAATTAATTACTTATCCTGTTAAACTCTCTATTTTTTTTGGCCTCAGCTAGTGTTTGGATTTTGATTAAATCAAGTTCTTTGGACTGATTATGTTCTTTATATTTGTAAATCTTTTTCTCTGATTTCCGATTATATTTAAAACTGTTCTGCTATCTCATATTCCGATTCAATTTTTTTAGGTACTTTATTGTTCGTAATTTTGGCTTAATTGTTTATAGATTGCTTAAAATTATATGGTTAGTTAATTATTTATCAATCTTTGTAGCTTGAATTTTCATAAACTGAGAAGCTTGCTCTAATTTCCGATTATATTTAAAATTGTTCTGCTATCTCATATTCCGATTCATTTTTTTTAAGTAGTTTAATGTTCGTAATTTTGGCTTAATTGTTTATAAATCACTTAAAATTATATGATTAGTTAATTATTTATCTATCTTTGTAGCTTGAGTTTTTTGCAAACTGAGAAGCTTGCAAAAGAAGAGTTAAAGGTGGACTCGTGGCAATTGAGGTAATTTTCTTGCTGTTTTTTACTATTTGTGGTTGAGGTTTAACAGCTGAATTTTATTCTTTATTATTGTTTTTGAAAAAATAGTTGTATTTTAAGAATTTCACCTTCGTTGTTGTGGCAGATTAGTAATTTTCGGTGTTTAAAGATTAAAAAAGAAAAAGAAAAAAAGAAGCAATTTCTACCGATTTTAGGTTTACAAACTAATATAGCAGTGAAAGTGATTTGTGAATTTAGTACTTAATATATTAATTTTTGTGATTGGTGACATGTTTGTATATAAATATTATTTAAAATATTGTAAAATTTGTCACCTTAACATTTTAATTTGTTTATGAACAGTCATCTTAACATTTGTGAAATATATTGTAAAATTTGTTATATCATTAGGCTTATTACAGTAGCCTAAGGTTTATCACTATACATTATCCATTATACATTTTTGTTTTAAAAAATTGTTGAGCTCTTTATGTTTGTCTTATACAAAGAGTGTTCAGCAATTATTAATATTGCATTTTTTTAAGACCAAACAAAATACTGAGTTACAGAAATAGCCTAAGGTTCCATGTAGTTTATAGTTTATACAAAACATTGTTGCCGGTTTAGCCCATTTTGTAACTACATCTAGGACCTGCCTATTAAACTTTTATGCTCCCTATAGATATTCCTTCAGCTTTCCATAGAGCCGTGTCATCCACCCGACTCGACTTAAGTCGAACCAGCTTGTTTTTTTCTTTTCACTATTTCATGGAGTTGCTTGTCCTTTGTCAAAATTACCATGCTTGTGAACTGTCTCACCATTGCTTGGTATAGTGCTTCCTTTACAGCTAGAATGACTGAATGTTTTCAACTGAGGTTGTTACTGGAATAGCAACCTTTGAATATTTCAGTCCCTTCTCGGTCTTTAGCCAAAAAAACAAATCCCCCTCTGCCTTCCTTGCTTTTGCCATGTCCTGCCACTAGCAATATGAGTTGCCAGTCTTGTTGCCCACTTTGTCTCTCCTCTGACAGGGGCTTAGCTACTGTGATGGAACTGTCTGCTCCTTGTATGTAGGTCTTGTGATACCTGTCAATCAAAAGGTTACAAGATATTTGTGTCTTGTGGATTTGGATTCTTACCCTCAATTAGGAACAAATTCCAAACGTCAAATGGAAAAATATAGAGAGGTATTTAAAGATCTCATATGATTTTAATTGATCTAGAAAGCATAGGATAGGGTCCCTAGAGACGTTAAACGGTGGATTTTGGAAAAGAAAGGAGTTTATTTGAAGCATATTAAGGATATGTACAACGGAGCTGTAACTAGTGTGAGAATAAGTACAGGAATCGCAAGTGAGTTTCCTATCACTATAGGTTTGCATCAAGGATGAGCTTTAAGTCCATTTCTTTTTGCACTAGTGATGGATGAGCTCACTAAATCAATCCAAGAGGAAGTGCCTTGGTGTATGCTTTTAGCACATGATATAGTTATAGTGGATGAAACTAAAATTAGAGTTAATGCCAAGTTAGAAATTTGGCGAGATGCTCTAGAATCTAGGCTTTCGATTAAGTAGGACTAAAATAGAATACATGGAATGTAATTTAGTAAAAGTAGAAATATAAACGAAGGGGAGGTAAGACTTGATGGTTAAGAGATACAAAAAAGCAACAACTTTTGATAACTTAGATCAATAATTCATAAAGATGGAGAAATTAAAGAGGATGTGAATCATAGGATAAGAGCAGGGATGAAGTGAAGAAGAGCATTAGGAGTGTTGTGTGATCATAGAATACTCATTAAGTTATAGTAGAATTAAGGCAAAGAATACATTTGGCCGACCTTAACTAATATGTTGAGGATTCATAGTTGACCCCAAAATTTTGGGACTAAGGTTTTGTTTATTTGTTTGTTGTTGTTCCTATCTTGTTGGGCTACCATAATGGATTGGTAGCCTTTTTTTACTTTATACTTACTCCCTGCTATTAGAAAAAGGACAGATGACTCTATCCTCACCGTCTGTCCTTGTAATGGGAATTCAACTGATTACTTTTGCTTCGGCATAATTATACACCTGTTGGAGGACTTGATAGTTCCAGGTTCTAGAGTTCTAATCTATGAGATCGAAAACTCAATGAATATTTAGACTATCCAGCTGGGAAGAGCTGAGCTTGGGGGGAACCCAAGCCGTATCATTTATTTCTACAATTCTACCTGTGCCTAGTCTCCATTTGGTCTTTAGCAAGAGGGGTGTTTATGCAATAGCAAACACTTTTCTAGAACCAAGAGTCCTGTGGTTTCTGTCTTCCATCCAAAGGGGAACCTTTGGGGAAATACTTGGCTTGGACTGTTTTTGAGAAGAGTGAGTTGGGTTGGTTGTATAGTTTCCATACCCTCTTGGCTAACATAGCCTTGTTTAGATGCTTTTCTAATACCTAATCCCCACAATATTTTGGTTGACACAAAGCTTCCCAACTCATTAAATGGAGTTTTCTCTTATCATTTTCACGCCCCCACCAAAAGTTGCAAATGGACCTATCCAATTCTTTACAACAGGTTCAGGGAATTTGAAACATGCAAAAGAATAGAGGGCGATGGAATTGAGTACAGATTTTAAAGGTTACCTTCCAACTTGTGAAAGCAGCCTTGCCCTCCAACCTTGAAGCTTCGAGTTTACTTTATCTAATAAAGCTTGAAAGTGAGAGATTTTGTTCCTACTATAATTGAAATTGAAGCCCAAATATTTCCCTGGTTGATTCACAGACCTAATGTTGAGAGTTTTTTCCCATTTTGTTCTTAAGTCCGTGAGGGTATTAGGACTAAAAAAGATTTCATATTTGGATGTTAATCAACTGGCCTGACATCCTTCAGAACCAAGATAGTTTATCTTCTAGAAACCAAAGGACTTTATCATTAACTTTAAAGAACAACAGAGAGTCATCTGCAAACAGGATATGGTTGACAGCAGGGGCTGATCTAGCTATCTTAATCCCACTACAGAGTTAGAATCTTCTCCTTTGATCAATGTCCACGAGGGCACATTTGCACATAGGAGAAAGAGGTAAACGAAAAAGGGATCTTCCTATCTAATTCCTCTCTTAGGTTGAATGGGGGAGGATAGAGAACCATCAAGAAGGAATTGGTAGGTCATTGTAGAAACTCGAAAAGCATTCCATTATGTTGGTCATCCAATGAGCAGGATAATTCATCTTCAAGAGAACTGCTTTTAGGAAATTCCATCTTAGCCTACCATAGGCTTTGTTCATGCCATGCTTCAAAGAGGCATATCTGGTTTTTTCTTTCTTGTGTTTTCTAAGGTAATTAAAAATCTCATAAGCCAAAATCACATTATCTTGTATTTGTCTTCCCTGTACAAAAGCATTTTGGAAGGGTGTGATTAGGGAATCCATCAAGGGTTTAAGCCTATTTACAAGTGTTATATATATATATATATATATATATAGCCTTATAGATAATGTTGCAAAGGCTTATTGGCTGAAATCATTGCATTCTTCATGAGCTAGGGATTTTAGGGATGAGAATCGAGTAGTTTTTTTTAATAGAGTTTTTAGTCATATGATCAAAATTTCCTAAAAATTGATCTATTTATTTTTAACTGGTTAGATGTTTTCTAAAAAAAATTTAAATTTTTAATAGAACCGACTGTTTGACCAGTGACCCAATGATTCGAAGGCTATACTAGGTAAAGTTCCAACCCATATTTAATAACTAAGCTTAAGAGATGGGAAACTTGAGAATTGTAAATTGGAAAATCATAGTATTGTTTGAGAAATCACGAAATTATGAATAAAATCACAAACCACAATCCCCAAGTTTCTATACCCGTGGTTTTATTTCCCCAAACAATAAATCTAGTGATGCAAAATTTTTCATGTGACTTTTTGTGATTGGTAGATAATAATAATTGTCTCAATGGTATTGGTAGGCTCATGTAAGTGTTGTTGTCCTAATCAAAACATGTCACCTTAGCAAGTTATTGAAAATAATTGTGAAAGGAGCCCCAAGCAATAGCCTAGTAGTAATGACATTCTTTGTGGTATTCAAATGTCTATTGTTTTAATTCCACCTCCCGTCTCCTCCAAAATCTATCTAAAAATAAATAAATAAAATTGTATTTTTAGCATTGCTCTTCCCAAAAATGACTTTTTTTACCGGAAGAGACATCCACATGCTCACTGATACATATCTCTGTAGACTTACAATTTATATTATGGCACTTTTCTTTAATTATAGCAAAATTTTCAATTCTCAGCCACCAAACAGACTTTTTTTTTTTTTAATGATAAATTAATTACTTGTTAAATTAGTTACTGCCATTTTTAAATTGCAGTTGTGTTCAGTGTAGTCAAAGGCGTTCCGGGCGCTCGCCTAGGCGCCCAGGCGAGGCGAGGCGCCAGAAAAGCGCCTCAAAGGCACTGAGGCGAGGCGCCTTTAGTGAGGCGCTCGCCTCTGGAGCCTAGGCGCTCGCCTATATGTATTTTGTTAGGCAAGAGGCGAGCGCCTGAGTCAAATTTGTGCTTTTATGAGCTGTAATGGCATGTTTTGTAAATTTAAAGAGGTGTATGGTTGGTTTTAAACTATTACCTCAGTGGGGATAAGCTGTCTCCCACTATATCAAATAAATTAATATAAAAAAAGCATAAAAAAAGATAAATCAAAGAACTTTCGGGAACACTTGACTTTAGCAAAACAGCAGTCATTCAGCAAAAATAAAAAAAAAGAGTAAAGCAGTAGTCAACCAACATCAGAGCAAAGTGTTTCGTCTTCTTCTAAGTTTTGGAAGAGAGTGGGCCAGTGGCTGCCGGCAGTGAACCAACATCAGGTAATATTTTCCTTTCTTTTAGTTTATTTTACACTTTTTCTTTCCCTGTGTTCTTTCTCACAGCGACACTGCTTTGGTAGTTTTTCGTTGTCCACACTTTCAAAGCATATAAAACTCTTCTCTTTATTTCTTTTCTATTTTTTTCCCCCTTTTCTCATCTCTGCTGGACTGTTTTTTTCTCCCGTTTCTCATCTCTACTGGACTCTGTTTTTTTCCCCCTTTTCAAAGCATATAAAACTCTCTCCTCTCTGTTTTTCCTCTGATTTTTCCCCCCGTTTCTCATCTCTGTTGGACTCTGTTTTTTTCCCCCTTTTCAGAGCATATAAAACTCTCTACTCTCTATTTTTTCTCTGTTTTTTTTTTTTCCGTTTCTCTTCTCTGTTGGACTCTGTTTTTTTCCCCCTTTTCAGGGCATATAAAAACTCTCTCCTTTCTGTTTTTTCTCTGTTTTTTTTCCCCCTTTTCTCTTCTCTGTTGGACTCTGTTTTTTTCCCCCCTTTTCAGAGCATATAAAACTCTCTCCTCTCTTTTTTTTTTTCCCCCCTTTTCTCTTCTCTGTTGGACTCTCCGTCTCCAGCAACTTTCTCCTCTCTGTCTCCAGCAACTTTCCCTTTTCTCGAACTCATTACTTCACTCAATTTTTAGAGCTTAAACCATAGTAAATGATACATAGCTAGCTTAATATAGAATCCTATTAAATGTATTGTATTGGGGTTTTTTTTATTTTTTTATTTTTTATGTAGAATGGCTTCAGATAATGGGAGGAGAAAAGATCCGGGATGGAAATATAATTATTTAGCTAATGTTGAAGATAAAAATGCAGTGACTTGCCTCTTTTGTAATAAAGTCACAAAGGGAGGGATACATAGAGCAAAACAACATCAAGTAGGGAATTTTAAAAACAGTACAAAATGTTTAAAATGTCCTGATCATGTTAGAGAAGAGCTTGCACAGTATATGGCAGAGAAGAAGAGTGACAAGGAGAACTATGACAAGATGCCTGATTTTGATGATATAGATAATATGATTGAAATTGAGGATGTAGATGATGATGAGGTAAAGGAAGTAGAAGTTATCCAAAAAAGGAAAAAATCATGCTCTAGTAAGAGAGGGGTTGGCAGTAGCACCCAATTGAGAACTATGAAATTAATGCCAAAGTCTAAGAAGTTGAAAGGTCCTATGGATTCTTTTGTAAGATTAAAGCCATAAAAAGTGGTTGCACTTAGGAAACAGGGTAAGATGAAGCAAACTAACATCAATGATAAACTTGATAAAGAGAAAAGAGCACAAGCTTGTCAGTATATTGGCCGGCTATTTTATCTAGCCGGTATACCATTCAATGTTGCTCGCTTAGATGAATTTAAATGGGCAATTGAAGCTATTGGGCAGTATGGTCCAAATATGAAGCCTCCTAATTACCATGAGTTAAGAGTTCCAATTCTCAAAAAGGAGGTGGCTTACACAAATGAGTTATTGAGTAATCACAAGCAAGATTGGAAGAAATATGGTTGTTCTATTATGTCTGATGGGTGGACTAGTAGAACCAATAAGACCTTGATTAACTTTTTGGTGAATTGCCCATCTGGAACCATGTTTGTGAAGTCAATTGATGCATCATCTTTTATGAAAACTGGGGAAAAAACTTTTGAATTACTTGATACATTTGTAGAACAAATTGGGGAGGCTAATGTAGTCCAAGTAGTATCGGATAATGGATCTAATTATGTGTTGGCTGGGAAGTTGTTGGAAGCAAAAAGGCCAAATTTGTATTGGACTCCATGTGCTGCACACTGCATTGACCTTATATTAGAGTAGATGGGCAAAGGAAGCAAATGCTAAACGAGTAGTAGAAACGATTTTGATGCCTTCTTTTTGGAATACTATAGTTTACATTCTTAAAGTTATGGGCTCTCTTGTTCGGGTTCTTCGCCTTGTTGATAATGAGAGAAAACTAGCTATGGGTTACATATATGAGGCGATGGATAGGGCTAAAGAAGCTATTATAAAAGCTTTTAATGAGAATGAAGAAAGGTATTCAAATATTTTTAAAATCATTGATGAGAGATGGGAATGTCAATTACATTGGCCTTTGCATGCAGCGGGTCATTTCTTGAATCCTGAGTACTTCTATTTTGATGATAACATAGCAACAAATCATGAAATTACAGCAGGATTGTATGCTTGCATACAAAGACTAGTTTCTACTGCTGAAATTCAGGACAAGATCATGGCTGAGCTACCCATCTATAAGAAAGTTGAAGGACTCTTTGGCATTGAATTGGCTAAAAGATCAAAAAAGACAAGGGCTCCAGGTAAGAAAGCATTTATATCTAACTTATAATGACTAGTACATTGGCACTTTTTACCCAAAAATAAAAAATCTAACTTCTATGATATATCATATATCATTACTCATACTTATTTTTTTTAACATAGCTGAATGGTGGAGTTTGTATGGGAGCTCAACTCCGAATTTGCAACAGTAAGCTATAAGAATCTTGAGCTTGACTTGTAGTGCATGTGGTTGTGAGCGCAATTGGAGTGTGTTTGAGCAGGTGAGTTTTGAAGTATAATAAGTAGATCTTATCCTTTGATGAACTACTTTATTTCATAGAAAATTACAATGGTTTAATTATTCACTATAGTCTAATACTTAGTTTTCATAAATGGTTGTAGATTCACACCAAAAAAAGGAATAGACTTGCACAAAAACGACTAAATGATCTGGTCTTTGTGAAGTATAATCAAAAGATGAAGGCACGATATGATAAGCGTGATGTTACTGATCCCATCTCCTTAGATGATATAGATGAAAGTAATGAATGATTGTTGGGGGAAATGGGTGCTGAACCATCTATGAATGTTGAAGATGAGTTGGTTTTTGATGATGATGATGATGGTTTGACATGGGGTGTAGTGGCAAGAGCTGCTGGTGTTGGAGAACCAAGGAAGAATACTAGATTCCAAAAAAAATCAAGGGCAAGCTCAAAGGCCTCAACATCACAACCAAATATTGAAGAGGAAGATGCTGATTCTGATTCTGATGAGACCGAGGAAGAGAATGTTGATGGTTATAAATCTGGTTCAAGTGGCTTTGAAAGTGATGGAAACTTGAGTGAAGACTCTGATGATGACCTTTAGATTAAAATAACACCACATTCAGGCTATTAAATAGGCTAATGGGCAGAATGTTCAATCTTCAAATGCTTTTGTTTTGTCATGGATAGTCATGAAGTTCAATCTTCAATGTTTTGTTAGGAGTTTTCTTCTTTCTAATATGAAGTTATGAACAATATTTTGGTTTAATATTCAAATTTAGTTGATATTTGGATGGAGACTAATTTTTAAATGGTGATTTATGTTTATATTTAGACTTAGTTGATATTTGATAATTATCTAGACTTAGTTGACTGTTTTGTCATGGATAGTCATGAAGTTCAATCTTCAATGTTTTGTTAGGAGTTTTCTTCTTTCTAATATGAAGTTATGAACAATATTTTGGTTTAATATTCAGATTTAGTTGATATTTGGATGGAGACTAATTTTTAAATGGTGATTTATGTTTATATTTAGATTTAGTTGATATTTGATAATTATCTAGACTTAGTTGACTGTTGATATTTCGATGGAGACTAATTTTTTAGAATTTGGCGCCTCGCTTCACTCGGGCTAGCGCCTTTTTGGCGCCTCGTTGCCTCGGGCGATATAAGGCCTTGGCGCCTTAAGGGCGCCTTTCGCCTTTGGCTACCTTGGTTGTGTTTGTTTTCAGCTTAAAATGGTTTTTAGTGTTTTTCAGTTGTTTGGTGTGGTGTAAAATCCAGATCAAATTAAAAGTGTTTTAGGCTGACCATGATGACACTATAGATATTAGATATATATATATATATATATAAATATTCATGTGGATGGTTTTAGGCTGAATCTAATTTTTCTCTCCTAAACATATGCAGATTGATGGATCCGATAGCAGTGACCTATGAGACTTGTGTCGTATGCCAGACACAGACTACAGATCCTTTCAGGCCCACATATTGCGACCATACCTATTGCAAGAACTGTGCACTGGTCGAGATGAAGTCTGGGAGACAGCGTTGCAGAATTTGTAAGGAACCACTACACTTCCTGGTTAGAGTTATGGATCAGTTCAGGAGACCGTTCAAAATCTGCCCTATGCGAGACTATGTAATGTTGACTTGGTATCTTCTTGTTGCTTGCATACTGATGATGGTTATTGTGGACACAGCATGTTTGGTGACGTCAGGTCTCACCGTTGGGCTGGTTTGGCCTCTACTGCTGCCCTACTTGATGGTTTCCATTGTCATACATACTATTGCATGGGTGATTCTACTAGCCTTCCGTGCAGTCATGTGGATCAGGTATGTTGTATGGGTGATCGGTCACCGTCTTGCATGGTTTGTTGGCCCTTGAGCCCTCATGCGCTCCTTATTGGTACTGTTGGGTCGTGGTGACACTTTAGATATATAGATTGGTGGATGGATATATAGATAGATACTATGGTTTGTGATGTATAGATGGTACCTGTATGCTCATGGGACCATTGTGCTTGGCCTCTGCTACTACTTTACGATCTGGTGTCTATGCTCATGTCTATTCCGTGGTTGGTTTTACTTAGCTTCCGTGGATCAGATATTCTGGCCAGGTGATCGGTCACCGTCTTGCATGGTGTGTAGACCCTTGAGGCTTCATTTGCTCCTTGTTGGTGCTATTGGGACGATTTTTCCATGATGACACTATAGATTTTGGATATATAGATTCATAGATACTTGTGGATGGTTTCATGGTATTGAGGGATATGTGTAGGCCGACTTTCTTGGATGATTTTACATGATAGCTCTTTAGATATATAGATCGATACTTGTCTATGGTTTGTGATATATTGATCATATATAGATAGAAATGTGGGACCTAATTCCTTTTGTTTGAAAAACATGTTCATACATATAGATAGAAATAAGAAATATGGGACTAATTCCTGCTGTGATGTCTTATAATGTTTTTAGTATTCCTAGTCCAGATTCAGCAAACTCAAATTTACGGTTGACTTGTGTAATTGGAGGGAACTCCTACTGGGATCAAACTTAAGATATCTGAATTTAAAGCTCATTCCAAACCTCCAACTACTAGCTGCATTCGTTTGTACAATATTTTAGTTGTTTTATCTTCAATTTTGCAACCAGTAAATAAGTCTTCCACCTAATCAGAAAAGGTGAGATATTTAAACCTCCTTCCCACATCTCCTCGCCCCCTATTTGCAATGGTGAACACTTTGTAATTGTAACATTGTATGTTAATAACACATCTCTCCCAAGTTTATTTATCATGACAGAACGAATTGTACATATAGAAAATTAGAAATCATCAAATGATTCAAATCATAAACTCTTGTCATGCTTTCCCATGAAATTGCATTACCTTCCTACGAAAAAGTTGATTTTTAATATTTTAGGTGTTCACGTATGTCTGATTTGGTATTTTGGATATGGTGGTTGGATTATGTTGAAGTAAAATCAATTGATTATGTTTTCATGTTGGCCGGATTGGTTTTGGTTGTGTTTGGGGCTTGGTAATCGTTGACAGTGTATGGGTTGAGGAGCTTAATTGGATGTTGACAGTGTATGGGTTGAGGAGCTTAATTGGATGTGTAGAGTTTGGCTTGAGGAATGCCCGGCCAATATACGATCCATTGAGAAATTATGTATTGCTTTTATTGAAAACTAGTTACTAACCCGTACGATGCACAGATTAGTTAAACAAAAATTTTAAATTTTAAATTTGCCTAAAGTTATGATCACTTGAAAAAATAAGTTACAATTTAAGAGGGGAAAAAAAATACTAACACCAATAATGTTAGGCATGCCATGTCTATTATCAATGGCATCCTTTCTTTAATGAAAATTAAAGTCTTAATCATTTTTTTAATATAATATAATCCCTCCCATTGCTTAATTTGTTTGCAAAATCCTGGTTTTTTTCTTGCCATATAAAATGCAACCAAAAAACCCAAAAATAAGAAAATAAAAACTATAGAAGTTTATATATAAAAAACAGTAATTATTTATTACACTCAGAAATGACACTAACACTTAAAAAGAGTCATTAATCTAGAGCAATAGGTTTTGGAAAAGTTTTTTTTTTTTTTTTTTTTTTTTTTTTTTTTTTTTTGAGAATTGGAAAAGCTAATTTAGTGTTATAGGCAATAGTTATAATATTTTAACAAATAAAAGAACAACAAAAAAAAGGCGTATTAGATGAATAAATTGACTTTGTTAGAGAATGAAGACAAATAAATGCACTGGAAAGAATAGATATCAGACTATATGAATGTAAAAAGAAGAAGAAGGATGTACCAGTTGAAAGACCATAGAGTTTTTATCGAGATAGAAGACGACCAATCTAAGAAGCACTTGGAATGCTCCTAATAATAGAAAAAATATAAGAGAAAGATAGGTTACCTCAAAAGAACAATGCATGACTATAGCAATTGAAATTTGTCAAGACAATTTCATATATTGCAAAACATGAATCCAAAATTTAGATGTTAAAACTTCTAAAAAGCCAAAAGAAAGAGTAAAGAATTTAGATATATTGTTGGTTGCAAAACAAATATTTGCACCATTGATGTCTGTAAGGTGGTGGGCTATGCTAGTGGTGTTGGGTTGCTTCCTGTGGCACTAAGCCCAAGTTTTCTAGATAAGGGAGTTGGGACCGGTCTAGCTGCAATTTAAGTTGGTCTGGCTTGTGCGCAAACTAAGCCAAGTCTACTAGGAACGTGTTTACGACAGGCAGAACTGTTTCAGGCAAGTTGTGGCAGTTAGACATAATAATAATAAAATAAACAAAAAATATCTAGCTACTCAGTAGGAAATGACCAAAAAGCCCTTGAACTCAATTACAGCAGCAATATTAATCGTTTTTACGGAAGGGAAAGAACAGAACAGAAGTTAACAAATATTAATATGTATGGGTTAGTCAGAATGTTAGGGAAATCAACCAAAAATCCGATCCGCAGGAGCAGAGCCAAAAAGGAAAGAATGTTCTTTCTCAACGCAGTTAATCTCTCAGGAAAGAGTCTTGCCATGGAGATTAACTACCCTGAGGGAAACGGATCTGAGTGGTTTTTCTGCACAGATGCTCCTTGAGGTTTTCACAGAGAGCAGAATTTCATGAGGGAGAGAGGAAACCAATCTACCGGTGCATGCCTACCGTTCTAATTCTCACTTTTGTCTTTCTTTCTTGTGATTTTCTTTCTTTCTTTTCCCACTCGTTTCTTTGCTATTTCTTTGTTTCTCTTTTAAGTTCCTATTTCTTAGTTGAAGTTCCCGTTGTTGCCTCCCTTTTTTGCTCACGGCAAGACCCTCTCTCTATAGTGCCTGCTATGACCAGATTTTACTGTTTTAACCCTTAACTCCCTTTTTCTGGTCTAGGTATACTGGCTGACCATCATTGTTTCGTCTGTGACAACCCTCCCATCACCAGACAAGGAAGATTATTTTGTTTGCTTGTCTGTTGTGACACCCTTTCTTGCTACGGTCTGGGTTCTTTCTCTCTTCCTATCCCTCATGGCATGCACCTAGTGATTCTAACTCAACTTGCCTCTTTTGTGTAGTAAGCTATCCCAACAGGACACCTCCCCGAAAGAGCCTGACCCGGAATCTTCAAAATAGATTTTTCCCCTCTCCCCACCACCAAACCATGCCCTCTGAATCTCTGACCCCCCCCCCCCCCCGACCTCACCATACTCTGTATTGGCTGGGTACAGGCTGGTAGTGCCTGAGCCTTGCGCGTGCCTTCTTTCCATATGTGTCCAAAATCTGCCTGTTGCCTATTCGTCTGTCGTGGTTCGGAGGCTTGCCTGCATTACCTGTCGTCCGTTTTCTTTGACCTTTTATGTGGCTGCTTCTTGATTTCGAGCTCCTCTCAGGAGTTGGGCTTTATTTGACGATGGGCTTTATATTTTTTTGGTCCACCTCATTTCCTGCCATATTCGTTCTGTTATTCCTACTGTAATGATTTAATCCTGCTCGGCCTTTTAGGCCAGTCGTTTATTCTTTCTCCCAGTGGCTTAGTATGACCACTGGTTTCTTTTCTTACTTATGGGCTCCTGTGTCCCTTTTGTTTTTCTCTTGGGCTTCCTTGGCTCATTTGCTTTCCTTGGGTTTCCTTGGCCCTTTTGCTAATTTTGCATTCCCATGGGTTTTTACTAACTTTATTGGGCCCAATAACCTTATTCTCATCCTTGGGGCTCATGGGTCTGCCATAAACCCCTTACTTTTTTAATTTGCATTACTTTGGGCCTGCAGCGGCCCTTTCTCACTTTTCTACCTTATACACTGCCCATGGGATGCTATTTCTCTCTTTCTGGGCTTCTTTAAGCCCATTTCATTTGTTTATTTCTTGGACCTGTGATCCATTATTCCTACCGCTTAAGCCTGATGGTTTTGCTATCTGGTTTGCCAATTCTTTGCTGCCCTTGTTATTGGGCTTTCCTTCTTTCCACTTGGATTCTCACAAATGACCCTCAACAATGTCCTTATTAAGATGCTTGGTAACCATAGAAACCAAATATCAATCAAATGATTTCTTTTGCCACACCATACAAAAAAGTAAAAGCTAAGAAAAACACCATAAGAAAGTGCAAAAATAAAAGCAATCTTATATTCAAGCGTGATAGATATGAACTTTATTGATTATTCCATACCGTCTTGACAAATCTGTTAGAATGTTTTGTTTCATATTACAATGCATTGATAGCTATTTTTATGCTGTTTGTGCAATGCCCCGGAAAGTTGCAAAAAAAAAAAAAAAAAAAAAACAACTACATAACAAAAAAAAATTGACAATTCTTATTAAAAAAAACAAAGTAAAATTATAATTAAAAAACCCTAATAGTAATCTAGTGACCGGAAAATTAGAGAAGGAGGAAAGGAAGAGTAAAAAAAGTAAAAAATAAAACGTATGAGAGATAAGGTGTACCAAGAGTGTAAACTTCAACACCCAACTTGTAGCATGGTTTTTCATCAACACTTTTGCGTAAGAAAACTGCAACAACAACAATATTGTATGTGTTCTTTGGACGATCGAACTAGAATCCATATTTTCTATTGCCTAGCTTAGGAGAGGCTGTAGATGGTGGCAATGGTAGATCGAAGTTGTTGCCTTAGAGGATTAAACAAAACCAAGAATCTATCATCATAACTTTTTGAAAGGCAAAGCAAACCATTGCAACAATCCTCTAGGTAACATGTCATTGATTTTGTGAACTTTGCAACTAAATTCAAGTCAGCCTTCAAGAAGACCCCAACATTTGTAACTATTACATCCATTGGTTTTGTTTTGGGTGTGATGATTGAGAAGTAGGATTTTGGGTTCTTCAACACATCGACAATGGTGCATGTAAGCAAGGTGTGGATCATCAATGATATTGCGCCATTGTTCAGAGACAAACTTGAATTTGAGAAGTGACTTGATGGGTAATCGTGAAAAGATTTCAAAGAGGACATCTAAGGGAAACTTCACCACGCTTGTTTACCATGCTATCGTTGCAGAAGCCTAGAAATAACAACCCTAAAGTTCCTCAAAAAAAAAAAAAAAAGAAATAACAACCTTAACATCCACAACAATTAGGGAAAACGATTATGAAGACTGCTTTGTGGTTTGGTGTGGCGACTATGGTATTTGAGAGTGAGCATGAGTCTATCGTGTGGTTGTATTCAATTTAATTCTTAATAAACCCTAATAGTGATGTAGTGACCAGAGATTTAGAAAAAGAGATAAGGAAGAGTCCAAAAAAAAAAAAAAAATAGAAAATTGTATGAGAGAGGAGGTGTTTGCGTTTGAATACATCTTAAAAGTCCTAAACCAAATTTAAAAATATAAGTAAAAAATGTTGATGTGGAAAATTGTAGGAGTTTCAGAGGTTTCGGTTATATATATATATATATATATAGATAGATAGATAGATAAAATTAAGTTTGCTCAACATGTCATTAGCCATTGCAGCAAAGAATGGACAAAAAATTATGAAAGCACAAAATTGTTTCCTTTTAAAAAATTTGACATACCAAAAGAGAACTTAATTAAAATATACTATAATATATATGCTTTTTATTCTTGTAATGTTACTACTTACTCCTATTATTCTAAGTTCTAGATTTATTTTTATAATAATTTGGAGACCCATAGAAAGAATAAAATTGGTAAAGAGAAAAAAAGAGGAGGGGGGGGGGGTGTGTGGGGCAACACACGGTCATATTAGTTTTTAGCCATGTCATTAAGGGTATGTTTGGATTAGTGGATTTTAGGGAGGATGAAAAAAAAAGAAAAAGAGAGAGAAAAAATAGGAGGAAAAACTTTTTGAAAAGTATTTGGTTGGAAGGGAGAGAGAAAAAAAAGAGATGATGAGACCCAAATGTTTTCTACCAGGCTCACCAAAAAATTTTATTCCCCAAATGAGAAGAAAGTTGGTTTGTAAAAGTGTTATAAAATAATTTAGGACTAAAACATTATTCTATTTGCATCTAAACTTAAAAATTGTAATTTTGATGATTCGTGAGTATTTTGACAATGGTAATACTTATTAAGATCTTCTCAAAAAAAAAAAAAAAAACCTTATTTAGATGATTGTTGCATTAAAAAAAAAAAAATGAAAATGAAAAAGGAGTAGTGAAGACGTGAAGGGCTTTACTTACATTTGGGCCGCCCATTTTGACTTGCATGCTCGATGGCTCAATGCTCCATTGGCATTTTGTGCAAGGCCCATCTTTAATTCTAAAATTTTAAACCCTTTTTAGCTGATTTTTTAGTCCTATCACCTTCAGCTATCTGACACTCTTGACAGATTGACTCTCCTCAACCAAAATCATGGCAGCCTCCTCACTGTCTCTCTCTCCAAACCCTACTACCTTCACCACCTCACCCAAACCCTCTTTCTCTCCTTCTTATCACACCACTCGTTTAATCAAATTTCCCAACACATCCCAAACCCCAACCAACCTCATTGTCAAACCCCTCACCACGCATTCCCCACGCGCTTCCCTCTCCTCCATCATCCCACGCGCCACCGCCACCCCCTCCTCCTCCACCACCTCAACCGCCCAAACATCATTCCACGGCCTCTGCTACGTCGTCGGCGACAACATCGACACCGACCAAATCATCCCCGCCGAGTACCTCACCTTGGTCCCCTCTAACCCCGCCGAGTACGAAAAGCTCGGCTCATACGCCCTAATCGGCCTCCCTTCCTCTTACACCACGCGGTTCGTTGAACCAAACGAGAACAAAAGCAAATACTCCATCGTGATCGGCGGCTACAACTTCGGCTGCGGCTCGTCTCGTGAGCACGCGCCCGTGGCTCTAGGCGCTGCTGGAGTGGCGGCGGTGGTGGCGGAGTCGTATGCGCGTATATTCTTCAGGAACTCTGTGGCGACGGGAGAGGTGTACCCTCTGGAATCGGAGGGGAGAATATGTGAGGAGTGTAAGACTGGTGACACTATCACCATTGAGCTCGCGGAGAGCCGTCTGATCAATCACACGACTGGGAAGGAGTACAAGCTGAAGCCCATTGGGGATGCTGGGCCCGTCATCGAGGCCGGTGGCATTTTCGCTTATGCAAGGAACACTGGCATGATTCCCACTAAGTAATTCACCCTAGAATTTCAGGTACTCCACTCACTCACTATCTGCGTTTTCGAATTGAACACTTTCTTATGTGTAATCAATTATTTGCTTATTGTGAATTTATGGAATTTTTTACTTTCATTATTTCAAAATTTTTTTTATTTAATCTTTAATTTTGAGAATGTGACTTATTTATGTGAGTGTGTGAATGACGGGTAATTTAGATTTCTTAGTTTACCTGTATGTCCTTAGTTTGTTCAATTTGTTAATAGAGTTATTTTTGGATGTTTAGAAAACTGGACAGCAAAGAGTGTGGTGTAGGTGAGGATTAGCAAATAGATTGTGTGTGTGTATTCATTTTTAATGGTTGTTTACTTGTTTTTATTTGGTCTTATTGTGCATATTTTGTTTGATGAATTATTAGGTTGTTTAGGATGCATTAGCTTCTGCTTTCTGCATATAAAAGTTAATGAATTGAGGTGAATTTGTGTTTTAAGATGGAGAAGAAATGGATATGGATACTTTTTTTTTAATGTGATTAAACTTGGAATAGAACTTGTAATGCCGAATACTGTCATGGATCTAGATTGATATGGCATGTGTTATTGTTTAGGTTTGGTAACTTGGAGAAGTAGGCATGGGGCATATTTGTAACTAAAATGTTCCTTTTTTTTTTCTTTTTCTTTTTTTAATGTTTAGCCTATGAATTATGCATTGATGATGAGTCTATGGGTTTATCATATTTAGTTTCCTTTCTTGGTGGTTTTTGCTATTCTTGTTCTAGTTCCTAGTGATCTGTGTATGAATTGGAATCAAATGAAAAATTTCCTGCCTCTTTACTGATTTTGTTGTGGATTTAAGCTCTGTTTGTTTCAATGTAAAATATTTGCAGGAAAATTTTTTCATTTTACAGTGTTTGGCAGTGTACATGAAAATGTTGTGTAAAATATTTTCAAGCGTTTGGCACAACGTAAAATGAAAAAAAAAAAAGAGGTAAAAATTTAAAACATTTTTTTATTAACTTCCAAAAAATACATAGAGACAGGCGAATGGCTAAAAAGGTTGAATCTACTTATACAAGTTCAAAATAATGAATATACATTGATTATGATCATTTAAGGGATACTATGATAAATTTTCCTGAGAAGCTTGTAAATCATTTTGTAAACTTCTTTTGTTATAGAAAGCTGTGTGGAGAAAGTGTGTAATTAGCTAGTGCACAGAATTTTGTGCAATAAGCAATTGATCAAAACAAGGAGACAAGCACACAATTATATTAAGCATATCACTAATTAACCTTTCAAAAAAATTATTCCAAAAATAATGTAGTTACAAAATTTCCAATTTAACTGAGAAACTAAAATAAAAATAAAGCTACCAAAAAGTTAAAAACTCTTGAGCCAGAAAAAAAAAAAAAAAAATGCCGCTGTTTGACTAAACTTCCTATGTAATCAAAAGACAAAGGTACAATTCTCAACAAAACTGGAGCAAAAGGAGCAGTCATAGCCTAGCTCATGCTGCCTTGACTGGCTTGGTGTGTGGCTTTTCCATCCACCATTTTGGTAGACCCTATGGCCAGTTTCTTCATTCCGTCCAGCATTACCAGGAGTTCGATTTGAGAAATCACCTCGCCTCTCAAAGTCATTTCTCCCATAGCCCCGGCCTCCGCTAAAATTCCCACTACTAAAGTTTCCACAGCCCCTAAAGCTATCATTTCAATAACCAGCCCGTCCTGAAAACCTCCCTCTGTCATTGTTAGCTGCAAGAAACAGCAGACCATGAATTCCAACTATATGAAAAAAACAGCACAAAGGTAGCCATGGCCCATCCAGCAGGCACTCAAAGACTCCAGACTCTCATCACATTAAATAACCGAATCCATGAGACAAAAACACATAAGTTACTTCACAACATTAAGTTAACATGCATACCACACATATCCACAAAGTACGAAAAGTTAATCATGACAGCCATACAAAAAACAGAGGATGAAGTTTTGTGTGTCCTCGCTTGGTGAAAAATGTGAGAATGAAGCTTAGACTGTACAATGGTAGTTTAGACTGGTAAGTTATTGTTGATTAAAAGGTTAATCCCCAATATACAAGATAACAACAAATTAGGTGGCGAAGAATATAAAACAGAAAAGCCAATACCTCAATAGCACTTTGCATCAAACTGGCAGATTCGAATTCCACAAAACCAAAACATGTCCCCTGTTGCTGGATAGAAGATAGCAAAATAAAAAACATGTGAACATCATTATAAATAAGAAATCTAAATGGAGTTAACGAGGTTAAATATGAAACATACCTTGCTACTTCTAACTTGAATACCATTATGCTTAATAGGCCCAAAATTGTTGAAAACCGCTTCAAGTTGTTCAACAGTTGCATTCATAGGCAGATATGGTACAAATATGGCATGAGTCTTAGTCAGTTCATTATTTTCTATGCTTTGTTGTCATAGAGCATAATGCAAAGAGTCAAGAATGAATACTAATTCAACAAAATGAAATATCTACTACTAAAGTTCAGTGCAATGTATCTTCGTTGTGCTGTTGCCCTGTTTAAAGAAATATCTACTACTTTTAGGAATATTAGCAAGTCCAGTTGGTACAGCTCCAGAAATTTTATTTTAGGAGAGGTAACTGTGAGTACCAAAATAATCAACAGTCAGAACCTCATACATGTAGCTAAGATAATATTCTAATATATGATTTACAATGATGAGCAACGTTCTTATCAACCACACGCACACGCACACGGGGAGGGAGGGAGAGAAGCAATACTTGCAAGATTTCCAAGTTAGTCAAATTTGCAAGCTGTGCTGGTATTCCTCCCGTTAAATAGCTATTATTTAAATAACTACATTACGGATTCACAAGGAGAATTATTAAAAATTATCATTTCACTGAAGCCCATAGTTGATTAACTCAGACCCTTGGATTATTTTAGCTAATGCTTTGGTTAGTGTAAAATATAAACAACAGCCTTTAATCCAAGGAACAAAGTGCAAACATGGCCTCGAAGGGAATCAAACATTGAATTCATATCAGATCTGCTACTTTAAATTCTAACAAGGAATCTTGGATCTCAAACATATATCATAAACTAGTATACAATAATTTCATCACAAAATATCATAATGCCACACATAAACAAAACCCCCCGAAAAAAACCCAGATCTGAAAATCATAAACCCTAACTCATATCAAACAACCAATGTCAAAATCATCAAAAAATAAAAAATAAATCTCACACTACCAAATCAACACCGAAAAACCCATATGAAAAATGATAAAAAAAATCAAATATGTGTAAAACTTATGATTCATAAAAAATAAAACCTGAAACTTTGAGGTGTTTTTCTAGCAAGTAGTAGAACTCGAACCTAAGAAAAACTAGAGATGGGTTAGAGATGAAGAAAAACGAAAAGAAAAGGAGAAATCTAATCTAAAAAGGCAGAAAAGTACCTGGTTTTGCCGCCGATGGGCGGCGCCGGTGGAAGTTGGAGCTGGCCGGTGGTGCCTTGGACCTTGGAGCCGGAGGTGGCTGGTTTTTTGGAGAGAAATATGAGAGGGAGAGTTTAAGCACAAAAGTAATTGCGGGAGTGATAAGTATTAGGGTGTGAGAGAGTGAGCAAATGTAAAATGTTTTACCAAAATTTTAAGTGTAAAATCTTTTACATAAATTTGCTTAGATTGATTTAGTTGACTGAAAATATTTTACTGCAAAACAAACACCATAAAATTGGAAAATATTTTTCTGAAAATATTTTACATCGAAACAAACGGAGCGTTAGTAATGCTTGGATTTCACATGACCCAAAATTTAATCTGAGTTGACAATTAAATTGGATGTCAGTAATGTGACTGATATGATAACATGATAGGGGTTAAGATTAATGTAAAGAATAGGTAGAATAAGATTACCCTGGAAGAAATTTTTATGTTTATTATATCCACTCACATATTATTTTAATGATTATTCATTTGATAAATCATTGTTCAATTGGCTAACCCATTACTAAATTTGATACTATTATCATTGGTAAGGGTAGGAGCAATGACAGAATCTTTGTCGGGTAAGTGAATGAGGGGGAGACTTTGGTAGGAAGATGTAGTATCTGGGTGACTGCTAAAGCAGGGCATGTGAGTTTGAGGTAAATCAACTAATATAGTTTTTAGTTAGTGTTGTTGTGAGTGCCTATTGAAAGAAAACTCTTATTATCAGCTCTCTCTTGAAGGGCATGTGTAAATTTAATGGTGTGTGATGGATGAGATATCAACATTTGTTGTTCTTTCTAAGTTAGACCTTTCTTCTCCATGATTTATGTGCTCCAGGCTTGAGCCCATGGATGGGAATGGTTGGATTATTTCTTGTTGGTGAAAGCTATTTGTACTTGGTTTTCATTGCTTGGAGGAGGAAACATGGAGTAGATTTGAAAATGATCATTGGTGTTCTGTGCGTGAGGAAGTTGTGAATTGTATGTTATTTTCAGGGTGTAGAATCTTCAATTGAAGTGATTGCCAAATGATTTATTAATACTGAATTTTTAGATTGAAATATCCAAGGAATATGTGAGATCTTAGCAGATGTTTTAGTTTACTACATCCCCCCTGGCTCTTTTATGTCTTTGTCTGCTTAGAATTTCATGAGTGAAATATTCTTTTTCTTACGCTTAAATTGTTTCAGACATGAAATGAGCTGAGAGATGAAGCAAATATCTAGTTTTTGTTTTAGACCTATATATTAATCAATTCTAAACAAATTTTTTAATTAATGTCTATGTTTGGTCATGATATTATACTCTTTTGAGTGAAATCTTATGTCTCTTTGCTGTTGTATTTTAGGTTCTCAATATTTAATTGTCTGTATGCCCAATCCAAGTATATATTATATGAGGGACAAAAATCTGTTTGCATGCATCAGATATATGAACTAATTTATTGTTTGTTTCTGGCTTTTAGAGCTTTTATAGGAGGTGCATTGCAGGAGGCTTTCAGTTGTACGGATGCTCATGGATCCTTTCTTCCAGATGTTTCAGATGAAAAGTTTCTGTGTTCCCATGTTTCTCTCTATAATAAAATGTCATTGTCATATTTATTAAAAGAATAAAGGATTGTTGTCACTGAAACATAGCCATCTCTTCACGTTGTTATGCCTGTTTTCAGTAGGACTTGCAGTTAATGTGTGTTGTAACTTATCTTCAGAGATTAGTGTTGATTTAAATTTGGTATATCAACTTAGAAGCTTGTTTCCCTGAACACTTTTTGATCTCCTGCAAGAAAGGCAACAAGGAATCTTTGCATGTGAGATTTTGGTTGCTCCAATTTCGTTATGTATCATTGTGCACTATGCAATTTCAAATTTCAATGAAGATTGTCAAATTGCTTTTCTTTTTCTTTTTTAATTTTATAAAAAGGTTTATGCCCTATAAAAGTATAAATTATAAAGGCAAAAGGCAAGTCCTGAGTCATTTTATGATCTTGGTTTTTATCCATTGTTCAATTCTGTATTCAGAAAAGGAGAAAAGAACATAAATCCATAGGCCAATGCTATAGCTTTTAATAATCTCAGTCTTAGATATACATTTCATTTTCATCATTGGTGGGGGAAAGTTTTTCGGTCTAAGATTCACCACATTTAGAACACATTTTGGATAGCCATTGGATCAAAAGAATGATTATCATCCATAATATGCTACTGCAAACTTTCATTTAGGAATGGCTGTCAATGAAGCCTTCTGTCAACAACTCGAGGCCATTACATTCCCACTTCTATTCACTATAGTGATTATGAAGTTTACACAGAACCGCATACTCGTTAATTCTTACCAGATTGTCATAATTGCATGGTTCATAACCATTTCAACTAGTTCAAAGCTTGCCAATGTTCAGGAAGTATTCCGATGTGATATAGGAAGGGTGGGGATTGGATACTAGTGGAATGGACTGGAACCATTAGGGGCTTATCATGTGTAGTGTGCCTCTACAACGATAAATTACCTTCACTACGAGGACTCTTAAGGTGTTGTGTGACCAAGTTTATCTTTCGACGACCCATCAGATAGTTGGGACTGCTTGTGTAAACAGGATTTGTCTCGGGCGGGCTCTCACTTAGACGGATGGTTTTTGTTGGTATCTAGAAGACCACAAGCTGTGGCTATTGGCCTTGTACTGTAAGCTAAGCTGTTCACCTTGTAGGATGGTTTTTCTTACCGTATGGAGCCATCATCGTGTATCCAGCATGTGTCCGGGGGCACGTACTATGAACAACATGTGGTCTAACCAACCCCAAGCCCTCCTTGGAGGGCTCACGACGATGTTCCTTTCCCCTTCCGGACCATGTTCCATTTCTAGAACAATCACTGCCTTCTTGTCTTATTGCATAAATACTGGATATAACCAAGAAAGATTTAGGGGCAAGCTATCCCTGGTGTACTGGTTTTTGAATAAAAATGCTAGAGAGAGAGAGAGAGAGGGGGAGGGAATTTCCAAGAAACCTTTATTATTTTGGCATGGCGCTTCAATCAGTGGTCATGTCTGGGAATTTTATAAGTTTGAAGAAATGATTAGTGTTGAAAATTGAGTAAAGTTATCAACAGTTGTGCGTGATTTGCGGAGGTCACTTTGAAGATAAAGTTAGTGTGGAAACTCACTGGAAACCACCACATGGTAACTTTTGTGGAAAGATTTTAGGACTCTTTTTTTTCCTCTATTTCTATTCGCCAATTCCAATCACAATGTACAATAATCTAACGAAAAAGCCTTGTTTTCAACATAGAATTTATTAACGTGCTCTTTTTAAGGCATATATTAGTAAAAAAAAATATTAAAAATTTTTTTATAGAAATTTTAAAAAGCTGACAAATTTTTTTGTTAATTTTTTTTTAAATTTTTAAACTTTTTAAAAATGAATGGTTAATGTGTACTCTAAGAATATTCATCAACCAGATCCAACTATTAACATTATGAGAGTGACAAAAGTAAAAGAAAGGGGGTCATTGGCGCAACTCCTAATAAATTTATGAGGCATTTGTTCTTTTTAGGTTACTTTTTGGCCAGCTAGAAAAGTTTCTTCTTAAGTTTTTATATTGTTTTTTACCAATATAATTTTTTTTTCATTACCATTACTTTTTGGGAAAAAATTATATATATATATATATATAAATAAATTTACTAACGTATGCTCTTAGGGTATATATGTAAATTATTTTATAAATTTTTTTTATGAAAAACGAAAAAGTAATTCACTGCTTTGACTAATTTTTTCAATTTTTCATATAATGCAAAATTGACCCTCTAAGTTTCTTCAGATTTCATTTCAATACTCAATTTTGCTTTTGTTCATTTCAATCCTTTAATTTTCAAGTTTATTCAATTAAGACTTTTTCATCAACTGTTGTTATATGTTGTGGTTAATTTTTTAATTTTATAAATTTTTCTTCCAATTTTTTAAATTAAAAAAATTCAATTAATGATTAAAAAATATTTTTCAAATTTTTTTTTAAAAAAAAAAATTTAACAAAAGTTAACGAAAATGCCTTAATTGAATAAATCTGAAACTTAGAAAATTGAAATTAAACGAAAGTAAAATTAGAGGACTAAAATAAAATTTGAAGATAATTAAAAAGTCAATTTTACATTTTAACCAAAATTAAATGATCTTAAAATTATAATAATCAACTCGATTCAGTTTGGTACAATTACAACCTGTCTTACAAAACCCAAGAATACCGGGTTGTTCTCTACATACCGCGTTGAGAAGGGGGTGTTTGGTAGAGGAGTTTGAGTAATGTTGTTTGAGTGTTTTTGATATACATGTGGGTGAAAAAGTGTGAAAATATGTGTAATGTTATTTAAAATACTCAAAAGTGTGTTCAAACGCACTTACCAAACAAGGCCTCATGAAAATTACTAACCCGAATTTCTTTTTTCCCCCAAACAGTGCTAATGTCAGAGAATCTCAGTCCACCAAAGCATTGTGTTGTGTTAATTTCAAAGAGAGACTGAGAGAGAGTAGATTAGCATAACTTTTGAGGAGAACACTGTAGTTGTGGAAATTTCCAACCAATCCAATTCTTTGCCCCACCAAACACTCAGAGAGAGGGAGAAGACAAACAAGTTTGGCATGGTGTAGGAAATTTCCAACCCTTCTTTTGACGTTTGAGGAGCAAGTTGCAGATCACGTACATGTAGGAAATTTCCCAGAAACCTTCGTTAGAGCATAAAAAAGGATAAACAACTTCTTATCATATTGCTCTGTGACCGGTTTTTTTCTTTTTGCTGAATATTGTAACCCATTCATTATAAAGTTCTTTTTACATTGCTTTTCATAAGCTTTTTAAGTGAATTTTAAATTACTTTTTGACTAGATATAAAGGTTTTTATTTTACATTACTTTTTGACTAGCAATAACGATTTACATCATTTAATAAAGAATTAAATAAATCTTAACTCAAACTCAACTCGGGTTTCATATAAGATAGAAAATTAAATGATCTTAGAATTTTAATAATCAGCTTGATTCAGTTTAGCACAATTACAACCTATCTCACAAAACCCAAGAATACTTTATTATTGCCCATGTTATTCAAACAAATTTAAACATATTTTGAGGAGGACCTGAGTTTTAGAGGGTGTTTGGTATTATTGATTAAAAAATAGCTTTCACTGCCTTCTCTCTAGGATGGCCTCATATTTCACGATAGTGTTTTGTTTCTTAATCTTCGGATTTCTACTCGTGAAGACAAAGCTTGTGTGAAATTTTAGTCTTGTTAGTTACGGCCATTGCATGGCATTGACTTGCACCACACCTTGCTTGCAGTGTTATGGTAAATAAAGGAATGAGGTTTAGTTCGATAAAAAGAAAGCCAAAACCACTCGGAAGGAAGCCACAAAACCACAAAGTGAATCCCCCAACCTCCTCAAAGCCTCCACTGAAGTCTGATTGTAAGAAATTTTATGTATCAAAAGGAAGGGATGTCTACTCACTATTGGACGTGTGACAATTGACAACCTCACGTCCCCAATAAGTTGAGGGAAGTTACATGTGGGTGATTGTAAAATAATAACACATGTCTGTTATGAATATCTTATGCACACCACTTTTGTACATAAATCGTGACTTGAAAGTGTATGTATACAATGTGTGTAAGAGATATTTCCCTTGTAAAATAATAGCACACATATATGTTACAAATATCTTACACACAACACTTTTGCACATAAATCGTGACTTGAAAATGCATGTGTATCATGTGTAAAAGATATTTCCCTCATAAAATAGCATATAATGCATGACAGTTGTATCCATGAAATCCTTAATTGCGAGGGTCATGTCATTCTGCTGATTGATTGTTAATCCAAAATTACTTTAATTAGGTTGATAATGGAAATGGGCCTTTCTACATTTATTTAGTAAGACTGTTTTGTCCGAGAGGAGCCTTTTAGGTTAGCAAGGGCTTCTTTGTTGTACCTAGCATAGAGCGTGACAAGGTCAATAATTACAGTAAACTTTGCAATGGTGAATGTTTGTAAGTCAAAAGGTTTGATTGGCAATGAGCCGCTATCTATATCGGGTTTATGGGCCTACTGACCTATCTAAGCTTGGTCATGGGCTCATGATCATGGGTCCCTCACACACATGACCAAATTAATCTTATATAAATGAATGTATCCTAATCGATGATAACTGAAACAAGTGTTGTTCTTATTTTTTATATTTTATTTGGATAGAAAATCCATCAATGTGAATCACATGGAGTATTTTTTTGGCACTAAAAAGTTAATGGAAAAAAAAAAATTCATAAAGATGCCATGGTTTTATGAGTCCCTCATACTAAAATTCTTATCGTTATTCATGTGACATGTCTTTTAATATCCAAATAAGTTTTAAACATAATTTACATGATTTTTTATTACTTTTAATTAGTTCATAATCTCCCCTAAAAAAAAAAAAAGTTCATAATCACTCATCGCAAGAGCAAATTGAAACACTTTAAAAAGTAAAAAAATAAAAAAATAAAAATAAAAAAAAAAGTAAAAAGAAAAAATTCTTAAATTTTTTTAGAAGTCTAGGACATACTATTTGAAAACACCCCTGGGAGAATTATGTAACTTATCTAATCATTATAACTGAAGTTTGCAATCTAACACAAATGGTGATAAGCCATAAAGGGTCGAATTCAAATCCTTCAATTATTGAAATATTATTCTGCTTTACGGCCATTGCAAAAGAAGAATTAAATGACACCAGAAAGAGAATTGCGGGATGCCAAGTGGTTGGACTTGGATCTAGTTCATTTTATCTTCTTTTTTTTTTTGAGAAAATAGTTCATCTTGATGGGCATGTTATGTCATTAGAGACTGTCAAGGTGTAGATCATTTTTGTCTATTGTCATTAATTAATGTTGACTAGCCAGTTATATTAACTTGATTGGAATTAGACTAAGCGTGCATTTGGGAGTTGATTATTAGTTGGTTTATTGCTTCTTCTTTTTTGGGTATTATTTGTGAGTCTCACAATATTATTTGTGGTTATCATATGACTATTTTCAAATGGCTTTTTCCTTTTGTCTATAAAAAAGTACATGGTAAATTTTCATAAATTAAAGGCTATAAAAAAATAATTTTACGAGGAAAACCAACCCATAAATTAAACTCAAATAGACTTCTCACACCCTCATTTCATTCTCTGAATTTATTTGCTATAGGACTCTTTACAACCACTAACTATGATACTCCCTTTAAAATAATAACTTGGATGATAAATAATTGTTCAAAAACAATCAAGATAACAATGAAAGCAACAAATAAAATTTCAGTGAATAAACAAGATACTTGATAGCTTAGAGGCACGTTAAAATCGCTTTCTTCAAGATAATACTTTTCCCCAGTCAAAGTTGCTAAAGGGTTATAGTTCTATGATCGAACTAAGCCAATAATTCTTTGTATTGGAACTTGAGAATTCTTGTGAATTTCTATTACGGTGAAAAATTATATAAAGTATTGAAAATGGAATAATAACTATTTATATACAATGTGGTGTGGCACTTTAATAGGCACCTTTGTAGAGTCACATTGGTTGATTCAACACTAAAGATAATTAAAAAGACTTTTACTATCGTTTGAGACAACAAAATTGTTTTTCTACAAAATTTTGCAAAAAACCTTCCTTACAAAATTTTAACCAACATATTTTTTTTAACCTTGATAAGGTTTTTTTTTTTTTTTTTTTTTTTTTTTTTTTAATTTGATGAAATTACCTTGATAAGCTAATGAATATAAAGTATAAACTTTAATTTATTGTTTAAATTTAGATAAGTAGACAAACTGTCACAAACAAACTAATCAATCCCGTCTACTATCACTCTATCTTGGACTCATCCAATTCAGCATTGTCAACCTCGCCTCACATGGGAACTTAACATAGATTTCTAACAAGTGAATATATAGGAAGGGTAAGAAGTTGGTAGACTTCTGGATAGGTTATTAACATCGAGCATCTATGGTGTTTACGTAGAGTGGCTAAGGTTGGTAGATGCTGGCGAATGGTAGTGAGCTTGCCTTAAAGCAATGGAGTTGAATGCCTGGGAACACAACTCAAGGCTAGAGGTTTAGTGATGTTTTGTGGAATTGGATTGGAGAGTTTTTCAATAATATTGATTGATTTGAGCCTGAGGTCAACCAATCTCCTGGAAGGATAGAGAGGCTGAGCGGGGGAAGAGACGGAGAGAAAATTATGGAAAATGCCAACGGATACTCTTCCTAATCCTACCCAATCAAATTGATTGTTAAGATGAGCATCCTCATCAACTCCTAAACCTAAGGCAATGACACCACTACTCCTAAATTTAACCAAACTACCCTCATTTGAAAACATCAATCGTTATCAACTTAATCACATTACTACCATAAAACTTAACCACTACTCCTAAACTTAAGCATTGATAAGTTAACATCAACTATTATGAACTTTTGAACTTAATCACATTATTATCATAAAACTTAAATCACTACTACTAAACTTAAAGCAAACCATTAGCATAAGAAAGCACGTATTGTGTGCCTGAGAAAGAGAGCGACACAGAAATGGTGGCAGACAGGTGGTTAAATTTCCACAAGAAGAAGAAGAAGAAGAAGAAGAAGATTGGCAAGCATTTATTATTAAAAGAAAAATGTAAATGTCATTATTATAAATTGTAAATCAAGCTTAAAAGCTTAAATACAAGGCTCGAAGGATTTCCAATAACACAGAGTGGGTGTTACTGTTACCATCTATATATATATCCCATCCCCCCCATCATGTTCCCATTTACAGTAACATTGAGAATACCCAAATAGGGGAGAGGTAAAAGGAGAGAGACGGAGACACAGAGCCTTTGCCCTCAACAGCCAGCCAGAGTAGAAGAAGCTCAGCTCAAGCACCAATGACGTGGACTCGCTTGGCTAGCTATGCCTCTCTCTCTCATTATATTTGTTCCCCATTTCAACTTTAGCCAGCTGCTCCAACCATAATCCATCTCATCTATGTTTGCTCCGTTCCCGTTCTCTTGAACCTCTGGAAGGCCTAGCGTCCTCCTCCCACTCCACAGGTGGAGGCGGTGACGGCTCGTACCTCGAAGGCTTCCTCTTGAAATGCCTATCATCGTCACTGGACTCATAATCTACAGCACTACTACTCTTCCTTCCACTGCCGCTAGTCACAGAAGCTGCTACTTTTGTAGACCCGGATTTATAGTCATCATGATGATGATACCCATTTGCCAATGCCTTGGAGGACGCAGGGACACCGGGGGCTTCTGTTGAGGAGGAGGAGGACAGCTTTCTCTTCTTGTTCGCTTCTTCTGCAGGGAAGCTTATGCGGGAGAACACGCTAGCCTTTTGTTTACGCTCCGCAGCGGCGGCGGCAGCAGCAGCCGCAGCCGCAGCTGAAGTTTCAGAAGAGGGTGGTTGTGGCGGTCTGGCGGAGGAAGACTCAGAACGGTGGCGTTGGTGGTTGCGGTGGTCATGGTCGTGGTAGTCGTAGTCACGATCACGGTCGCGATCATAGTCACGGTCACGATCGTATTCATGATGGTGCTCTGAAGATTTCCTCTTGGCCGGGCGTGGAGCGTCTGGGGATCTCTCGGAACGGTGACGCTGGGGATGGTGCTCCGCGTTTGATACAGGGTGAGGAGGAATAGGCTTCTGCACCAACCAAGTAAACGGCACACATCAATATTTTCATTGTTTTTTTAATTCTTAAAAAGACTCTTGTTGACACTAGTGCGCGCAATAAATAAAATTATAAAACTACTAGATCCATTTATTTTTCCTTTTTTTTAGGCCTCAGGTCTCCAACACGTGTGTCATTAAATAACAATATAAATAGATAAAAGGGTTTTTTTTCCCCCCTTTTTTCAAAAGGCAGACCTCAGTAAAATTTTAGATGCAACAACAGTGTATGAACAATGTTTTCTTTTAAATGCAAATATCCCCTCCAAAAAAAAAAGTGCAAATATATTTTTCGGGGCTTAAATCCTGCAGGGTGGTTCTGACTTAAATTAGATGAATGGTACAAATCCAATACCAGATTTTTTTTTTTTTTTTTTTTGAGAATAAGGTCAGTAATCTTTATAAGTTCAAAACCAGAATAATTTTTCACGTGATATAACATGTCATGATGAGTGTTGACAGGTATATAGTGATGAAAGTTACTTAAAAAATAAACCCATAAAAAATAAGAATTTTATTAACACGAGTTAAGGTAGGTTTAATATTTTATTAAAAAATATTTTTATACATTTAAAAAAAAATTCAAATTGCGCACAAGCATTAAAAAAAAAAAAAAAAAAGCACACAAGCACATTCCTCAATCTATGCTCTTAGAGCACTCTTAATAAAAAAAAATTTTAAAAAAAAACCCCTAAAATTAATATTACATTAATCACAACTTGCCACTTTTGTCATGAAAACATTTGTAATTTTTTCTATCTCACAAGAAAATTAAATCTTAATTGACAAAAAAGATATTCCTCAAATACCATCCACTCGATTAAAATAATCTATGAACACAAATAAATGAAAAAATTTATATTTTAAACCCTACAGTTTAGGGAACATGAAATAAATTGGATATCAAATTAAGTCCCTCATCATTACACTCAACTGGACTAAAGTTTTTGATACTGTATAAAACCTCATTAGTTAATTAATTACTTTTGAAACTATATAATTTAATAAAGTGTTTAAAATACAATTTTCCCTCATTAATTTCATTTCATTATCTCATGAGCTAATTTCCAGTTCCTGGAGGAAAAAATTTCAACGCTTTCTGATTAAAAAAAAAACAAATGCTTGGAACGAAAATGAAAAGTAAGTTAAGGCAGGGGAATAGTGCCACCCTGCCACAGAACCAAGGCATATCATCCATCCTACTCTTCCACACCGAACTCAGTTAAACAACAAAATATAAAAATGGAACAATATGAGTTCAGAATCCATTACCACCATCAATTATTATAATTATCAAAATCTCATCTTCAGAGGAAATGCAAATACCATTGGAAGAACGAAAATAATTTTTACTTTACCCAGCTTGAACTGGTACCATTCATCCACAAAGTCAAATTTCAAAGCCTATTGCATTAAAAAATCCTCATGATAAATATTATTTAATATAAACAAATTCATGTCTTATTACTAATATTATTACTATTAATTTGGGTGCACATACAGGTAGAACAAACCTCAAAACCAATGCACAAGTCAAGCATGATCTTAAGCAAGATACAGAATCAGAAAGACTTGGTTCTGTGCAATTACCAATGCTTAAGGGCCAAAGGAACTTAACAGTATTGTCAATGTCCCCAGAATGATTTTTAAGTATTTAGTTATTCAGCCAAAAAAAAAAGTATTTCAATATAATAGCAAATGAAAAAAGAAAAACTAAACCACTGCAAAAGATTATATGGTGGGAGAGTAGGTGACTAAATTCTGATTCCTGGCAGGATAAGTTGAAATGAATTCCCTCATGTCAACGATAGACTCAGGATTTTAAGCCAACGGAGGCTGGAGTATAAAGAAGAAGAAAAAAAAACTCCAAATAGGATTATAAATACTCAAAATCATTATTTCTAAATACATTAAGATGCAATCATTTACCTACAAAAACACAAACAAAATAATGTTTTTTTTTTTTTTTTTAATACTAAGCTAACTATGATTTAAAAAAAAAAATTAGAGCATTCATAATGGTGGTACTAAAATTTTTAGTTTTTACAACATCACTTTACAATACACCCAATATCAATTTTTTTTAATTACTTCATTTAAAATAATATAAACAACTCATTAAAATAATAAAAGAAGCAAGAGAATTTGAGTTTTTTAATTAAAGGAAGAGATATAATTTTAATAAAATATTGTATTTTATTTTTTACAACTTGCTTCATTTAAGTTATATTTATACCAGTTTACTTTAATTGCAAAAAATTTAGCTTTAACTTCTCCAATAATACATAATTTTTTAGTTCTTTGGTAGTAAAATATATATATATATATATATTTTTTTGCTAAAATACAATCACTATTGTAAATGTTTTTATTAAGTTTTTGGATTGAATGGTTGCTAGTTGAGTGAGGCTAGTTAGACTTACTGAGAAAAAAGAGTGCCTAAGGTTTTTGAAGGTGCCCATTACATAAAAGAAATATATTATAACTATAACTATAACTATGTATATATATATATATATATATAAAATAAAATAATTTGACCCAGGGGGGCCGAGCCCCCTTGGGCCCCACCTGGGTCCGTCCTCATGAACACTACAGGACCGAACACATGTACAGTGACTACAGTCATGCAAGTCTACAAAGCTTCGACTTTCGACCATTTTTCCTCAATATCCACTTTAGACCCATTTGATTGCCAGACGGAAAGAAAGACAAAAACTTGAAAATGTTCTTGCCCGCTTTTCCCATGATATCTCCCAAAATTAGATGGAGCATCACAAGAAAATATATATTAAAAAAAAAAAAAAAAAAAAAAAAAAAAAACCTATATCTGCAGAACAAAACAGTCTCTCTTCCTTTCCTTGTGAAAAAAGAAAAAGGCAAAAATTGCCAAATTGGTGATTTCTTGCCAAAATGTTGCCGGTGGTGACCGTGGAAAGTACTGGCTGCAGTACAAAAATAATAAGCACAAACAGAAAATAGGAAAATAGAAAAGACATACAGATTTCAACTTCATTGATTGAACATCACCAAAATCCCGATCTTTGGAAAACTCCCTGCTCAAGATAGAGAAAATCATTAGACAAATAATAACTCTAGTTTTGTGGTATAAAAAAATATTTAAAAAGCAAGAATTACCATGTAGTGCAAACAACAAAAGAACATAATGAGGAGAGCGAGGGAATTGAATGATTAAACAGTTGTACCAAATGATTTAAAAAGATAACCAACTAGAATTATTGAGGAAGTCCACTAATAGGCATGGTTCAACTCCCCACTTATTTATAAAGCATAATTTATAAACATCCATTGTATCCCAACACTTGAGAAATATTTTGATACATCTTACTAACAGTTTTTCTTTTATAATTCAATAGTTGGGGGATTTGAAACCTATACGTCTCCATTAAAAACACTACGAAGTGTCAGTTGAGCTACAAGACTCTTGACATGGTTTCTTACTAACAATAAAAAGAGAATTTATGAAAAAAATTAAACAAAATGTTCTAGACCACTAAATTGACTTCTCCATTACCAACCAAAATATTTTTAAAATAAATTTTTTTTTTTTTAAAAAAACCCATGCATGGGCATGTGCACACACATATACACGTTTTTTTTTTTTTTTTTTATTAATAAGTTTGATTTACACATAACATGTTATATATTACACATGTTATGAGCAATATACAACGTGAATCACATGGTACTAGGTAGTAGGTACCATACTAACCTTTCAGGAAAAAAAAAAAAAAAAAAAAAGGAAAAGGTACTATACTAACCAGCACACACATGGAAATTATGTGCAACATGCAACATGAATTGCAATCCAATCACCATTAAAATTTCAAAACAAAACACAGCCATAAGATCAAACAAGATTTGTAACCATATCATGTTATAAAAGATACAGATGCACCGTATATCGAAAGGAGTATAAAATTTTCTGTTTACCTTTCACCTCGTCTCTCATTTTCACGTTTCCTCTTCAAATCAGCTTTTCGTGCTTCAAATTCCTCTCTGCTCATGATTGGAGGTGGAACATTCATACCCATACTGAAATCTGCAAGATCCCTACATATGTCCAAAAAATTTATAACATTAAGCTTACTGGGCAGACAAACAGGCATTGCACAACAAAAGTCACATGACCACCTTACTATTAGACACTAAACCACCCCCACATAGAGAGAGAGAGAGAGAGAGAACTAGATTTACAAAGGACACAGCTCATAAATACCTTTGAGGTGGAACAGGAGGGAACATATAGCCCTGTGCAGCAAATGGGTCCTGAGGAGGAATTCCTCCAAAAGGCATGTCAAAGGGGCCTAGTCCATAACCTGAATAAGGCATGGCACCAGGATAATGTGCCATATACCCATCCATACCAGGCTGCATGCCGTTCCAATATGGATTAAAGGCAGAGGGAGCAAAAGGCATCATATAATTCTCAGCTGCAAAGTCTTGAGAGGGTTTCCACTGCAAATCTACAAGGCAAATATGAATAAATAAGCCTAATACCATTAAGGGGTGGCAACAGTCCTATTACAATTTTTAATATTAAGGATATTTATATCAAAATACATTAAGATAAACCCTATTCTCAAAAGAATTTTCATCTAAGCATTAAGAAAAAAGCCAAAGAAGAGCACAAAAATACCATTTGTAGGCACACGGACTTTCTTCTTTTTCTTTTTCTTTCCTGAAAAATTAAAAAGTGTGAGATAGATCATCCAGAAACCTCATTAAGACAACCAACAAATAAGATATAGGACATGTTAATAGTTTCTACGATACTTCTTTTAATAATGCTTATAAGGTTTCAGTGTCTTATGACAAAAATTAACAGCTCCTAATGATACCACCAAAAAAAAAAAAAAAAAAAAAAAAAAAAAAAAAAAAAGAGAGAAATCCATGGGCTAAAGTATCTAAGATTCTAAGCAGCAGTGGACTCAATATGCATTGGGAGTGGACAAAAATACCATTAGAAAATACATTACCAGCATCACTGACAGCCAACCTCTGCTGCACTTCTTCCTCAGCCAAGGGGGCACTCCCCTGTGATGCTGCTGGTTCTTTCACACTCATTGACTCGTGTGTTGCTTCAGAGATATCAGTTGTTTTTGCAGTCCTTGCTCGCTCTGCTGTCTGTTGTGGGAGAATAGCAGCAGCCTTTCCCTCAACTGCAGTATCCTGTATCTTTGGGGTCTCTTCATTAATGGTTGATCGCTTTTGTTCACCCTTTGATGCAGCAGATAAAGTTGGGGATGGAATTCTGGGCTGTGGACAACGAGCAGACTCCATATCTGAATGTTAAAAGTCAAAAAGTCATTAATAAAATGTATTATATGACACAATTATGATTAATATAAAGGCTATTAACTAAAACACATACCTTGAACTTGAAAAGTACTTCCAGCATTTTCAGCACTGCTGTTACCAGCCTCCAATATCCGATTGATTGTATCCCTAAGTGTCTTATTTGGCAGAAGATCATCTGCAAGTATATTTGTTGCCCCACATATACACATTGACTTCGAGATTATGTGGTCCCTGATACCTGAGTAAAATTATACAAACAAAAATTTCAAAGACATGGCAGTTTAAGAACAAGGAGCAGTGAAGTGGTTGAAAGGGTGCTAAAATCACTGATGGATGAAGACAAGCAGATGAAACCATAGTACTGAAGTAAAGATTCTAATTATGTTCTAATGCTGGCAAAAAATAACTGCATTTAAAGGTTTTTTTTTTTTTTTTTTAATAAGTAAAAAGAGAGGATAATAATATTATAACTGCATTTAAAGGTTTAAAACATACATCTATCACAGAAGCTCTGAAAACAGCACTTGCTTGTCAGCACAGCATCTTTCATTACGTCCTTGCACAATGGGCAGTGGAGCTCTGGTGGTAGCTCACCAACAGAACGTGTGGATGGTAACCCTTCAATTTCTCTCTCAAAAGCAGCCCTGTTTTCAATTTAAATGTTATGATGAATTTTCAAGCCTACAATTAACAGTATGGATAGCCACTGTAAAAAACTTCGAATCATATCAGCTTACTCATTTGGTCTCAAGACAGCTACAGCACCACTTGGCAATGCATATGAGCCATCTGGGGTTGCCATCAGCATGGACTTCGGTATACCAGTTGGTGGCTTCACCTTTTTGATGTCAAAATTTGGATCACCGTTTGTAGGGCAGTGCTGAATGAAGTGCCCTGAACACAAAAAGTTTCACATAGTGAGCCTTTTTTTGCCACAAAGATAGACCTCTCAGCAAGTAATTTTATAAATAAAAAAGGGTGGAAAGACGAAAAAGGAGGAGGAAAAAGGCATAAAACCATGAACATACCAGGCACCTTGCACCTGTGACATACATAGCCCTGAGGAGGAGTTTTGCGCTCAAATCCTGCTCGACCTCAAAAAGAGATTAACAAATTTCAGCTTATCACAGAAATATATATTAGTAATGGTTGATGTGAAATATAAAACTAAATGCGGTATACGGACTCACCAAATCCACGCCCACCCATTCTACCTCCCATACCCCCCCTTCCAAAACCTCTACCATGGGCAAAGCCATCAGGACCTTGACTGCACCATCCAATACAAATTATGAATATATGTTTCCCACATTAGTGATTTAACATCATATAACACAACAAAAAGCAGAAAGCATCTCACCGTTGCCAGTCCAAGGCAGGAGTATCAATTAGAGCTTTAATCTTGCTGTCCTCATCAGCTTTGTTAGTTGGGAGAGCTTCCGGAACTGGATTGTTTGACTGAACAGGGAGAACTTCAGGGATTGCATACAAATCATTTCCAAACTCATCCCATTCCGAGTCTTCAGGCTGTAAAGTCAAATTAAACACATTATTACTTAGATGCATTACATCTAAGACAAAAGTCAAAGTTCAATAATAATGTGATTAAACCCAAGGGTAAGCTTACATATTTCATGGTAGAAGCATTAGAAACTGGAAAGCTACTCTTTTCTGGTTCAGGGTCATCCATCTTACTTTCCACCTTTGGTCTGCAAAACAAAACGCAGTCCAACTCAACCACACTTTCAGAGGTTGCTTCACTTTAAAAAGGGCATAATGAAGGAAGAAATCTGTTGCTGCACATATCACCACCATGATACGGCCTTGGTAGGAATATGACAATAACAGCCCATATCATGCTTGTGAGCCTCATGCTGCTAGCTCAGATTTTATAATTGGCTATTCCATAAAATAACTAAACTGAATCAAATGCAACTATGCAGCCAAAGATATTAAAGGTTTGAGATAGTACTCTTGTTCAGTAACAATTGTCATACGAGGCCGTCCAGGAACACGACGAATTAAAACTGAGGTATTTTTAGGTATCAACATTGCTTCATCAAGATACTCTGAAATTCAAAAACAGAGAAACAGACCGACTGTAAAATACAGCTAATAGATATTAATCCATGAAACCAAACATACACAAGTTATCAAAATAGAATTCCCCCAACTCGGGGGATCTCTTCTTCCTAAAAGTATGCCTAAACATTCATCTAACTCCAACAATAATCTCACAATCCATCACCTATCAAGGTTCATGAACCAAATCCCCTTACAATTCAATGACAATTCGAAAATTCACCAATACACAAATTATGTCTTTATATATGCCAGGGCACGAGGAAGCACATGTCAATGGCATTGTAACAGTGCAACCCCAACCCTTTATAATTTCCTTTGGGTAAGTAATTAAAAAAAAGAATTTAAATGAAATTTAACCATTCACAGCATTAGACACCAATAATTATCAAGTGGAGAAGAAAGCCCCAAATGAAAACTATGATCCCAAAATTAATTGAAAAAAAAAAAAAAAAAAAGCACTCTCATCTCACCGCCCAAAACCCAAATTTTGTTGGAATATTGAAAAGGAATTAATTAATTAAGTAATGTCTAAGAATCAGAACCAACCTTCATTGGTCTGGGCATTTGTGACCACAAGGTCGAAATCAGTGCCCCTGCCCAAATGCTTGGATTCAAATATTTTTTCTTTCAAAGTACCAACTGAGAGGAAAGGACCATCCATGGGAATTGAATCATAATCTTTTGCACTCTTAAATTTATAATACACCGCCATGCTATTTTTCTTCAAAAAAATATAACAATAATACCAAGAATAAGAACAAGTAATAAAGCCCTACTAAAGAGCAATAACCAAAGGCCTTAAAAATAAAAGGGCCTGATATTTAACTTGAACAAAATCAAACAGTACAAAATCCAAGCTTTTTTTTGTTTTTGTGTTTTTTTTTCTATGACTCAAATAAGATGAACAATTCGAACCACAGAAGGAGAGCTCTTTAATTCTTCTTCGTGCGCCGCTGATCACAGAAATCTCTTCGCGATCAAAATCTTCAAACAAAAAGTGTAAAATCAGATAGCGTCTGAACGAGAAAAATCAGATCGCAGTGATTATTCTTCTCTTCCGATTGCCACAGTTGCCGTGGAATTACACAGATCTCAGCAAAAATCGAAGAATCCCCCTTATCTTCAAGGCGAAGCAAAAGCCGGTTCTTTGAATAGTGAGAAAACCTCACAAACCCTAATTCTTCCACAATAGGTCCGATGAGGGATGCATCAGAATGAAACGAGACCCGATCAGAGGAGCGAGATCTCCGATTAGCCGAACGTGTCTTCAAAATCGCGTACTCGAAGAAAGCGTCTGAAATCGAAACCTTTCAGAGAATCGCCGGAAAAAAATCGAGGGCTTGCGAGAGAAGATACGTATATGAGAATTCTTCGATGAATCGCAAGCCCTAGATCGAGTATATAGAAGCCGAAGATTGAAGATCACGATGTGGAGCTAGGGTTAGGGTTTGAGAAACATGGAGAGGAGATGAGAGGAGAGGAGAGAAGAGAGACAGCGAGAGCAAAAGGAGAACTAAAGAGAAAAACAGGTGAATTTGGAATTTGGTAGATTTTTTTGTTTTTTCCTGTGTGAGAGTTTTAGTCATCTGTTACCGATGTGGAAAGAGTTGGGAAGTAAATATAGAGATCGATCGGATTGGGGTTTTCGGCCTTTCTTTCCTTGCTCACGAGTGGCTGCGATGCTGCGTCCACACGCTTTTAACAAGCGCGTCTAAAACAGTTGCGCTGTCAACTTACGCTATGTTTCGCAATTCGACTACTGCTCGGAGTCGGACTAGTCCAATTAAAATAAATAAATAAATCATGTTTTTAGAAACATTAAAATCGTGTTTTATATCCTTTCAAAAATCGTGTTTTATATATATAAAATAAAATAAGTTGCTAGGTTCTCTAATATTTTGAACAATAATAATTATTTTGCAAATTTTGCCATCTAATCTCTTTAGTTTAATTCCCTACCAAAAAAAAAAAAATCTTTAGTTTAAGACACAATCTTTTTTTTTTCTTTTTTTGTACAATTTGCTAATGTGATAAATAATGATTGGAGAATCAATTCCAAATCGACTCGTCATTGATACCATTTTATTATAAACCAATTATAACAATGTATGTTAGCAGTTGTCCAAAATTTGTCAATATTTTTTTTTTTTTGAAAAATAAAATGGCTCTATGATTCTTTTTAGTAACTACTAGGTGTAAAGATATTGCAATATAAATTGTTAATACTTGCAATACAAAATAATATTGATATCTCAAAATATTATTTACAATCACCAAAATATAAATAAAAAAACACCAAGAGAAAAATAATATAAATTAAAATTTATTGAGTTTTCAAATTAATGTATTAAAAATATTAGAATTTTATTATGTAGGATACTATGCTAATAAAATAAACAAATCTGTGCATAGAACTTTAAAAATCTTATCTATAACTATGGTGGCGGGCCCAAAGAAAAACTGGTGAATTGGGCCTGGACCTTCAATTTATTTGTCATTCGGTGATGTTCTTGGCCACATTGGGAGATCCCAAAAATAGTTGGCTACTACGATGGATCGAGCCTTTAAGCTAATCCTTGTTGGTCCACTAGAGGTCGAGTAGAGGATATTATCCTCTTGTCGAGCTCACCCTTCTAGGTCTCGAGTTGGGCCTCAATTCCCTAGTGTTTTAATCTCTCCTTTCTCTCGTGCTTCACACCCCAATTTTTCCAACCCCTCTCACCTTGACCTCCTTTCCCTTTTATACTCTCTCATTGGTGGAGTCCTCATGATGAAAGAATCGCTCACCAGTGTGTGGGACCTACTGAATCAGGGGTTCAAATGGTTATCTAGATTTGTGACATTGTTCCCGCCTATCAAATTAATTATCAACGATGGAACCCATCCTTCTAATGTTGGGAGATTGCTTGGTAACTGTGCCTGACATCAATTTAGGTGCTCGGGCGCATGTTAGTCTTCGGATGGGGCCATAGGTCTGAACGTCGGGCCTTTTCATAGCTTGCTCATCCTCGAGCCGAGTGTATTCTCTATAATGGGCCTCTCAACATCTTCGGCCCAACTCTGGAATGGGCCAAAGACCTATACCACTACAATAGCTATATTTTTATTTATTTATTCTATATTTGTATAATAATTTAAAATTAAAGTCTTTGACATTTTGATAACTTCTAATATTGTCATATAAACTTTTAAAAATCTAAAATTTTTTTTTTTTGGTCATCATCCTAATATATTTCTTTTAACAATACTAAATTATGTAAGTTTAAGCTAATTATAACTCACCATCTTTTGTATAAAGCAACCAACAATAAACAAATTCTAACGAACTTGGATTAATATTCTCTAAACAAATTCTAATTAAATTAGGTATGTTCATTTATAATTTTTTTTTCAATTTTTCTTTTTATTTATTAGTCCCTATTAATTTAATCTCTCTCTCTCTCTCTCTCTCTCTCTCTCTCTCTCTCTCTCTCTCTCTCTCTCTCTCTCTCTCTCTCTCTCTCTCTATATATATATATATATATATATTAATAGGTAAAGCTTAGAGAAAGTTCAATTAGAACTTGAATTTTTTTTTTTTTTTTTTTTTTTTGAGAAACAAAAACACACATACACACAAAGAAGAGAGAAAGAAGTTATAACACAAAGACACATCACAAACTCCACTCAAAAGCCATTGTAACTTTTAAGAGAGTGTGGAGCAAGTTATACTACATACAACACACTCTCTTAAGTAATGTAGGACAATTATCTTTTTTTTTTTTTTTTTGAGAAACAAACTCACACAAGGGAGAGGAAAAGAAGTTCTAATACAAAGACACATCATAAACTCCACTCAAAAGCCATGTTGCAAAATTGGATTCTAATTAGAACTTAAAATTAGAATCCAATTTTGCACCATGTGTCTAAATTTATGTGGGGCCACACCATAATTATCCACATAAGTTTTTTAATTTTTGTGTCAAGTGAGTTAATGAGTGCAAAATACTAAGAATCTAATATTAATGAACTATAAAATTTAAATTTATAAAAAATAAAAAATAAAAAAAACCAATCACATATACTCAATAAAAATCACTGCACAGCAAAAATCACTACATATTCTATCTTATTAAAAATTAGAAAAAAAAAATTATCATAAGTAGTGTAGGGACACGATTCTCAATCGGCCCAACAATGACGTTGGGCTCGCACGTGAAGGATCCCTCACAATAAGATTTGTAGAGAGTGGGCTTAAAAGGCTAGCGTCTGGTCACGGGGCGTTGGTCCAAACCGGACTTTAGGGAAACTCAGATAAGAAAAGGCTTCAGCCTGGATATCCAAGCCCTACAACTTTGTAACTTGAGGGATTGGACTCCTCGGATCATGTCCGAGGAGCACTAATGTCTTTCTCCGGTTACCCGGCGGGGGGTTTTTCGTGGTGGTGTACATATATTGTCCGGTCATTCTTATCCCTGGAGTTTTTCCCAGGAAGTGAGATGGGGGGATCCCTTTCTGATTAGTTTATCTTCTATTTTATACTAGCCTACGTTCGTTATCCCTCGTCCACGTGTAGGGTCAACTTTTCCAGGACTGATATTTGTCCCGTCAGTCTAATCCCGGAATTGTGGGGATGGTTAATAAAGCCTAAGAATCAGGTTCTGTCAGGTGTAGAGTCTTATCAGTGAAGGGTATTAAGGACAACTTCCCTGAGATATTTTCTGATCCTTAAAGTTTGCTCGTATACCACTTTCATCAATGAGACTTTGGTCTGCCGAGGACTAAGCTGTCCTCGGCTGTATCTCCGGGCCATTTTGTGCTTCTTATTTTGAGCTTGGGCCATGGCCTTCTTCGGCTTGGGCCTGTGGACTCCCCATGAGCAAGGCGGGTCGGGCCCATAAATCATTGGGCCCCACAATAGCCCCTCAAAACCCTGCTGTCCAATATCTTGGTTGGAAAGGTGGGTTTTGGTAATACCGAGCCTTTATTATGGCTCATTTATTTCAGCCCTTGACCGACGCTGGTGGCTCTTCACCTCCCCAGGGAATGTGCCGGCCTACAAGACGTTTCCCTCAATTTGCGCTCTACGCGTTTATGCCGTTTGGTTATCCGAAGCATGCCCTTAATATCTTTCTTTTACGAGACCTCCCAAATTCAACGGTTTTGATGGCGTGGGGGAATGAAACGGGCGTATCCATGTTTGCAGATCTCCTTGGAGATCTGCAAACACTAAGTACTCTCCTCTTCGTCCCCTATATAAAGAGAGAAGACAAAAGCTGATTTTCTCATACCTGAGTCCCTTAGATTCCTCCCAGAGTCCACTTCCTCTCTCTGGTTATACCTTATCCGATAATACGTTCAGCACAGTTGTCAGCCATGAATAAACCATCCCATTCCCAAAAACACCATGTCTTAATAAAGCTCGAGATGGCTCGGTCAGGGTAAGGATGGCGGAGACTCAAGATTTGTCTCCCCTTCCTTTTAGCCAAAATCCGAAGCAGGGACTAGTCACATCTCACTTTCGGTGTGACTGAGTCAAAGCCATCCATTATCACCACCACCCGCTCTCTCATGAGCATATCTAACATGGCCCCAGTGTGTTAGGAGTCAGGGTTGGGGCATGGACTAAATGCCCCTGCTTCTTCCTCTCTTCGTTCACTGGCGCCACCCTTTACCTCTCTTTCTTTCTTCTCACCTTTTCCCTCTTCTTCTCCTCATTCTTACTCATGTCCTCCATCTTCTTCATTCATCTCCTCCATCTTCCTCATTCATCTCCTCCATCCTCTTCTTCCTTTGCGCTCCTTGATGACAAGAGCTTGCTGAAGTGCTTCCATGTGTTCCAATTCTTCTTCCTTCTCCTTCATCTTTTTCTAAAGAAGGTTCTTCTCCTGATATGAGCAGTACTGAGGCAGAGATTGGAGAGACTTTGAAGGCGAGTTTGAAAGACATCTGACTGTTTATTTATCTGTATTGCGGATGCTATTGTTGCTTTGGCAATTCATTTTTGTATAAGCTTGTTTAAGCCCTTCTTTGTACGTTGTAGTGATTTTTCATATTAATAAAAGTTGCTGTTACTTTACTTCGCATGTTCTGTTTTTATGTTTTTACAAGTTTACAAGCGCTGCTCGGCACAATAATATAGCATTTGAATCAATGACAACTAAGGCTAAAATATTTGCTAATAAAAAGATGTCATCATAACTTTAATAAAATTATTTGACATAGCAATGCCGACCAGTGAGGGACGAAACTCACCTTAAAATTAGCCGAGATGGGGACTAAGTGCTCGATACGGTATAGGAAGTAACTACCCGAGGACATGTCACCCGCCAAATGAGCAGTTTCCTTAAGCTAATGAACATTGGGTCATTTCGCCATCTTCTTAACACACTGGCCTTAACCTTTTACAGTATTTAAGCCGAGAACCCTCCCCATCCGAGTAGTTAGTTTCCTCATAGCTTGAGTCCGAGGACCATGCAAGTCTTAGGTTCTGTCCAAAACTTATGTTTTTTCTTTTGTGTACTTGGTTTCCCCATAGGCTTGAGTCCGAGGATCATGCAAGTCCTAGGTTCTGTCCAAAACTTATGTTTTTTCTTTTGTGTACTTGGTTTCCCCATAGGCTTGAGTCCGAGGACCATGCAAGTCCTAGGTTCTGTCCAAAACTTATTATTATTATTATTATTATTATTTTTTGTGTACTTGGTTTCCCCATAGGTTTGAGTTCGAGGACCATGCAAGTCCTAGGTTCTGTCCAAAACTTTTTGAGTTCAGATTCTCCCTTTCTTCAGATATTTCACGAGGCGCCGAGCAGGGGTTGTCCTCGGCAACAGCTATTTCTTGGCGTGGGCTATAGCCCCTGGGCCCTCATGCAGAGCGGGCCTGGGCCGCGAAATCACTAAGCCCACGAATTAAGAGGTATCTCCACAACCTTTGGCCACGTGGTACTCTCCGACGTCCCAATGTTCGAGGTGCGCCTTTACGAGGCTTCTTTAATCTTGTGGTTGCAGTTGACGTTGGAAGTTGAGCCAGAGTCATTTTGTCTGTAGCGTTCCTTGGGATGCTGCGAGAATTAAATGCCACCACCTTACCTTTTAAATAAATAGGAGAGAAAGGTGTTTTTCCTTCGCATAAGTCCTTCAGTTTCCTCCCTTAGTATATCATGTTTGAGGCGAGGGTTGAGGAAAAAGAATTCTTTCCGCCACGGAGGCGCCGTGTCCTCCTGAGACTCAAAGTAGTGAGGTACGGGCACAAGAAGCATAAACTCAAGAGAATACTCCGCTTCGACAGAGGGGAAAGGGTGTTTCTCCCCCTTTTAGTCAAAATCCGAAGCATGTTCTGTTCATGCCTGAATTTTGGTGTGTCAGAAGAAAGATTCTCCGCCATCAGCGCCTCTGCCTTGTGGCAGGCAAATATTTAGAGAAAACCCCTCAACTTCCGGCTCCCTGCACCTTTCCTTCAGCGGTGTCAGGCTCAAGTTGGGTTCTCTCTGCACTCTAAAGCTTCGAGGTTGCGGGCCCCAGGCTGGGTTCTTTTGCTGCCTGAGTTATGGGCATGTAAAAGCACTGAGGAAGAACGAGGTCTTGAAGCAGTAGCCAACCTCTTTTCTGTGCCACCTCCTCGGCTTTGTTTTATATATTTTTTCTTGTATCTTCCTATTCAGTTACGTAGTGAGCTTTAACATAAGCTGATTCCAGCTTTTCATTGTACGCTGTACTATTTCTTTGTTTTAGTAAAAATAGAAATTTATTTACATGTTTTGAGTACTGATCTTTTGGCAACACTACTTTGTGAATGGGTGTGCTTCATGGGTGTGTTTCTTCAAGAATATTTAGAGCAAGATACCTTGAAACATAATCTAACTAGCTCTAATTTACCAATACTACCAGGCATTATATCGATAATTCATAGTAAATCAAACTTAGGAAACTAACCGGGGTAACAGTTGAATATGCTGTGATAAGCGCGTGAATACCGTCCAAGACTGATAATCTCTAAATAATCCATGCGAGCAGTCGACTGGGAAGTAGGGAACTTCGATTGTGCTTTTGTGTACTTGGTTTCCCCATAGGCTTGAGTCCGAGGACCATGCAAGTCCTTGGTTCTGTCCAAAACTTGTAAGATTTCTTTTTTGTACTTGGTTTCCCCATAGGCTTGGGTCCGAGGACCATATAAGGCCTTGGTTCTGTCCAGAACTTGTAAGATATCTTTTTTGTACTTGGTTTCCCCATAGGCTTGGGTCCGAGGACCATACAAGGCCTTGGTTCTGTCCAGAACTTGTAAGATATCTTTTTTGTACTTGGTTTCCCCATAGGCTTGGGTCTGAGGACCATACAAGGCCTTGGTTCTGTCCAGAACTTGTAAGATATCTTTTTTGTACTTGGTTTCCCCATAGGCTTGGGTCCGAGGACCATACAAGGCCTTGGTTCTGTCCAGAACTTGTAAGATATCTTTTTTGTACTTGGTTTCCCCATAGGCTTGGGTCCGAGGACCATACAAGGCCTTGGTTCTGTCCAGAACTTGTAAGATATCTTTTTTGTACTTGGTTTCCCCATAGGCTTGGGTCCGAGGACCATACAAGGCCTTGGTTCTGTCCAGAACTTGTAAGATATCTTTTTAAGTAATTTTTTCTCTATATTTATTTATTTTTCGAAGGTTAACCCCTAGGCCAGGGAAGGGAGAATTGGCTTGGGGCCGGAAGCCCCTAGAGCTGCCCGCGCCGTTAGCAGTGCAAGGCGTAGCCCCTAGCAGAAACTTATGTCAGAGCAACAACTGCACGTCGCCGGAGATGGGAAAAACTCGCGAATCTCTGCTTGCTAGAGAGTTGACTCATGCGCCACCCGTGCCAACGCGCAAGCCTTCCCACAGACGGCGCCAATTGTAGGGACACGATTCTCAATCGGCCCAACAATGACGTTGGGCTCGCACGTGAAGGATCCCTCACAATAAGATTTGTAGAGAGTGGGCTTAAAAGGCTAGCGTCTGGTCACGGGGCGTTGGTCCAAACCGGACTTTAGGGAAACTCAGATAAGAAAAGGCTTCAGCCTGGATATCCAAGCCCTACAACTTTGTAACTTGAAGGATTGGACTCCTCGGATCATGTCCGAGGAGCACTAATGTCTTTCTCCGGTTACCCGGCGGTGGGTTTTTCGTGGTGGTGTACATATATTGTCCGGTCATTCTCATCCCTGGAGTTTTTCCCAGGAAGTGAGATGGGGGGATCCCTTTCTGATTAGTTTATCTTCTATTTTATACTAGCCTACGTTCGTTATCCCTCGTCCACGTGTAGGGTCAACTTTTCCAGGACTGATATTTGTCCCGTCAGTCTAATCCCGGAATTGTGGGGATGGTTAATAAAGCCTAAGAATCAGGTGCTGTCAGGTGTAGAGTCTTATCAGTGAAGGGTATTAAGGACAACTTCCCTGAGATATTTTCTGATCCTTAAAGTTTGCTCGTATACCACTTTCATCAATGAGACTTTGGGTCTGCCGAGGACCAAGCTGTCCTCGGCTGTATCTCCGGGCCATTTTGTGCTTCTTATTTTGAGCTTGGGCCATGGCCTTCTTCGGCTTGGGCCTGTGGACTCCCCATGAGCAAGGCGGGCCGGGCCCATAAATCATTGGGCCCCACAAGTAGTATTAAATTTATGTAAGAATTTTAATATATGACTAATTTCATTTACTTTTAAAAAAAAATAATTTGACTAATTATTTATATTTTTATGAAAAAAATTTGTGTTTAATTTTAAATGTATTTATACATATGCATGTGTTACATGCTGTAGGGTTAAGAGCCTAAAGTGTATATTGGGCCTCGGGCTTGGTCCAAGGACACGAATGGTTCGAGAAGGAATAAATAGCTATGGATAATTCCAGTTTAAAGCCTCATAAGTGGGGAATGAGTGGAAGGTGGTTTGAGGAGAAACATCTCCACGGATAAACTAGGAACAACTCCAGTATGTATCATGATAATTAAGGTGACCTTCCAGGAAGCTCCAGCGACAGGAACGTGCATCATAAATGTACCAGGGTGATGGGAACTCAAAAATATCTAAGGGAAAGTTGTTACCACCGCATTAAACGCACTACAACTACTCTTTTAGTCGCATTTATGTGGAGAAGACCCCTGAACAGTGCTACCTTGGCAATCACAACTTAGAGAAAGTCAAAGAGGGTGTCTGATGGGACAGGTACTCAAGTAAGGGCTCAAATGATCAACAAATGTAGGATTAAGATGGTCCAAAGGGAGCTATATAATGTAAGAGACCTCCCATGAGGAAGGGATCGGAAAAATCAGGAAAAAACATTGTAGCAATCTAGAACTAGGCTTGTAACATTACCTAAGAACATTATATATAAAAACTAGTGTCATTGGACTTCGCCGATGACGTTTTTTCTTTAGTTTACACTTGTGTATTTTCATTCTTTTGTCATCAAACCTACCTAACTTGTTGTTTGGTTAACTAAAACCCAGTTTTCTAACTCATTCTCTATAAATTCATTGTTTTGGGCTTTTTGGGCCTAAGTCCATTCATACCTTGGGCCAAGATCCCAAATCTGGTCCTTACACATGCTATTTTTAAAATTAAAAAAAAAAAAATTGACTAATTATTTATATTATTATAATAAAATTTGTGTTTAATTTTAAATGCACCCATGCGTTTGCATGGGTTGTATGCCAGTATATATAAAACAAAGCAATTTTAATTTTAATTAACTTTATAATATTGTGCCACATAAACTTTTGGGGACTCATAATTTTACATATCATTATTTTAATATATATTTTTAATTATATTCTATATTTAAACTCTCCATCAAAATCTTGGAAAATTATACCCTTTAAATAGTAGAATAATATAGTTTCATATACAAACAAAATCATAAGAGCATTCTCATCAAACATGTCAAAAAATATAGCATTTAGCATCTCAAAACTCAATTTTATAACATTTAACACACCACTTTACAATACCACCTATATCAAAACTTCTATTTTTTTTACCATTTCATTTAAATAATGTTTCTTTATTATTTTTTAATAATTTTTTATTTCTCCTCTCTCTCCTCTATTTCTTCTCAGTGGACCCCACTGAATAAAAAAATAATATATGGTTTACCATTGGTGAACAGTGCAGTCTCAAATATGAGATTGCACTGTTCATCAATTGCAAAAATTATACCATTTAGAACATTTGATGGAGCAAGCTTTTGGGTTAAAAATGCTAAAAAAATAAGATTTTTAGCATTTGAAAGGTTTGATAAGAATGCTCTAATAAATGTATATTAATAACTATTAGAATTATCAAATTTCATAGATAGACAAAAATAATAATAAAAAATGAAGAAATCAAATTATGTTATATTTTCTTGTGTATTACTAAGGGTCGTCAATGAGCCGGGCTAGTATAGATAAAATGAAGCAATTTGAATTTTAGTTGACTTTATAATATTGTGCCACATAAGAGGCCTCATAATTTTACATATCATTATTTTAAATTTATTTATTTTAATTATATTCTATATTTAAATTCTCCATTAAAATCTTGGACAATTATACCCTTTAAATAGTAGAATAATATAGTTTCGTATACAAACACAATCATAATAAATGTATATTAACAACTATTAGAATTATCAAATTTTATGGTTAGACAAAAATAATAATAAAATATGAAGAAATCGTATTATGTCATATTTTTTCGTGCATTAATATTATACGGGTTGTCGACTAGTATGTATCACATGTTACATATTGTCATTGGTTTGGATAGAATATTGATCATATATTAGATCCAAGCAATAAAATTAGATTTGAGTTAAAGGTTGCAGCTTTAAGCTATGGTTGGGTATAATAAGAGTTGGGTAGAGGAAATCAAGGCCATCAAAAAAAGGTGGCTGAGATGAGGCATATAATTGAAGATTTTATTGTGAGTTTTACAAATTCTTTTGTTAACGTGTATTGTGTTATGGGCTTTAGGTCTAGCTAGATTACTTGTATAGCACACATTCTTATACTACACTCTTATTTGTACAGCACACATATTTACTTGTACCGCACACATATGTCTTCTATATAAAGGCACTCATGTATATTCTTTGATTATGAAATACATTACAATCATTCAATATTTCTAACATGGTATCAAAGCCACTGCTCTAACCTTTTCTTAGCAGTCTTGTCTTTATTGGTGTTACTCCATTCTCAACATCGCTTCCGCCATCACAACAGTCGCCGCAACCTCTCGCCGTTGAACCTCTGACGTCTTCCAGCCGTTGTCTTTGGGTTCCGGACCTACAACCGCTGTCGTTGAGGAGTCCTACACCGCACAGATCACTGCACGTGTCATCACCGCCGCAAATATTGCTCCGATCACATTTCTGGAGGTATCACTGAGATCGTCTTGCGCCGATCTACACTTCGGTGGAAGCCTCGCAATCATCGGAGACCACATGCACCCTCACGCGCCACCCCAAGCTTCTACGTCAAATCCCATGCGCCCCACGCGCCTCACGCACCGTCCTCAGCTCCAGCTAACGTCACCAATGCCATATCAACCCTAGCTTACGTCAGCATCCAGTCATCTGCTGACGTCATCTCCACGTCATCTTGCTAACGTCATCCACTAACCGTTGACTGCCTTGACTTTTGACTGTTGACTTTGACCAGTCGTTGACTTTGGCTGTTAACTTTTCTCCAGGGTTGACTTTTGCAGTCCAGGTTCTCCTTATCCAGTTTTTCGCGTAGATTTCATTTTTGCAATCTGTTTTTGCAAATTGTGTCTCTAAATGGATAAAAATGATATTTTTCTTTCTCGCCCCATCAATACTATATTGGAGGGGAATAAGAATTACTTATCTTGGTCTCAAGCTATGCGCAGTTTTCTTAAGGGTCGCATGCTCTAGCATTATTGTACTGGTGCAATCACTATTCCTGTCAAGGGAGCAAGTGAAGAAGATGCCGCCTTCCTTGGTCGCATGATTGAATGGGATAGTCACAACCATATGATCTTCACATGGATTCGGAATACTTCCATTCCCTCCATCTCCAATCTGTTGGGCAGCTTTAATGATGCAAAATCAGCATGGGATATGTTGGCCAAAAGGTAGTCCACTACTCACGGATCCAGTTAATAGTTGAATTGCATCAACTCAGGCAAGAACCAGGGCAATCCATCAATGACTACTATGATCAACTTCGCTTCATTTGGGACTAAATTGACCTTTCTGATCCAACTTGGGCATGCTCAAAGGATGCTCAGCAATATGCTTCCATTAGAGATGAATTTCGCCTCTATGAATTCCTGATGTCACTTCACAAGGACTTTGAGCCCATTCGAGGTCAGTTTCTAAATCACTGTCCTACTCCCTCTCTTGATACTGTTGTGAATGAGTTGGTTAGAGATGAAGCTCATCTTGCAACCCTTTAAGCCCAGAATAAGTTCAATGTTTTGGCTATTACTCCTTCTGCTCCACCCATAGAGCAACCTCAGCAATTAGGTGATTCCTCTGGCTCTAGTAATCGTCGCAAGCAGACCAACAAAAAGTTTTGCAACTATTACAAGCGTCTTGGCCACACCATTGAGATTTGTTACTGCCACAACAAATCTACTGTTGCTGTTGCTAATACTGAGCCTACTCCACTGATGGCTTCCATTTCAGCTGAGTCCCAGTCTTCTGGATCCACTATCAACCTCTCCCCCATTGAACTACAGGAGTTCATAGCTCAAGCTGTTCGTATGGCTGGTAATGCATATCTTTCCACTACTCTTTCAGTTCTTCCCGGTAAGTCTCAAACTTGGCTTTTTGATTCTGCCTGTTGCAATCACATGACACCTTACTCGTCCTTATTCTCCAAACTTGACCCTACACCACATCCTCTAAATATTCATATAGTTGATGGCTCCACCATGCATGGGAATAGTATAGGTTTTGTTTCGACCTTCAACCTCTCTGTTCCTGGAGTCTTCCATGTACCTGACCTATCCTATAATTTGTGCTATGTGGGACAATTAGATGAACTAGGTTATTGCCTTATTTTTTACTATTCCGGGTGTATTGTGCAGGATTCAAGGACGGGGCAAGAGCTTGGGCCCAGTCTTAGAGTTAGGCGTATGTTTCCCGTGGACAATCTTCATCTTCCACCTGTTGCTCATATTTCTGTTGCTACTGCAATTTCTTCCTTACCATCTCTCGCACTTTGGCATTCTCGTCTTGGTCATACACCATCTTCTCGGGTACAACAGTTAGCTTTTAAGGGTCTGTTGGGCTCTGTGTCCAAAGACAATTTTGATTGTAATTCATGTCAGTTAGGAAAACAGCTAGTTTTGCCTTTCAATGACAGTGAATCCATTTCTAATAGTATTTTTGAGTTAATTCATTCTGATGGTTGGGGACCTTCTCCTGTTGCTAGTATTGGTGGATCTCGTTATTTTGTTGTTTTTATTGATGATTATTCTCGTTATAGTTGGATCTTTCCTATGAAATCTCGTTCTGAAATTTTACCAATATACAGCAACTTTGCAAAAATGGTTGAAACACAATTCTCTAAACGTATCAAAACTTTTCGATCTGATAATGCTCTTGAATGTACTCAATATGCGTTTCAAGCTCTGTTACATTCCTATGGCACTGTACATCATCTAACTTGTCTAGGTACCTCTCAGCAAAATGGTCGAGCCGAAAGAAAACTTCGTCATATTCTTGACACTGTTCGTACTCTTCTTCTTTCTATCAAAGTTCCTGCCCCATTTGGGGTGAAACTTCTCTTCATGTTGTTCATGCGATTAATCGCATTCCAAGCGCTGTCATTCATAATCAGACTCTGTATGAGCGTCTCTTTGGGTCACCCCCTGACTATCATCACCTTCGCTTCTTTGGATCTACTTGTTTCGTTCTTCTTCAGCCTCATGAGCACAACAAACTTGAGTCTCGATCTAGACTTTGTTCTTTCCTTGGTTATGGTGAAACTCAAAAAATGTATAAGTGTTATGATCCTATCTCTCATCGTCTTCGTGTTTCTTGTAATGTTGTCTTTTGGGAACATCGATTGTTTGTTGAACTCTCTCACTTTTGTTCTTCCTTGACTACCTCCTTTGTTTTAGAAGCCTTTCTAGATAAGTCTCTTGTTCCTTCTACAAATACTTTTGATCCTCCTTTGGACTTCTCTATTCAACCTCAAGATATTTTTTATGCTTCTCCTAAACAGGTTGAAGATGAACAGGTTGATGATAAGCTACCCCACCTTAAGCCTGGGTCCCCGGCTCCTGCTCCACCTAAAGATCCTCCACAAGACATTCCACCTCGCCATTCCACCCGGGTAAGATCCATTCCTACTCATTTACTTAACTATCATTGTTACACTGCCTTTGCCACACTTCACGAGCCTCACACCTATCGTGAGGCCTCCACTGACCCTTTATGACAGATTGCAATGAAAGAGGAACTTAATGCATTAACCAAAAACCATACTTGGGATCTGGTCACTCTCCCTCCTGGATAGTCAATGGTTGGTTATAAGTAGATCTATAAGATCAAGACTCGCTCTGATGGGTTCGTTGGGCACTACAAGGCTCGTCTTGTTGCAAAAGGTTTTACACAGGAGTATGAGATTAATTATGAAGAGACCTTTGCTCCAGTTGCTTGTATCTCATCTGTTCATGCCCTCTTAGTTGTTGCTGCTGCTAGTAAATGGGATCTTTTTTCAGATGGATGTTAAAAATGCCTTCCTTAATGGGGATCTGAGTGAAGAAGTCTATATACAACCTCCTCCTAGTCTCTCTGTTGAATCAAACAAGGTTTGTTGCCTTCGACGTGAACTTTATGGTCTTAAACAAGCTCTACGAGCTTGGTTTGCCAAGTTCAGCTCCACTATCTATCGCTTGGATTACACTGCCAGTTCGTATGATTCTGTCTTATTTCTTTGTTGCACTGAAAAAGGCACCATTTTGCTTCTCCTATATGTGGATGATATAATCATAACTGGTGATGACCTCAGTGGCAGTCAAGAACTCAATGATTTTCTCAGTCAGCAGTTTGAGATGAAAGATCTTGGACATCTCAGCTATTTCTTAGGTCTTGAAATTACTCATTCCACAGATGGCCTTTATATTACTCAAGTCAAGTATGCTTCAGACCTTTTGTCTCGAGCTGGACTCACTGACAGCAAGACTGTTGACACTCCAGTTGAACTTAATGTGCATCTGACACCCTCAGAGGGGAAACCATTGTCTAATCCTTCTCTTTACAGATGATTGGTTGGCAGCCTAATTTATCCCACAGTTACTCGTCCAGACATATCCTATGCTGTTCATCAGGTGAGCCAGTATCTGTCTGCTCCACAATCAACTCACTATGTTGTTGTTCTGCACATTCTTCGATACTTGAAGGGCACTCTCTTCCATGGCCTTTTCTACTCAGCTCAGTCTCCTCTTGTACTCCGTGCATTCTCTGATGCTGATTGGGTAGGAGATCCCACTGATTGCAGGTCCACTACGGGTTATTGCTTTAAACTTTTGTGGTCCGCTCTAGTACTGAAGCAGAATATCGTGCCCTTGTTGATACCACATCTGAGTTCCTTTGGCTACGATGGTTTCTTAAGAATTTAGGTGTGTCTACATCCTCTGCTACTCCTCTTTATTATGACAACCAGAGTGTCATTCATATTACTCACAATGATGTCTTCCATGAACAGACTAAACACATCGAGATTGATAGTCATTTTATCTGTTATCATCTTGTCCATGGTGCTCTCAAGCTTTTCTCAGTCTCCTCCAAAGATCAACTTGCAGATATCTTCACCAAGTCACTTCCTAAGGGATGCACTCGTGATTTGGTTGACAACCTCAAGCTGGTCTCACATCCACCTTGAGTTTGAGGGGGGCTGTTAACGTATATTGTGTTATGGGTTTTAGGCCCAGCTAGATTACTTGTATAGCACACATTCTTGTACTACGCTTTTACTTGTAATGCACACATATTTACTTGTATCGCACACATATGCCTCCTATATAAAGGCACTCATGTATATTCTTTGATTATGAAATACAATACAATCATTCAATATTTCTAACATCTTTAATGACAGGAACTAACGATAGCATGTATAGAGACGCCTAGAGGAGACTACAAAGCTTCAGACATGCTGAAAGATGGACTTAACGATAAAATCGATGATGTAGAATATAAAACTCCTTTCATGATGTCAAACTCGTAAAACACAAGGCAGATTAGATAATCAATCAATGTGCACAATTGAATGGAATGATGAATTTTGTGTCATAAACTAGGATTCTCCACAAATTTATGATAACTATCCCAAAGAGCATAGCCAACGAGACAAGATGGCCTTGATTAATATTATATGCATACAAAGTGAGCACATAACCTACACTGTTGATGAGACTTCCTTTGTTCAAGAAATGTTTTCTTTTTTAAATGGAGTTTCAATCAAATATTGAATACATTATACCTTCAACGTTATGATTATATTGGGGTTGATGAATTTCCCACAAATTTCTCTAGTGATAAAGTTAATCTTATTCTAGAAAGATTTAAAGAATGTTCTTAATCTTTGTAAAGATTTTGTTGAACAAGAATTAATAAAACTGAACAAGAAGCATGCAAGAGTGATGTTGGGTAAACTAGGAGGAAGAGGCACTATGAAATGTATGCATAGATTCCTTTTAGTATTTGCTTCACGTATCCCACCTCGGTGAAAGAGGTCAAGAATAAAAAATTTGTTCAATAAGATTTAGCATATTGATTTGTCTTGTCTTGCTTGGGAGATTAGGATGTAAAGGATTAGTTGGACATCCGAGAGATTGAGATAGGACAGTTTGAAGTTTGAAATCGAAGATGAGTTCTTCTCCAACCTGGAGAGAATTTAAGCCCAATAAATAAATATAAAAAAGGCTCATTAATCTATTCTCTTATATTTTTACTCTATTTTATGTTTCATTTATTATGTGAGATGAGTTCAAGTTACACCTTTTTTAAACCATTGGATTTAAGTAAATCCAACGATCATGGCTTTTGAGTGGAGTTGTGGTGTGCCTTTGTGTTAGAACCCCTTTCCCTCTCCCTTGTGTGTGTGTGTGTTTGTTTCTCAAAAAAAAAAAAAAAAGTAGATCCAACGATAAAAAAAAAGACCCTCATTAATGCTAATATTCCGATTAGGATCTCATTAATTATCTCTTATTTATTATATTTTATATCTAACTCTAAACCCAAAAAAAGTGTTATATTTGACTCTCTCTCTCTACGTTTCTCTCTCTATCTCTTTCTCCTCCACCGTTTTTCCACCTCCACGGATAGATTGCCAGCAAAAGAAGGAAAAAACTAAATAAAAAAATAATTGCGGAACACTAACATCAGAGGTTTGTGAGAAGGAAAACAAAAATGAAAATCATTTTGGAACAACGGTGGAATGGTCATTGCATAGGACACAGTGGAGATAAAGCCACACCACACCAAAAATCAGATGAGCATTTTGGAGAAATTACTTTTCCCATTGCTTCAATTCGAGGTGCAAAACGAAGGGCTTCATAACAGGCATGGCAGCGCAGTTTCTGAATGTCTAGAGGTAAATAGTTATTTGCTAAATGAGAATCAGATTTGGAAGCTTGAATAATCTGAAAAGAAATATAATATAATAAGATAGCATTAAAGGGGGAAAAAACTGAAGAGATATGTAAATAATAAGATGTTGAATTTAGAAAAAGAAAACCAACAAATGCATGGACCAGAAGCAGTCAAATAAACATACCTAATGACAGGGGCGTAGCCAGGAATAATTACTTGGGGGGGGGGGGGGGGCGGGTTGTAGTTGAGATATACTAAAATATAATTCAACCAATTTTCATGTGATTCAAAACTACGACGATAATTTTTCGGTCCTTTATATGAATAGTCTATGTTTCTAACCTGTTATGAGATAAGCAAATCGAATTACATCTTGTTCGTTGATAGGGAATTCATATATTTATTTATGTGATCCTAGATCATGATCTATCCCTTTAGATTAAATTTTTGTGCATTTGGAGGGACGCTCAACAGACATTGAAGCATCAACATTTGTTTCTATAGATTACCTAAGTTTTGAATGACATACAACTTTTTCTTAAAAAAATGCATTAATTGTTTGTCATTTGCTCATTATTTGGCACCTAATTTCAATCCCAAAAAAAAAAAAAAATCAATTCAAAAAATGATAAACTAACTTGGAAGAGAGATATAATAAATTATCATATAAAATTCATTCTTACACAGTCTTATAGCCCTCACCCCACCCGGACCCACTCAAGAGACAAACAACACAAAAGCCAAAAAGGCTGAGTCATAGAGTTAGTGAGTCAAGAATAAAGAATCCAATAACAATAAACACAAAAAGATAAAGTCAAATAAATATAAATTGCTTTACTAGCAAAAGATATCACATACACATACTTGATATTTCTATTATGCTATTTAGTATTTAGTTTAGTTCTAGAGAAAAAGAGAGAGAATTGAGATGAGAATAATTGAATGAGATACCTTGAGGAATTGAGGTGATGGCTTTAGGACTTGAGGTTGAGCAATGAAGGCTAGGTGAGGTCAGTGACTAGTGGAGCTACAACATCACAGCGAGTCGGAGAGGTGTGATCGCATGACGTGAGGACTGGGAATTCAGGCAGCATGAACTGAGGCCGTCAAGCAGAGTGCAGAGGCATGACTGCATGAAGACTAGGAATTTAGGCAGAAGCGTGAGGTGATTTTTGTTTGATTAGGATTAGGGATTTCAAATTTGGGGTTGGGCTGGGCTAGAAGTGTCTTTAGTTTAGAGGAGAAGAATTTTGTATGATTAAGGATTTTGGGTTGGCTGGCTGGGCTGAATGTAAACAAATATTTTTGTTTTATTTGAAGTTGTATTGGACTAGTTGTTGAAAATAATTTGGGGGGGCCGGATCTAAATCTTGGAGGGGCCCATGTCTTTTTTTTATATACTCTAAGGGAAAATTTAAAAATTTTGGGGGGGCCGTGCTAATTAGCTCCACCCCTGCCTGATCATTTAACCAGGAGTTAGTAATCTCCTCCTCATAGTATTCTACGCTAGACTAGCTTCTGAAATCTTTCTTTGATTTAGACACATTTGCCAATTCCTTTGGAAGTTTTTTTACAACTCTTACATCATTAGCCAGAACATTAATAAATTGATCTTCATCAAAAACATCCGAGAAGTGACTGCAAATCGAACAAAATGATTTTCATTTTTGTTTTCCTTCTCACAAACCTCCAATGTCAGTGTTCCGCAGTTATTTTTATTTTATTTTTTTCCTTCTTCTGCCAACAATCTATCCATGGAGATGGAACAACGGTGGAGGAGGAAGAGATAGAGAGAGAGTCAAATATAACACTTTATTGGGTTTAGAGATAGATATAAAATATAATAAATGAAGAATAATTAATGAGATCCTAATCAGAATATTAGCATTAATGAGGGTCTTTTTTTTACCGTTGGATCTACTTAAATCCAATGGTTTAAAAAATGTGTTAACTTGAACTCTTCTCTTATTATGTATATAGTATTTTAAAAAGTCACATGACTAGCATGTGAGTTTTAATGAAGTTGGATGGGTAAGATTTAGTTGTTATATCTTTTTTCTCTTTTTTTTTGAGAAAAATCCCCTCAGGGGTAGAGATCTTATTATTGCATCCTCAATAAATCAAGTTGGTACACCTCAAGAATGTCTGGTGGAACAAACTTCATCCAGACCAAAAAAGGATAACTGGCAACTCACCTAGCAAGCTTATGTGCCACATAGTTTCCTTCTTTATTAATATGCTTAACTGAAATGTAAGAAAAACAAGAAAATAATCGTTTGATATCCAACAATACATGACCCAAAGCTGAGTGATCCATGTGACCTCCATTGATAGAGGTAATAGTGTTTGCAGAATCTCCTTCCACAATCACCCTGTCAAAACCGAGTTCCTTAGCAAAAACCAAAGCCTGGCGAGCCGCTAACACTTCCACCATCTCCACCGAAGTAGGTAGTGGAATTTGTTGTGAGAGAGCAGCCATAACTAATTCTTGTTCATTCCGGATTATAATGCCGATGCCAGCTAGTCCATCCTGTGAGAAAACCGCTCCGTCGGGGTTCGCCTTGACACAGGTTTCAGGTGGTGGCCTCCAACGCACTACACGAGTTGTCCTCGGTATTGTGGCATGCGTAGGACGTAGCTGCTGAAACTCCTGAAGAGCATCATAAGCAGAGGAAGGAATCTACCCCAGTGGAAGTGCTGTTTCACCCAGACGGACTTTATTGCGCCGCATCCAAACTGCAGAGACCATCATTGCAAAAAGCTCGAAGGAGGTTTTTACAAGTGAAGCACTATCAATGACTTCAAGAAAGGAGGCACAGTGTACTGTGTCTGCCTTCAGTTGAATATAATAGCTAGTCTTTTCTTATATTTTCCAAAAAAAAAATCAAATTTGAATATATCTTAAGCTATTTGAGTCCAACCATTGATATTTAATTGTTCTAGCTTCAATCCTATTGTGTTTTTCTTTGCTTTAATCCTGTTTGTTGTCGGGGCAGCCCAACAAACTTTAAGGCCTAAAGCGATATATTTAAATGCGGCTTTTTTGTTATTACTTAAATAATATTTAACTAGTTTTTGATATCATAATTTTTTTTATAACAAAAATCCATTCTTTTTATCTTGTAATATGCTTTTTTTTTTTTTTTGTTGGTTGAAATGCTAAAGCTATAATAAATTTAACTACAAAAAACTTACAAACGATGTATCAATGAATGTGATTAGTGACACTTCAAAAAAATAATAAACAATTATATGAATGAATGATGTTAGAGATATTATAAATTTTACAACATGAGACTTATAAAGATGTATCACCAATCATAAAAATTAATTAAAAATGCATTTAGTTTGTTGATGTTCACAAATCATATTAATTGTCACATCAATTTGTAAAGGTTTTGAAGTAAAATTTATAGTATTTATAGCATTTTCCCATCTAAATTATTTCTTGTGATTAGTGACACATATTTGTAAGCCCTATGTATTTAAATTTGTATTATCCCTAGCATTATTAAATTCTTTGGAACTTCTTAAAAGTAGAGAAAAAATGTAAAACTATTTTTTTTCCCCTATATCTCAAAATATATATATTTCAATTTTTACCCCAAAATTTGGGGGTCTTTCTCTTGTATGGGCCCTAAGCGATGGCCTAAATGGCCTAGGCCTAAGGCCGGCCCTATTTGTTGTTTAATTTTCTTCTTAAATCCTTGTTACAAATTAAATACAAGTTCTCCCCATCACATTATAATTTTTTTTGTTTGTTGCTCAAATTTCTTCTTAAATCCTTGTTACTTATAATTTTTTTTATCGATGATATAAATAGAAGTTTTGAAGATTGAAGGTAAAAATTACAATTGTGAAAGCCAAGGGCTAATTTAGAATAGACGCTAGACTTAGGGTGTGTAAAGTGTTTTTTTTAAAGATAGAGTAGATAATAAGGGAAGGGAAAATATGGTCTATCTACAAACATAAGACACCACCAAAAAATGCTATTACACCAGAAGTGTCACTTTAACCTCCATGTAAAGTGCACTCTAACCCAATTATTTTATGGCTTCCCCCTTGAGAAATTTTGAGCCTTTCTTAAAAAAAAAACAAAAGAAGATCACATACAAAAATAGACAATCACAACTTCTTTCATAACTTGTTGAAGTGACAAATTGGGATTAGGGCAACATTATTTCCATTAAGACCACCCCTGTCATCACTTTTATTATACACAAATCACAACTTGCCACCTTGACAAATGTAAAAAATATTGTGAAATTTAATTGTTCCTCAAGACCTATCATATTAGGAGTATCCACTAAAATTTCAAGAAATTTTGTTTCATTTTATGCCATTTGTGCCCCATGTTCCCTCGTGGTTAAATGCAGGAAAAGGGATCTATGTTGTGCATGGGCAGGACCATGAACCAGGTAAAGGGATCTATGTTCACAGGCAGGACCATGAATAATATGGGGGTAAGATCTGTCCATTGAATCCTCCAATTCCCTCAAATTTTTATTCCCTCCAAATTAGTTTTAGATATAAGATGCATGACATTTAAAAATCAAATAAATATCATGATTCACATCTACCTAAGAATTGAAAAAAATGGGAGGATTCAATAATAATATATTAGCTTCCCCATCAACATATGGAGGCCACCATTCCAACATGACCTTTATGCAAGCTTTTGACAGAACATGCATTATAGATATAAGATAATCAAACAGCAAGAAAGCCTCTCCTTTTTTTCCTATATTGAAATCAAACTAACCGAGCCCATCATTTAAAAAACAGGGGATATATAATATTGGTTTTTAGAAGAAATTGATTAAAAAAAGAAGAAGAAAGACAACTATAATTCATACATCAGTTAAGATTAATGAAGATACAATCACAACATATGCCAGAAAAAAGAAAATGGCTATCTGAATGAAGAACTTTGGATTCTCCCTCATGTTAGGGGATGTAACAGCCCTGTAAACCAGAAAAACTTTCATTTAGTTAGGATCAAAATAAAAGGAAATGTCTTTTTGGGAGAAAAGAATTTACAGATATAAAGTGAAATCTAATACTCCGAGTTTTACTGATGGAATTGAATTCAGGCTGCAAGAAGCCAATACCTGGCAATGCGCTGAGAGAATCGGTGAAAGGGTAAACTCTGGATAAAGACAATGCCTGGGCCCGTTAGAGTAGCTGTTACTAGATTGTCACCCTGCAAGTTGACAAACACAATTAAGAAAAACTACCTTCTTGGAAAGTAGAAACAAAATAATTGATGTGGTATTAGGACAGTTATGGGTATCAGTGAAGATGAGGTAATTTTGGGCACCAAACTGGCTGGACCCAACAAATGAGACCCTATTTGTTGGGTATAAAACGACACAAAATTAGCTCTTCCAAGATAATGCAACTACAGAAAAGCTGGGTCAACCTTATCTCTAAGGTCCCAGAACCACCTAATTTTTCACCATTGGAGGCAGCAACATATACCTAAGGTGCTACTTATCAAAAACATATATACCTAAGGTGCTAAACTTGCCCAGCTTCAATATTACCATTTGAAAAACAATGCATACGTAGAATTTTTCTTTGCTAACAAGGTTAATTGAAAATATGAAGAACAATGCACTTTATTTTAAAGGTTTTCCGGAATCAGCATCTCCAAAATAATTGAGAGTAAGGTTGCCTATCAATCACCACTCTCAAACCCTGGGGAGGTGTCTCAGAATATCTTACGGTTACTACTACACATGGTGTAAACACCAATGACATCATACAAATGGGTGGAGTTGATGAAAAACCGCAAGGAAACAAAAAGTAAGATGGATAATCAAAGCTCACCCCAAACACTGCTCTTCTCATAGGACCATTGTACTTTACTTGAACATTGACTGCGGTTGTCAGGGCAACAATACAAGATACATCAACAACTAATAACTCACCCACTTCAAGATTTTTCTGCACAACTAGCAAACAGAGAAACCCACAGAGGATTAGTCTAAAGGGTGAACATTGAAGCTTGATTTTGGTACTCTGAACTAAAGATATACCTATCCAGGAAGTAAGATAATCATCCAAGAAACACACACACAAAAAGAAGAAGAAGAAGAAGCATTTAAGGGTTTTTTTTCCCCCTCTTGGGGGGGGGGGGGGGGGGTGTACCTATCCAGGAAGTAAGATAATCAACAAAGAAGCACAAAAAAAGGAAAAAAGAAAAGGGTTTTTTTCCCCTTGTTGGGGGGGGGGGGGGGGGGGGTTGTTTGTTAAAAAATAAAGGAAGAAAACAGAAACAAAACAAATTTTATAAGAATGTATATTTGAGTCAGAAAGTTCATACCTGATCCACCCGCAAGTATGAATGCAAGCCCCTGGCCTGATAGCTTCTGTCTCAGAAATCCCTATAATTACATTAACATATTATTTACCCTAAATAGAAACATTTACATGCCACCCTAATACATACACACAGCAAAATTGGGAGACCAGAGAAAAAATGCAGAGTGATAGAACATTCCCCCCAAAAGGGGAGGAAAATGAAGAAGAAGAAGAAGAAGAAGAAGAAGAGGAGAGAATGAAGAAAGAAACAAGACTCAACTGCTAGAAGGAGCAATGGCAAGAGGCCAGTCAAACCAAAAAATAAAAAGAAGAGAGAGGAGAGGAGGCAAATCTTAAACTACCAAATATCTCACCTCAGCACCAGCGATGACATTACGTGCTCGTTGATCAACTGTATTACTGACCTTCACATCATTGACTGAGCAAAGGAATGCATCTGGCTACAATCAATTTCAACTAAGTCACATAAAAATCTAGATGACAGAGAAAGAGAAAGACAAGGTGATAGCAGAAGACAACCACAGTACATTGGTCACAGCAGACTGGGAAAATACATGAAAAGGATTGTAAACTTAGAAGAACAAATGGACAATTAAAGCAAATAATTTAGCTCTACCTGACATAAAATTTCTCCATTAAACATAGCCAAATCAATCTGTAAAATAATGTCCATCCAGAAACATAAATAAGACTATAGTTAGCTATATCCAATAAAAGTATGGATCGTCAGCCATGCCCACTTAAAATGAGCAAGAAATGAAGTATTCATAGATATGTGGTATGTCTGAAAAGCACTAACCGGGAGAATCCTTGCAAGAGAAGGTGCAGCAATCCCAACAAATCCATCAGTTGGACCAGGATTACGAAGAATTATGCTACTCAAACTCTTCCCAAAAAGCCATTGCCACATACCTACTTCATTTTCAGGGACAAAAACATTTTCCATTTCGATGAACCCAGACATGAAGCACATGGAACCTACAATTTTTTGCAACACATTAAAAAACACAAGGACATTTTATGATCTGTAACTCAAAAAAAAAAACGTAATACGACTTTGGTCAAGTATGGAATGTCAAATTAAATCTATAATCCACTTTATAAAATAGAAGATAACTATTTGAGATTACGACAATCCCATAAAGATTCCGACAAGTAATTTTCAATGAGCTCTCCATGTCTTTTCCCTGACATTAATAAAATTCCATCACTTAGGGAGCCAACAAACCAGCAACAACCCCCTTCTAAATGTATATAACTGCGTTGGCTAGATTGAGGATTCAAGAAGATGATCTTCTGGCCAATGAATGTGGACTATTAAGAATTGCACAGAAAAATAAAAATTGCATCCAGTAGCCTTTCCTGAATAATGTGTATCTGGGTGTGGATATGCAAGCCAAAATAGCAAAGGAATTAAGGAACTAAGAACAGAAGTAAGGAGCAGTATTTGCTCTACAAAAGTAAGAGCAGGTCATTCCTAAGAACAACAATAACTCAAAGGCAGTGCAATGCATGTGGAGCACAACCAGACATCCAGATTGAAGTCAAAGTAGAGGAAATCCATTTCTGAGTAAGTTGACATGAACTAGCATCCAAACGACAAAAATCCTTAGCATATTATACATAAAATTTGATTAACTAATTAATTGATCCCTTTTCCTTTCTCAGTATCCAAAGTGTGTACAATGCAAAGATTTAACAGTATTAATTCAAAGGTAGTGCAGTGCATGTGGAATACAACCAGACATCCAGTTTGAAGTGTAAAGGAAATCTATTTCTGGGCAACTCGACATAAATTAGCATTCAAACAATAACAATCCTTAGCATAGTATACATAAAGTTTAATTAACTAATTAATTGATCCCTTCTCCTTTTCTCAGTATCCAAAGTATGTACAATGAAAAGATTTACTAACACAACATCCTTCCAAAATAAAAAGGAAAAGAAAAGATGCATTCCATACAAAGTAATGTCAATCAAACAGCTTCCAAATTAAAAGTAAGGCTAAAATAGTAAAATGCAATCTTAGGCAAACCACACTTCAAGTGAAACCAGTTTGTTATTAAAATCAATCAAGCAAGTTAAAAGCTCTTGGCATGCCTCAAATGGATAGATAGGCCCCTAATCTACGCATAGCCATGATTGGCAATGAGAAACATCATAGGATAAGATTATCTATGTCATCCATCACCCCAAAAAAAGTCTCTGACACTATACTTCTTTAATCACTAAGATAATTTTCTCATTGACTACTTTAGTATCAACTGCAAGAATGTAATCCTCAATAGATAAGCAACAAAATTAAAAATTAGCATATAGATGTGCACTGACTAACCCAACTACACCCCCCCCCCCCCCAAAAAAAAAAAAAAAAAAAAAAAAAGCAGGAGAAAAATTAGAAAGAAAAAAAATGGCTGATAGGATAACAAATTGATATCATTTCTCTTTAGATAGACCATCAACTAAACCATCCATCAAAAACACAAACTTACCAGGCTTTGCAACAACCTTTTCTTGTGGCTTCAACATTATCTGAAAATGCAAAAACCATCCAATTAAATGTTTTAAGAGAAATAAAGATACAGGAGCTGAGGAATAAGGGGAAAAACATTATACACTTTGGAGCAATAAGGAATATACCTGAACCACCTGAGCTTCACCACCCAGAATCTGAAAAGGTATCACAGCATCTTGTGGGCTCTACAGTAGTAAAATATGAATATCAGTTAGAAAGACATCAAAATCCATCAAGTATTTGCACAATTCACTTAACACGAGCACACATACTCCTTACATCAAACCGACAAAAACCAAAAAAATGAGCTTAAACAAGGAATAACCACAAAATCACATGCAAATAAGTTCATAGCAGAGCATTGGATTCAAAGTAGATTTTATCATATCAGATTTCCATCCCTGACTAAGAAAGCAATGGATAAACTACAGAGAACCCACAAAACACAAAAATGACACTCTACAGATACTGTTTGCATACAAGAACATACACTACTCTATATAGAGTAGACTCATATTAAGTCTACAATATGATCATAATTCATACATGAGTATCCATTTTGTATGCTAGTTATGGTTGAAACTCATATTGAGTCTACAATTTGTCCAGACATTACATTTTGTATGCTAACTGTTGAAACTCATTTTCAACTAAGTAAGATGACCATTCACCATAACTTCCCAGCATTTTTGGTTATCATTTCTCTTTAGTTTGCTTTAGAGTTCTACATTTTCTATCCCCTTGAGAAAGAACTACAGAAGAGATACACATTTTTAGATTAATTAACTAGAAATAATTGCATTTTCTTTTTACAAGTAAAAGTTTTACTTAAAGGGAAAATGCATACAAAGGACGATTATTTTTTGATAGTTATAAATGGGGGAGAGGGTATTTGAACCCTGGACATCTCCATTAGAAAAACCAAGAGATGCCAGTTGAGTACAAGACTCTTGGCCATACAAAGGACTATAATAATACATCCTCATATAAAATTACATTTAAAAGCAATGAAATCTAAAAAAGTATCACAATCTAAATTTCCAAAAGCATGAATTCAATCATATAATGAGCATAAGACAATACTCTTCAAAGATTTTTTGCTTTACTCTATATTATTAAGGGTGCGACTATTCCTCACCAAATTTTCTACATTATGCAAAGAGGGACAGCACCTCAAATGTCACCCTTCTCACTACGGCAAAATCTCCCTTTCCATGAGGCAAATACATATATGAACTTGCAAGGCATTAATCAATGTACTCACATAAGGTTAACTAGGGAAATATGGAACCCTATATTAGAGAAAATGTAACTGAGGTTAGCGGGGTGGAAGAAGTTGTACTTTTCTAAGGGAGGTAAGCTCACTTTAATAAAGAGCACACTTCCAAGCATGCCTACATATTTTCTCTCTCTTTTTCCCTTCCCCTCTATTCATGCAAAACAGATTGAAAATTTTGCAGAAAGATTTTCTATGGGATAGTTTAAGAAATGAATTTAAACTCCATCTTGTTATCTGGAAGAAGATCTATGAATCAATTCAACATGGCAGATTGGGCAAAAGGAGTTCAGTATCTTTTAACCAAGTTCTATTGGGAAAATGGTTATTGAGGTTTGCCACGGAAAAAGATGTTTCTGGAGGAAGGTGGTGGACAAAAAATACATGAAGTGGCTGGAAGAAGGTGGTTGGTGTTTGATGGCAAGCAGGGACCCCTGCTTTATTTGTCTCTGGAAACATATCATACGGGGCTGGGGAAAGTTTTCTAACTGCATCACCTTTGAGGTTGGTAATGGTACCAATATTCATCTCTGGCATGATAGGTGGCTTGGGGATGGTTGTCTTAAAGACACTTTCCCAGAACCCAGATTGATATAGACATGCTCAAATAAGAAGGCTACTGTGGCAGACTATATGATCTGGAAAGCAGGTCATCTTCATTGTGATGTCACCTTTCTTAAAGCTATCCAAGACTGGAAGATGTATGTCTTAATAGATTTCCTTAATTTTATATCCTCCATAAAGGTCAATCAAGATGCTAAAGACTATATTGATTGGGGACCATCAAAGAGCAGGTCATTCGAGGTCAAATCCTTTTATAAAGAGCTATATGCGGGAGATGTGCAGTATTTCTTGTGGAAAGGTATTTGGAGGATCAAATCTCCTACTAAGGTATACTTTTTATTTGGACAGCAGCATTGGAGAAAACTCTGACTCTAGATAACCTACGAAGAAGAAACATAATTGGTTTTTTTTTTTTTTTTTGAAGAAGAAGAAGAAGAAGAAACATAATTGTTGTGTAATGGTGTTGCATGTATAAGAAGGATGGAGGATCAGTTGATCAGTTGCATCTACATTGAGATATGGCCAGATACTTATGGTCTTCATTGTTCTGTTTATTTGGGCTAAGTGGGTCAGCCTATGAGGGTATTTGATATGCTATTTTGTTGGAAGGTGAGGTTTGCTAGACATCGGAATGGTGATATTTAGAATGTGATCCCTTTGTACTTAATGTGGACTATCCAGAAAGAACACAGTCGTTGAATGTTTGAAGGATTCAAACATACTACAATTTATTTTAAGCAAATTTTTTATGTGCTTTGTACAAGTAGGTGGCCATACCTAGGAGCCATTCCTACTCTAATTTTCTCAAGTTCCTAGATTCTTGTACTTTCTATTGATTTCTTGCAAATTTTGTTGATTTCTCACTTTTAAGTACACCACCCATATACTTGTTTTTGTATTTTTTTTTTCTTAAGAAAATTTTTACTTACCTTAAATGAGGATGAACTACCAATTCCTCACAAATCATACACGTGCAGTATCTATGCACAATTATTCCCCTTCTCCTTAGGTTGCCAACTGTCAGTATTTTGCCAGAAGCAAACGTCTGCAGTCCATCCAAACAATGCTACTTTTCTTGGTAGAAATATTCTTTTTTGGAACTTCCCTTGTACAACTCTGTACTAGGTTGCACCTCTTTTCAATGTATCTATTACTTATCAGGGGAAAAAATTTGCATTTTCAACTGTAAAGGTTCATATTTCTTACTGATGTTGACAAGTATAACACCTAAAGATATTAGTTATGCCACAGAAAAAACTCCAAAAGATTCAGTGTCCATTTGGCATCAGCTTATTTTTCTTTTTGCTGAAAGTTGGTTAAAGTATACTAGTAATTGAAAAGGTGAGGCTATAAAAAGCTGTACATAACCAAAATAAGCTAAAAATAAACTAAAAAACTCATGGAAAATGTACACTCAATAACCAAATCTCAGCTGCAGCTTTAAGAAAAAGCATGAAGGGAAGAGAATGTATTATGCCATATTAATAATTTTCCTAAGACTTTTTTAGGTTCAATTCTCTATATCTATACCATTAGACATACTATGTGATTATTGAAACTTCAATATATCTATCCATAACAAGACTCAATATTTAGCATAAGTTTAATTCCTAAAAACATTAACTGGGAAAACCCAATCTAATTAATTCTCATTGAAGTCGACTTGCTTTTATTAGTTGTTTTACTCTCCCTAATCTAAATCTTGCATTGTTCACTGCCAATAGCCTTGTAGCTCAGCTAGCACTTCCTGGTGTTTCCAACGTAGACATCTACATTTCAAATCCCCCCTCCCCCATTATTCGAATTATTGAACTATCAAAAAAAATATGCAACCACCAGTCTAGTCATCCCTAAATTTACACAACTTACAAGATTAACAGATATGGTTTTTTTTTTGATAAGTACAGATATGATTAAATGTTATGATATGAAGTGCAACTAGTAATTAGACTTACTACTTCTGCTCTAAATAATTTGCCAAATTCTTGGCTGAATTCGCAAAACGATAGCTGTTGGCAATGCATTCTGAATTCAGTCATCCCAATCTATCAATAGTTTTCCTTAAGTAGCCTATTCAAGTTATAAAATTTATTGCTTATAAATAAATAAATAAATAAAATCAGTTGGATGCTTGTAATTTGTGTATTTGATTGTTTTGGTCCCTTGCTGTATACTTCCTGTATACTTGGGTGACTCCTTTTTATGATTTTGAATAGAATTTTCTTTACTTATCAAAAATAAATAAATAAATAAATAACAGTTTTGTGCCCTATAGTATTGAGTCCACAAATCAAAATCCTAAAAGCAATACGTGAATAATTAAAATGGCTACACCCTCAAGAATCCTATCTACTCTAGCTAGCCAAGGGATGCCCTCCATGTGGGAAGATCTAGGAGCAGTTGGTCCAGCCATTTAACTTGCAGTAAGCATGCTTCATAGACATCATGAGCAATACACCCTACTGTTAATGCCAACTTGAATTAGGAGAGGGCATATGAATCTTGCTCCAAGCACAACTCCTATGATGGCTTGGAGGAATCTAATTTTAAGTGGTTGAATTAATAGGCTAGCTGAGGATAATGGCTGTATGCCTGTACCGTAAATACAGCAGCAATGCCTTCTCCAACTTCAGGAATGATTAGTATTCTTGCTCCATGTCAAATTCTTGTTTCACCACTTGATGCACTAACAGCCTCTCCGAATATCATCTTTGTTGCTCCAGAAGATATATCCCAAACAATCTGCCTTCACTTAGAATTTCCCTTACTGTCATTTTCTTTCTTTGCACCTCTCTCACTACACTTTCCACTCTTTCCTATCAATACATAATTTACTTCTTTGTTAAAAAAAAAAAAAAATTATATGCCTAATGATCCTTATTTTCCTAGAAAACCTAATCATTGATTAATCTTTACCATTTAGAAAATTGCGATTCTCCTCCTCATTGAGATCAGCATGTGCTAGAAAATAGCATTTTGCTATTTTTCTTAAACCTCCATGAACTAACTACGTTAATAACTTGAAACCATTGATCAAACTTAGCTAATAGCGTAATTGTCTCACAAACTTGCCTCCGCCAAATGAAAACCTAAATACAAACTGAATAACAAAATCTCCAACAATGTACATAAAGCAAATCGGTAATCGGATCAAACGCCAAACCAAAAGCAAGTCACTAAATTCACATACAAAATTAAAAGAACCAACTCCATTCAGCTACCGCGAGATGTGTTCAAAAATAACAGAAATAAATAAATAAATAAAAACTTCAACTTTCTTCATTTTCCTAAGTTTTCTAGGCAACCAAACAGAGAGAAAAGAACAAAAACCAAAAATGCCATCGAATTGTGGAAGACACATAGTGTTGAAGTAGTGAGCACCTGATAGACGTAAGGTTGGAAAGGCGTTGAGAAAAACGGTGCGGCCATGGCGAAAACGCAGCGAATAGATTTGAATTCAGAGAGATCCAACAGAATGGAATCGTTCAATTTTTCCTTTTGAGATTTCAATAGACCTCCATTGTCGTGATCGGATCGAAAACGAGAGAAATTCAGTGAGGTTTGAATGATTTTGCTTAAAATGTAAAGGGGTTCTGGGGGTCTTCGTAAACTAAATGAAAGAGATTGAAGTTACCAAAATAACCTTGATTGTCAACGAATTTGCCTGTGGAATTGGCCGGGTTTGGTGTCTTTTTTGTCAGACTGAGCTTTCAATTACTGGTTCAGGTTTTTGTCTTTGATGTGGGATTCGTTGAATGGAGTACACGTGGTATTAATTGTGAAGTGGCGTCTTTCTATTGGTTATGCCTCAACTCTCGACGTGTTCATGTAAAAACAACTACGTCCCTCCTGCTCAGATGTGCTCACTTCTCCGTCGTTTCACATGAACCCATCGTCGTTTTGGCCTTCCCAAATTTCTTACAGCTGTATTACTTCTTTTAGGACCATGGTAACTCTAACCAACTTTGTGACAATTTATAAGGAAATATTTAAACGAGTCACATAATCGTGTGATTACGAGTACATGTGAATAGTTTCTATAACTGTCACGTAGTACGGTAGTAGTGAGTTGGAAAAATTTTTTGGCTTGAAGGTAATTTTATTTTTACCTCTATAATGGGAAAGTGCATTAAGATCGCTTGAACTTTTATGTGGTTGAACTAAGACTTGTCTCTTTTTTTTCCTGCCAATTTAGTTATTAATTATTGGCATAAATTTTTGAAGGGGTAAAAAAATTTAATAATGGTTTTACTCAGAGATGAAGCTAAGAATTTATATTTGGGAGGCCAAACATAAAATTAGACAATTAATTTTTTCTCTGTATATATTAATTATAGGACAAAACTTAGGCACAGTATCTTAGGTGTTATTCCTTAAGTTCCTCTCTTAAAATTCTGTCATGTGGATTTTTTTCTCATAGGATGGAAATGTATTTTTTAATTAAGTAGCTACATGGCTGAATTTTAAAAGGGAAATATAAAGAACAGCACTTAAGTACTGTACTTAAATCTTGCCCTTAATTATATCCATACTAATAGTAACATACATACAGTTTAATAATCAGAACCCAAAGATGTATTATTTTTGAATTATCGTCTCCTAAACTTGTCCATGAACCTAGATTTTTCAAATTAAATTATCACCCATTAAATATAATGACTAAAATTTAAAAATTGCTAAATAAAAGACAAACAATCATTCAAATTTCAATATATAAGAAAATCTAATAACTACAACCAAATACATGTTATATTATTTTATATATAAATTAAATGATAAAAATAATATATTTTAATCATATACAATTATAATGTTATGATATATTGATTATTTTAATATTTTAAGAACAAATAAATATATGAGAAAAGTCAAATCAAATGAAATGAAAATAAAATAAAAAGTACATGGTAAAGTGGGATTAGCCTACACGGCTACACACTTGCTTTTGTAGTAAGGATTTTAACCACACACGTGGTTATCTAGTGGAGGATGATAATTGCTTGAGAAGTCCTACGTCCACAATAATTATATAATAATTTCACAACAAATTTTAAGTGATAAGTTGTTATTGGTTCTAATTTTAATCCACAACTTAAATAACTATTTTGTTCACGCGTAACAGTTAATAATAACTTGCCACTTAAGATTTGTTATAAAAATATTGTGAATATAACTTTTTTTTTTATTAAAATAACTCCACTATATATATACTAATTTTTTTTCCAAATATGTTGGGGGGGTGGGGGGGGGAAGGCCCCTTTGGTCCCAACGTGGCTCGGCCACTGGTTTTACTATTTTTGGGAGAGGAATAAGTTAATCAGTGGCTCATTAACAAACCCGAGCTTGATAGATAATAAAATGAACAAGTCTAAACTTTTACCTAAACTTTGATAGTTTACCAAATGAGAAATGATATGTCTACAATATTTTTACAACAAATCCTAAGTGGCAGGTTGTTACTGGTTGTTAATGTTGGGTTAAAAAAGTAATCTTAGTGTTAAATTCAAATTTGAACCAATAACAACTAACCACCTATGATTTGTTGTGAAAATATTGTAAAAATATTGTAGATGTAGCACTTCTCTTACCAAATAGACGCTTATGTTGTGAACATGTATTAGTGTATTGTACTATGTTTTGGCCTTCCCAAATTAAAAAAAAAATATATATATATACAATACAATACAATACAATACCTATTTATAGTGATAAGAATGAAGAGTAAATGCTAACCTGAAATTATGACCAACCCCTAAAGATCAAATACTTTGACCAAGTTTGCCCAAATGTTTACCAAAGGTCAAATGCTCCCTTTTATGGAAAAGACATCAAAATAGTAAATTCTATCTGTTTGTAACCAAAACCTTGAATTAACCTAATTTGATCGACTTTGATCGAGGTTTTGACCAAGCTTTGACTGAAAGTTTGACGGTCACATCGGAGCAAATTTGTCACCATAAATATTACAAAATACCTTAGAATTGACTACTCACAAATTGAAATTGGACTTGAAACAAGTAAGATGTCGCAAACTTAATGGAAAACGTCTCAAACACTTGGCAAATTTGGTTAAGTGTAGGAAGGATCGGATTTTGAGTTTCATTATGGTCAAACTAGGATCAAACGACATTGAATGAGGGTGTTATGTACTCGTGCTTGTAACTGTTCATTGAATGAAGATCGAATTTTGAGTTTCATTATGGTCAAACTAGCCTTTGTCTGTGAGGAGGGAATGGAGTGGAATAGAATAGAATGAAAAAAAAAAATTTAAATATTCTTCCCCCCCCCCCCCCCCCCTTGTTTTGGAGTTTTAACGGAGGAAATAAAAAATTCATTCCCTTGTTTACGAGTTTAGGTGGAAGGGAATTGAATGATTATGAGGGAACACTCATTCTCTCTTTTTTTCCTCAAAACCTCAAATTTCCATTCCTCCCAAATTGGGAGGAATAGGAGGAAATGGATTTAGGTTTAATGAAAATTTTATTGAAACTCCTAAATTATCCCTTGAATCTTAACCCTTTTTATTTTCAACCAACCATACAAATATGTTTGCTCTCTCTTTGCTGCTCTTTCTTTCTCACCCTGCTATTAATCTCAACCAACTATACCCAACTATGAGTTTTTCAATTGTTTTGATTTCATTGATTTATTTACTATTAAAAAGCTTTTGCTAATATATGTATTCTGTGAATGCTAGTGTATGCTATGAGATTTTCACTTGTATGAAATTTAAATCCTATTATTGTCTTTTGAGTAAATGCTAGTGTACTATACATATTCTGCAATTATTCATTGGTTTCTTCAAAACTGTATGATTACCTGCTTGCCTCAGTTAAGTCCAGCCGTACCCAACTATCCGAACCCAACTATTAAATTTTCACTTGTATGAAGTTTAATTCCTATCATTGTCTTTTGTGTGAACACTAGTGTATGTGTTCTGTAATTATCCACCAATTTCTTCAAAACTATGACTACCTGCTTGCCTCAAACCATTAGTTTTGAATGTTAAATTAAGTCCATTAGTTTTAATCAAGTAGACCTTAGAATCATTAGACAATAAAGCCTTAGTTTTTGAATTTAAAATTAAGTCCAAATACCTTTATAAAATGTCTTTGAGTTATTGGTCTACTGTGCAACAAGTTGTTTCTGTTATTGAATCCCAAACAAAATTAATGTTTATAGTTTAGCATTTTTATTTTTAGACTAGTTGTAACACATTCCTAATTAGTTAGACTATATCATCTCAAAGCATCTTTTATAAATACAAAGGTCCTGTGGAATACTCCAGTGAGAGGAATTATTTACACCATTTTATACAATTTCCATTCTCTTTATTATTATGGATAGAACGTGTGCCCATAATTTTTTTAAGTTGGACTTAAAACGTAACTATTTTTTTACTTAGATGAATTTGAATGATGAGGTACTGGAGACCATAATTTTTTTGGACTTTATGTGGAAACTAGCCTTGGTTCATGCTACATGCCATTATTTGTGCTATATTATCCATTGAAGGCAACGACTAAAAAGACTTATTTCCCACATTCATACACAATCAACCATAGAAAGACAAAACATTTGTGATGAAATAATGTCTCGACTTAGGACTAGTGAAAAAAGTTATGATGTAATACGCATGGGTCCACAAGCTCTTCAAGGTTTGTGTGACATTTTGCGAAGAAATGGTGATCTTCAAGACACACAACGTGTCACGGTTGAAGAGCAAGTTGCTAAGTTTCTTCACATTCTATCACATAATGTGAAGAATTGTACAATTTCCTTCTTTGTTTGTCGTTCCGATGAAACCATTAGTTGTCATTTTCATAACGTGTTAAGGTTAATAATTATGTTAGACGATTAGTTCCTTCAACAACCTGATGGAATCTAAGTGCCACTTGAAATACTACAGAGTAGTAGGTTCAACCCATATTTTAAGGAAAATATATCATGTTTATATTTTATATTTGATAGTAGTCTAGTATAAATATATTTTAAGATAAATGTCTTTGAGACATAATGTTAATCTTAGGATTGTTTTGAGGCACCTGATGGAACACATGTTCATGTCAAAGTGTCTAACGAAGATGCACCAAGATATTGGGGTAGGAAGGGTTACCTAACACAAAATGTGTTGACAGCATGCTCGTTTGATTTAAAATTCACATACGTATTACCAGATTGGGAAAGAACTGCTTCAGATTCAAGAATAATAAAGAGTGCTTTAACTAGAAATGATAACTTGAAAATCCCACAAGGTAAATTTAATTCAAATACGCATTAGGGTGTATTATTTATAATTAAAAAAATTGTAGTATATAATTAACGATTGTTATTGTTTATTAGGTAAATATTATCTTGTTGATACGGGATACATGAATAGAAGTCGTTTGATTACATCTTATAAGAGGGTGCGTCATCATTTAAAAGAATACTCTACTTGTCCCCTTGAAAATGCGAAAAAATTGTTTAATTTGCGACATGCGTCACTGCACAATGCTATTGAAAGAATATTTGGTGTACTGAAAAAGAGATTTCCAAGCATAGCAAGTACTACAAAGCCTTCTTATTGTGTTGACACACAAAATGAAATCATTTTATCATGTTGCATATTTCATAATTATTTAATGGGTGTCGATCTTGATGAAAGTCTTATTGCTGAAGTTGATGAAAAGGTTTTACATTCTCATCATGGACGTATGGCCCCCACTCCAAGAGAAGACGATGAGGATGCAAGGCAATGAGATATTATAAGAGATTCTATAGCATTAGCCATGTGACAAAACTATGTCCAAATGTGATAACTTTTGGGTTTATTGTTGTAATGTTGTTTAAGACTATTATGTTTCAATCACTTAGACCTAAATGTTATGTAAATTTTTCTTTTCAATTTGATATTGCTCTCTATTTTTTTATCATTAATGTTATGTCCGACAAAAGACACTGAAAAAGAATTTTCATAAATGCCATGACATATTTAAAGATGGATTGAATGGTTTTGGATGGAATGCTTCTTTAAATATATCAACAGTTGAACCAGAAGTTTGGGAGCCATTCATAGCGATAAATTATTATTATTTTTTTAATTTAATTTTGTATTACATAATTATATATATATATATATATATATTTGTTGTATTACCATTTTTCTTGATTTGTAATAGTCTATACCTGCGGCTAAGAAGTGGATGACAACACCTATGCCTAACTACTCTAAGATGACACAACTTTGGGCTAAAGATAGAGCAAAAGGTGATCATGCTGAAACTGCAAAGGAGAAATGTGCTAGGTATGCTGCATTGATCACTATTGATGAGATTGATATTATGGTATCCCAAAATGAAGCTTCTTTGGAGAACTTTGAAGTCGAAGATGATCAAAGGTCATCAAAAATTAATGTTGTATGTTCTTGAGCATCATCACAAGATGCAATTTCTTCTCAAAGCAAGAAAAGAATAGTAGCAAAAGATGATGAACTTGGGAATGTAATTTCTCAGTCATTTGATAATGTATCAGCAATTGATAGGGTGACTGAGGTTATGACAAATTGCTTTTCAAAGTCATATGGAGCAGAAGTTCACATAGCTTTGGGCGTATTGGACTTGGGATCCAATTTCAAAGACTGAGGCCTACATATTTTTTTATGGAAAATCCAATATATAAAGAGATGTTCTTTGGTTGCTCAGAACATGAGCACAAATGTGTCCTATTGACTAATGTCTAGGCCTAAAAATTAAAAAGTGTGGGATTTCTTGGCCAACTCTAGATTTCTTTATTTTTTTATTTCGTTTTGTTTTGGCAAGACTCATTACATAAGTTTTTTTATACCATGCATGGACGTTTAAAAGATAGTTGTTTGCATTTTTAGACAATGTTTATTTTTTTGACAATAAATATGTGATGCGTGAATTGCTTTACAACATAAAAATATACATAGCTTAATTTTTAGCTACAATAATTTTTTTACTCCCTATAGACTATAGAATATTTAAGCTTCAAATGTTATTATCTAGTGCTTTTTGCAAATCCAAAGTATGGGAATTTTACTATTACCCCACAACACCTATTTGTAGTTTACCATTATTGTTTTGGAAGCAAATAACAAGCAAATTCACATGGAGTTTAAACTAGAATCATTTTTATGTTCTTTAAAATGAGAGGTATAATAGTAATGTTAATATGTTATTATAAAATAATTCCATTTCATTCCTTCCAATGTCACTTCTAAACAATATTACTTACATTCCATTCATTTCTATTCCTTTTCATTCCTTTATTTTAATTCATCCAAACAAGATTTTTTAATTTCATTCCATTCCATTCCTTTCCCTACTAAATTCATTCCATTCCATTCTATTCCTTTGATAATCATTTCATTCCATTCCCTTATGAACTCCTAAAAAAAGAGAAGTGCAAGCTTTGTATGATTAGAACATAGGCACTGCAAGTTTTCCAATGGTTCTTCATTTGAGCCAAATCGATATTGAGAAATTGGTCAACTAAGGACACAAAAATGGAAAGATCCATGAAAAAATATGAATTTTTGGTGCAAAGGCTAATTGTGGTGCAATATTTGAACCCAAAATTGCACCAAACCACAAACCGATGTTGCAAAATAGAAAGTCTTCAAGGTTTAAGAAAGTGCCTCATCAACCACGTCACCTAACTTCTAGAGGGTGTAACTTTCTAATTGTTTAGCTAAATTGCATAAATTTTGTAACATTATACTTCATTATCTTTTCAATGACAACAAGATTAATTAAAGCATAAATCGACAAGGTGCCCAAATATGTAGGGGTGTACATGGTGCTGTTTTAGGTTATATTTAGCATCGCACTACATGGTGCGGATTTTCCAGAACCCTCATTGCACCTCACCTTAATAAATCGGTCACCATGTGGTGTGGTGCGGTTTGGTCGGTTTTCATATATATTAAATATGTTAACATATATTTAATATATATTATAAAACTTATATTTTAATAGGTGTGGTGTGTTGCGGTTTCCTAAAAACAATAAAACTGCAAACCGCATCACACTTGCACCTACAAGTGCGGTTTTTGCACCTTCACTATAGCAAGTGATTTGATGACCATATTTTGTGGTCGGAGTATTTTTTGTACAGCCTTACTAATATTTCCTTAAAATAAGGTGACCGAATTGGTGAAATTCTACTACTAACAAGGAAATAAGAGAACTCACTCTACCTTGGACTATGATGATCAGCATGATGCTTGGTTAAATCAGCCTAAGGCTACATGAATTTGAGTTCCCCCCCCCCCCCACCCCCCCCCACAACCTCTATAATATACCCACACCTTCCCTAACTTCATTCACACGCATTTTGAGAAAGATCTTCATCCCCCTATAGTTAGGGCCTTTTAGGCCTTAGTGGTGCTCTCAAATTTTGTTGAAACTCTGAAAAAAGTTCTATTACGACCAAGGGATAGGAAGAGAGTGTGGAGTTCCATCAGAGGTAGTAGTCTTAAAGACAAAACGCGAAAGCTCTATTAGAAATGGCTGCCGCAAAGTTGAAGGAGCTAAGGCTCTAAAGGAGAAAGGAGTGGCGGTTTATCAGAATAGTAGTAGTTTTGAAAAAAGAAATAGTAGAGCGATGATCAATTACCAACCTGAGTTTTTGTCGAGCAAGGTCGTCTCTCTCTCTCTCTCTCTCTCTCTCTCTCTCTCTCTCTCTCTCTCTCTCTCTCTCTCTCTCTCTCAATTATGCAATTAAATACTATGTTATAATGCTTTAATAAATCTTTAAAAGCTTCCTAGTTAAGTGTGCATTTGGCATTGGCTTAAAAAACCAGTTTTTTTTACTATTTAGCTTAATTTTGCTATTATTCATGGGTCTCATTGCACTTTTTTGTACTATTCATGAGTCTCACTGTACTATTTCAGCTACCTTTTAACTTTATCTATAGTACTTTTAGCAAAAAAAAATTTTGTTTCAGCTAAATAAGCTGTTCCCAAATGGACAGTGATATAAATATTATAACACATGCATTATGGAATAGTGATATTCCTAACCTAAAGGGTTGGAGCCTCCAAGCCAAGATATTAGGACAACAGGTCCTTTGCATGCAAAATTGGCTTAAGCCATGGACCCATGCCAGGGGTTATGAGGCTTATGGCACTTATAAAGGAGGAGAAATTTCAGCAACTAGTGTGATATATTTCCTTTTGCTCATGTAATAATTAGTTATGTGATCGTTCACTTAATGCTTAAATTATTTCATTGTTGGGAAATTTCACGATTTGAATATTTAACTCATGCTTTCATTGTTAGATGTGTGGATTAATATGTTTAAGTTAGTCCCTCTATTTAGATTCATTATACTTAGGGTCTCAATCATTAAAAAAAACTAGTATGTAACCCGTGCTTATGCGCAACATTATACTAAAGTCCATGAACCGCTCAAACCATGGGTGAACCGTACAGTTTTTAGAGAACCAAACAGGGTTCAAACACGGTTCAATTCAAGGTCATTAAGTTGCCTCATTAAGTAGCAAATGGTAGGAATGGAACACGGGAGCACAACAAAATGAAAGCATATTGTTTTTAACTTAACTTTCAAAAACTTAGATATATTAAAAAAGAATCCAATAGTCTGATTATAAAATATATATTTTGATATATAATTAAAATCATAAATATTTTATTGTGACTAATATACTTAATTGTAGGGACACGATTTTAGTTGACCCGATCCTGGATGGTCAAGCCTTGGCCCAAAAAGTCCCGCACGATGAATTTTTGTAGAGTATGGGCTGAAGAACTTGGTTTCAGTTGGCTTAAACGGTTCGTTGCATGGGCTCAGGAGATATAGAAACAAGAATGAAGAAAGTGGATGTGAAGGGGAGAATTTTATTCATGGTCATGCATTCGTACAGTGAAATTTTGCTCCTCTGTTCCTTCTCTCCTTTTTTCCTCCGTCCCCTTCTCTTGGGGGACTCTTACATATTATATAGGCCCTCTTTTATCATCTGGGCCTTACCCTTGTTGATCATCCAAACCCCTACTTAAGCATCTGTCCCATCAGACACTCTTATCAGTTCTTTGTGAGTTGCAGTGACCAAGGTAGCACTGTTCAGGGGTCTTCTTTTCATTAATGCGGCCAGGAGAGTAGCTGTGGTGCATTTAATGTGGTGGTGACAGCCTTTGCTGGGATATTTTGGGACTCCTTTCTTTTTACGTGCTTGGAGGGAGGACTACAGTAGTTGGGGTGCACCTTTGACCTGGATTTTGGGACGTCCGAGGAGGAATTACTCCTCGGACGTGTTCTCTTTGCTCCAGTGGGCCTAAGCAAGGATTCTGGGCCGCGACGTCTCCTCGGACAGAATGGTCCTCGGACAGGCCCAGGGCCCAGCCAACCTATTATTCTGGGTCGGTCCCCACATTAATATTATTGTATGTGAAACATCAAAATTATTTTATTGTTTAAGCACTATTTTTTACTCTAAAAAAAGAAATATTTTTATATTTGAAGGATTAAGTGTAATTGTACTTTTATTTTTGTGTTGTATTTTTTTATATATAAGTTGTGAAAATGTACTTGAAAATTATTTAATTTCTCTATATCTTTTTTTTTATTTTATTATAATCAAAATTACTCATTTTTACAAATATGTTATATTATTTTGTATTTATTAAATTAATTATGACATCATCACGGTCTGACCTTAAAAATTTTGAACCTCTCTCTTTTACGGTTCTATGAATGGTCCGAATTTGAAAACCATGATAAATTGTAGTGGTGCCATTGATGTTAGCTTATGTTATAAAACATATAGGATATTAGTTCGATCAAGACATTTGGAAGTACTAAAATAGTTTTTTCTTACCATTTTCATGATATTGGCTACATCAAGTTTCCCATTACACTGTTAAATTCACTATTGGATACTACATATACAATATTAATTTACAATCATTATCTGTGATATTCTACTAAATACAATACAAAATAAAAGAATAAATTGGTCCAATAGTATCTCCTAAATTGAATGGGGATAGGTACATGGAATCGTTCAGCTCAATTACAATTTGTTACGTTCAAGATCCTGGCATATAAAATATCTAAATAGAAACAGTATAAAAAAATATGCTCATTAGTTCAAAAAAAAAAAAAAATCTAAACAATTTAATCTGTATGGAAAGCTAACAAAAGCAAAATTCAAATTTGAATCTAATCAAATTTCTCTAAGCATTGATTATATATAAATATATTTATATATATATGATTAGCTTTTTTACAGTTTATTTATATTGAACTTCCTGTTTTCTACATTGAATTAACTCATTTGGCACAAATTTTTTTTTAAAAAAAAAACTTACATTAGATAAGACACATAGCGCAAAATTAACTCTAATTGAATTTCAATTTTTACATTGAATTAATTAACTTAGCACAAAAATTTAAAAACTTAGATTGGATGAGACACGTGATACAAAATTAGACTCTAATTGAATTCCAATTTGAAATCTAATTGGAATTATGCCCATGCATCACCTAGGATTCACATCTAGGGATTACATATTGACATGCTTATGGATTCATATATAATTTCATTATGACCCATCTTAGATTAGACTGCATTGTGTGCTTTGATTTCTTGTTTATATTTTATTAACATGGCTAAACATTTCGTGTCCTTGATTATTTGGTAATTACTTTTAATTATGCAAACATTACGTGAATGGATTTCTTTTATTTTCATTTTGATGTTTGTTATTCTTTCATTATACGATTGTGCGACGAATAGGTGAACTATTTGACCAATGTACCCTCGGAGTCCAATTTATGTTGGACAAAGTGGGTATCTAACACTTTTTCACCCATTAACTTAGGCACGCAAGTTTTTGTATTTTTTGTGTAATTTTTTCCTTCTATGTTCTTTTTAGAAAGTCACTAGAAAATGTAACGATATAATCTTCTTTTCTCATATTGTATCTATAATCAATGCCTTCAATTTATTTAACATTATTTAAAGAGAGGTTTTACGTTCACAACATTTTTACAACAAATCATGGGTGGTTAGTTATTATTGGTTCAAATTTGAATTTAGCACTGAAATTACTTTTTTAACCTAACAATAACAACCAGTAACAACCTGCCACTTAGAATTTGTTATAAAAATGTTGTAAAATTGTTGTAGACATATCATTTCTCTTATTTAAATAATATGTATTTTTAAACTTTATCATTTGTTTTTCTTTTAACTATTTTTCTTGTTTTTTAAGAGGCAAAATTATTAGTCAAGTTTTGGTATTCAAGTTCCGTTAACACTTTTCAATTTATAACATGATTAATGATTAATGATTAATCCACTTACCCTTCGTTTGTTTCGAAGTAAAATATTTTACATGTAAATATTTTACTGTAAAATATTTTCATTTTCAAGTGTTTGGAAGTGTTTGATGTATCCTAAACATTTGAAAATGCAAACATAAACCAACGGACCACTAACCATTGTAAAGCACAAACCCAACCACCACATTCATAGCCACCACCACTAACCATTGCAAAGCCAACCACCACTAACCCAACCAACACAGTTACCGTCATCCACCAACCATTGCAAAGCTAGCAGCCACCACCCACCCCAAATCCAGCCACCACAGTCACCGTCATCCACCTACCCACCATAATCTCATCTAATCGGCCACCATCATCCACCTACCCACTGTTATCCCATCCAATCAGCCACCGTCATCAACAACCCAAACACCCAAGACCGACGAAACAAACCCAAACACCGTCATCGAATTTCTATTTCAGGAAAAAAAAAAAAAAAAAAAAAAAAACCCAATTCAGAACCAACCCACAAAGACCCAAATCTCCACCGCAACACCTCCTTTGACCGTCACTACCAAATCATGCCAAAAGGCTACCTTGACCACCACCAGCATCACACCTCTCAAGAAGCCTCTTTGTGACTTTCTTTGTCTATTCGAGATGGGTAAGAGAGAATGGTAAGAGCCCCGACGAACCTGAGAGTGATGAGCTCCTTGGTGGCTTGGTGGCTCTGGTTTGTGGGAAGACAAAACTTGAGAGTGAAAGGGAGAGTTATCGTTGGCGATGGGTAGTGCTGGCGGAAGCTGGAGCTGGCCGGTGGTGCTACAGACCTGGAGCCTGGGATTGATGGGAGAGGAGAACGGAGGTGGCTGGTTTTTTTTTGGAGAGAAATCTGATTTGGGAGTGTTTGAGCGTAAAGTGACTAGGGGAGTAAATGGAGTGATAAGTGTCGGGGTACGAGAGAGTAAGCAAATGTAAAATGTTTTACCAAAATTTTAAGTGTAAAATATTTTACATAAATTTTCCTTAAGTTGATTTGATTGACTGAAAATATTTTACTGCAAAACAAACACTGTAAAATTGGAAAATATTTTCCTGAAAATATTTTACATCGAAACAAACAAAGCGTTAATCTTTCTTATGACATAGTCAATATTAAATAGGATTTCATCAAAAAGAGAGCGAGAGTGTGTTTTATATATATTTTTTCACTTTTTTTTTAGAGCACGGGAATTGAACCTCAGATCTCTTATTCAACCACCAGAGATTTTACCAGTTGAGGTAACTGGAACCCACATAAAATTTTCACTTTTGATTGTCTAAATAGAGCAAAACACATTAACATAGTGCACAACATTCAAAGAAAGGACAATTTCTTAAAAATAACTTTTACTTACTAAATTTTTTGGGACTTAAGAAAATTTTGGCATTGTGAGACATATAGATAATATAATCTATATTTCTATTGCCCAATAGAGGGGGGGGGGTCTTGTTATTATTATTTTTTGCTAGACGAGATATCTTAATTTTTTTGGTTAATACTGTAGGGACTCAAAAAATAAAGGTCCAAGCCCACTTAGATCAGTGGTATCTTGTCTCTCGAATCAAGCCCAAACAATAGAATTTTTAAGAGAGTGGGTAATTAACTCAAGTGCAATACAAGGTTAAGCCCAAATTTAGGACTGAAAAATCTTAAGTAGTAGATAAGTGCAAATTGAACATCAATTAGGGATAATATTCTCCTTGGGCAAATCTGAGGATTAACTTCTTATGGATAAATTTAGTTCTGGTTCTTTACAGGGTAATCCTAAATTCTTCTTGTTGTTCTCTTGTTACTTAGAAATTGTCCATCCCCTTTTTTTGAGGGGTTCCCTTCCTTTTATATCCCTTTACCATGCATCTCAGCCCTCCACCTATATGTCTCAGGGTATTTTTTAGGATACTTGTCCCATCAAGACCCTTTTAAAGGTGGTAAAAGGAGTTGTTAGCTGTGAAGTTACTGTTTAGGAGTCATTTCCACATTAATGCAGCTGATAAGGTTGGTGCAGGGCATTGAATGCGGAGGTGAGAGGTATATCCTTCAGGAAACTTCTTCCCACCATTCTTGCCCCCATTGCTATCTCTTGTCTTTTCCTTGGGCCTTTAAGGGATATCAACTGTCCTACTTCTCTTACTCTCCTTGGGCAGGCAAAGTCCTTGAAATTTGCTTACCCTTCTTGGCCTGGATTGAGCAAATTAATCCTCAGCTAGGACTTCTTGGTCCTTGGACCCCACATAACTACACTAAAAGATAGATAGATATAATATATTTTATGGGTTAATAAAGGGCCTTCTTCCATTTGAGGCCCTAAGCAGTTTCCTTAAATGACTTAGTGTCCATTTGGCATGATTAAGTTTGTTAACTTATTTTATTATTCATGAGTCTCGCCGTACTTTTTAGTACTATTCATGGGTCCTACTATACTATTTCAGCTAATTTTTATATTTTTCTATAGTACTTTCAGCAAAATAAGCGGATTTCAAACAGACTTTAGAGGTTCAGTCGACCTTATTAATAGTTAAAATACTTTATTCTCATCATTCTATATACATACATATATATATATATATATATATAGATTTTGTGTAAATTTGCTTCAAGAAAATGACTTTGAAATATTATAAAAGAGGTCATTATTAAAAACCACATATTATAAAAGAGGTTAATTTAAATATTCACCTTCTTGTTTTCTCTTGATTTCAACTTTATTAAACCAAAAAAAAAAAAACTTTGACAACTAGAATTGTTGGGAGACTTTCATAATTTTATAGAATTTGATAAGGGCTAGTAATTGATTAAGATGAGAATAATACAAAAATCTTTAAACTTAACATGAACAAAGTTTCCTCCGAATTGGGTTGGAAGAATTTTCTTCAATTTTTACGTGACGGTTCATATCATTCATGTATTAAATCACATTATTTATTAAATTATTCTAAAAAGTCAACCTACCCTCTTTTTAATTCTTAGGTACTCTCAGAGTATAGAAAATGGTAGTCTCTCTTATCACATTCATGGTGGGGTAGAGAATATGATTATGAAAACAACTTATCCTCTTTTATAGAGTAATTCTTAGGTATTCTCGGAGTACAGTGAATGATGATCCTTCTTCTCACATTTATGGTGGGGTTCACCATAAATGTGAGAGGAAAGAACATAATTTCTCTGTGCTCTACGAGTACCTAAGAATTTTTCCATTTTATATGAAGTAAAATGTAGCTGTTTCTGTTTTTATTTATTTTAATTTATTTTATATAATATACATTGGTTAGACACATATATGTTCATATTATGTTTCTTTTCTCAGATTGTATATGTAATCAATGCCTTTAATTTATTTAACATTATTTAAATAATATGTATTTTAAACTTTATCTTTTGTTTTTCTTTTAACTATTTTTCTTGTTTTTTGAGAAGCAAAATTATTAATCAAGTTTTTGTATTCAAGTTTCGTTAACACTTTTCAATTGATAACATGATTAACTATTTAATCTTTCATATGACATAGTCAATATTAAATAAGATTTCATCAAAAAGATAGCAGCAAGTAGAGTAGGGAAAAAAATATTGAGTTTTAAATTTTAATTTTTTCAAAAATCAAGAGTGAGAGAGTGAATATATATATATATATATATATTCCTTTTGTTTTTAGTGATGGCCATCTCTCTCTTGACAACGTTAGATTTTAAGTAATAAACGTTTGGACTTCAATAATAAATTTGACTAGAAAACTATTGATTTTAATCATAATTTGGAGAGAGAGATAATGGAAGAATCTACTGGAAAATTTTCACTTTTGAATTATCTAAATAGAGCAAAACACATTAACATAGTGCACATCATTCAAAGGAAGGACAACTTCTTAAAAATAACTTTTACTTACTAAAATTTTCGGGCCTATTAATGAAAATTTTGGCATTGTGAGACATATAGATAATATATTCTATATTCTATTGCCCAATAGAGAGAGAGGGGGGGGGGGGGGGTCTTATTTTTATTATTTTTTGCTAGATGAGGTGTCTTAATTTTTTTGGTTACTACACTGAAGGGTAGATAGATATAATATATTTTGAGCAAGACTTAAATAGAGTACTTAGATACTGTTGGTTAGGTTCCCCTCTTTAGACTATGCCATGTAGATTTTTTTCTCATAGGATTGAACTTTATCTTTTAGTTAAGTATCCACATGTCAAAATTTTAAGAGAGAAACCTAAGGAACTGCACCTAAGGTATTGTATCTAAGTTTTGTCCATATATTTTATAGGTTAATAAAGGGCCTTCTTCCATTTGAGGCTGTAAGCCGTTTCCTTAAATGACTTAGAGGTTCAGTTGACCTTGTTAATAGTTAAAATACTTTATAATCATCATTCTATACATATATAGATTTTGCGTAAATTTGCTTCAAGAAAATAACTTTTTTTTTTTTGGGAGTAAATTCAAGAAAATGACTTTGAAATATTATAAAAGAGGTCATTATTAAAAACCACATATTATAAAAGAGGTTAGTTTAAATATTCACCTTCTTGTTTTCTCTTGATTTCAACTTTATTTAAAAAATAAAAAATAAAAAAACTTTGACAACTACGATTGAATGGAGACTTTCATAATTTTCTAGAATTTGATAAGGGCTAGCCTTTGATTACGATGAGAATAATACGAAAACCGTTAAACTTAACATGAACAAAGTTTCCTATGAATTAGGTTGAAAGAATTTTCTTCAATTTTTACGTGACAATTCATACCATTCATGTATTAAATCACATTATTTATTAAATTATTTTAAAAAGTCACATGATTTTTAAGTAAGTTTACATATGAAAGCAAATTTGATTTTTCACATAATAGGTTGAGGGAACTTTACTCTAATCCAATTGTAATGAAAATTCTATCCATCTAAAAAAAGGAAAAAAATGGAAGGATGCACATACATGTTCCAAATCACATGTTGACAGCTCATTGACAGATAGTGCATGGAGAATATGATTATGAAAACAACCTACGTTTTTATAGAGTAATTCTTAGGTATTCTCAGAGCACGGAGAATGGTAGTTTCTCTTCTCACATTCATGGTAGGGTCCACCATAAATGTGAGAGAGAGAACATAATTTCTCTGTACTCCGGGAGTACCTAATAATTTTTCCTTTTTATATGGAGTAAAATGTAGCTATTTGTGTTTTTATTTATTTCAATTTATTTTATATAATATACATTGGTTAGACACATATATATTCGGATTATCTTTTTCTTAGAATTATTAGCTAATTTGTTTATGTACAAATTTTCACTTTTTAAAAAATACAATTTTGGTTTTTTCCCCACTTTTTACAAATCAACAAATTAATTAGTAAAAAATTAATCCAAACACCCACTAAATCTGATAAAGATAAAATTGTAAAGTTAACACTCACCGATGGAAAGGCATAAGGCATTGTTCCAAACAAACCCGTCAGTCTTACTCGTGTCCATTGATAAGTGTCGACAGTAGGAAGTCTACGGGTTTACCTCTATTGATGGCCATTTTGGAAGCCCAAGTGGAAAGGAGAAGCCCAGCAACACGGACAAAAAAGAGTTGGCAAATGGATAGAAAACCCATTAAGTCCAAGAAGCAAGAATAATGGATCATAGGCCCATGAGATAAACAAATGGGCCTTGAGGAGGTAAATGGACTTAAAGGAGCCCAGAAAGAGAGAAAAAACAAACTATTGGCAGTATATGATGTGGAAAAGTGAGAATGGGCTATGGTAGATCCAAAGTAATGAAAGCATAGAAAGTAAGGGGTTGATAGCAAGCCCATGAACCCCAAGGATGAGGAATAATGTAATTAGGTCGGGGAAGCCCAAAGAATTCAATAAAAACCCATGGGAATGCAAAGTTAAGAAAAGGGCCGAGGAAGCCCAAGGAAAGTAAACGGGCCCAGGACGCTTAAGGGAAAACAAATGGGACACAGGAGCCCGCCAGTGATGTAATAAAAAAACTAATGGCTGTATTGGGCCATTGGGAGAATAATAAACAGTAGGTCCAAAGAGGCCCAACAAGATTGAGGCAAACAATTTCGCAGTAGGAATGATAGAATGGTATGGCAGGAGATGGTAGCAGGAAAAAGGGTGGGCTGAAGAAAAGCAAAGTCCACCGTCAAGCAAGGCCCAGCCCCTAAGTAGGGCAAGCCATAAAGGAAAGGGGAACTAGAAAATAGTCAAAAACGGACGGCAGACTGTGCAGGCCAACCACGACAAACGCATGAGCAGTAGGCAAATTTTGGACATACATGGAAGAGAGGCATGCGCAAAGCCCAGACCTCACTAGCCTGTACCCAGCCAATACAAGATACGGTGAGGTCATGGATCAAAGGTAAGAGGACATGGTTTGGCGGTGGGGAGAGGGGAAAAACCTATTTTGAGATTCTTACTATGGCTCTTTTGGGAGAAGTGTCCTGCTCGGATGACATACCACCCAAAGAAGCAAAGCTAAGCTGGAACCACTAGGTGCATGCCATGAAGGATAGGGAGAGAGAAGGCACTCATACCATAGCAAGAAAGGGTGCGACGGCAGACAAACAAACAAAATAGTTTTCTTTTGTCTGGCGATGAGGAGTGGCACACAGACAGATTAGTGGTGGTCGGCAGGTACACCTAGACTAGACAAAGGTGGTTAAGGGCTAAAATAGTAAAATTTGGTCACGGCAGACACTATAAAGAGGCCCCTGCTGTGTACAGGAACAGGGGGCAAGAAAGGACGACAAGCACCAGGGTATTAGAAATTTGAAAACCAGGAAATAGAAAACAAGTATTAAGAAAAATAAGTAGAAAGAAAAAAGATAAGAAAGGGAAACATTAGAAGAGAAGGAAAGAAAAAGATAGAGAGTTAGAGTGGCAGACATGCACCAATAGGTTGATTCCCTTTCTCCCTCTCAAAGTCCTACTCTCTGCTAGAAACAAAAGGGTTCTTTTGTGCACCAACTATTCAGATCTGCTTCCCTCAAAGTGATTAATTTCCACGGCAGGATCTCCCTGGAAGATTATTCACTTTGAGAAGAGGTGTTCTTCCCTCATTGGTTTGGTCCTGCGGATCAGATTTAATCTAATTTCTTTCATTTTTCAATCAACCCATATACTACCCACTTGTTTCCTTTACTTTTTTTATAAAATAATTGTTGTTAAATTGTGATTATCTTTTCTTAAGTATGGATTATCTATTTACTTTAATAAAGAAGTCAAAGTAATTTCTTTTATCTTATTATTATAATTATATCTGTCTGCCATAACTCATCTGAAACAGTTATACCTGCCGTAAGCGTGCCCCTGGCAAACGAGACATAGTTTGCGCACAAACCGGACCAAATTGAGTTACAGTTGGATCAGTCTTAACTCCCTTACTCGGAATATTTGGGCCCAGTACTGCAGGAGGCAGCCCAACCCGATTTAACCAAAAAAGGCCCACTACAACCTCAAAGCTGATGAGAGCACCTTTGGTGAGGAGGATGGAAAGCTGACGCCAATAGGCTGAAGGGGGTATGCGAGACTGACGATTCTGACTTGTCCCTATTTGGTCTCCACACATGATGCATATGGAAAAATCTTGTGCCCCACGCTCAGTGCTAATCAAAATGACTCTTACTAGAAAAGGGTTCCGCAAAATATGTTCATGGAGACTCCTATAAGGAAAAGACTTATAAACTAAGGAAGAGTTGTCAACCCTCTTCTATTATAAAAACCCAAAACCCTCATAAACTAAGGTATGCACAATTCATCACAGCTCTAACACTCTAGAGTTGTGAGAAGTTTTCTAACTTGACCTTCGAAAGGGTTTTTGGCCGCTCTCTGTTAGGTCTTTTCTATTGTCGTGCAGGTATTGTTGCAAGCGCGTAAGGGCTATGTGGCTCATTGGTGATTTTTCGACATCATCAAAATCTAACTTAAAAGTGAATTTCTCATGAAATATTAATTAAAATAAACTCACTTTATTTGGAGGAGCCAAATTTTATTCTAATCATAAGTTAGAATATCATGTGCTAAACTTTCATACAATATATTTTTTAATGACTCATGTGTGAAGTGTTAGCCCTTATTTAGGAGGAGGGAATTGAATGGAATGGAAATGAATGAAGAGAATAATTTTAGAATATTATTCCCTTCCTTTGTTTGAGAGTTTATGTAAGAATGAATGAAATAGGTAGGAGAGAATACTTATTTCTCTCGATTATCTTTAAACCTCAAATTTTATTCCCTTGAAATTCTGAGGAATTGGACAAAATGATGTTAGATTTAATGAGTTTTTTTTACTAAAATTCTCAAAATACTCCTATATATTCAACAATTTATTTTAAAACAATGATCTAATAGTAATATTGTTATAAAATAATTTCATTTATTTCCCTCTATATTAATCTTAAACAAGATTACTTATATTCCATTCATTTGCATTCTTTTTTATTCATTTATTTTAAAACATCCAAATAAAGTAACATAATTCTATTCCGTTCTTTTCTATTCTATTCATTTTCCTTGCGTAAATACATTCCATTCTTTTTATTTATTTTTATAACAAGCATTCTATTTCTTTTCAATCCTCTATAATCATTCAATTCCATCACAATGTTTGTTGTAATCCTAACTTTACAATTACTTATAACCAAAACAATTCTTCAATATGTTCTCAAAAAAACAGAAAAAAAAAAACTTTAATATGTAATGATTGACTGCTTACCCAAATTTAAGCACGAATCTTTTTAATTACTACAGGCTGTACAAATCATCATACAAGTTCTGAGGTGTTCCAATCAGTCTGAAACAGAAGTCAACCTTAGCATATCTCATCACACAAGTTATGGGCGGCTTTGTTTTCTTTGTTCTAACTTCTATACAGATTGGTTTACAATTACTTATAACCAAAACAATTTTTTTTTGAAAGGTAACCAAAACAATTTTTCAATATGTTCTCAAAAAAAAAAAAAAAAAAAAAAAACTTTAATATGTAATCACTGACTGCTGACCCAAATTTAAGCACGAATCTTTTTAATTACTACAGGCTGTACAAATCATCATACAAGTTCTGAGGTGTTCCAATCAGCCTGTAACAGTAGTCAACCTTAGCATATGTCATCACACAAGTCATGGGCGGCTTTGTTTTTGCTTTTGTGAAGTGGGCGGGTTTGTTTTCTTTGTTCTAACTTCTATACAGATTGGTTATACCGACTAACAAAATAACAAAAAAAGTCCACGGGTCCTGTAGTGTTCCTTTCTGAAAAAAAAAAAATTAATGGGTTTTCTGGATAGCAATACTAAGACCACATAATTAGTCATAATTTTATTCACAACTTGTCACGTATTGAGTGTGAGTGGTAAAAATGTGGTTGTAGGTTTATGTAGGTCTACACATTTACCATTCATAACTCGTCAAATGTCGAGTTGTGGCCAAAGTTATGGTCAATTATGTGATCCTAGCATTGCTCTTTTCTCAATAATTCAATTATATCACTCAATTGCCAAATCAATCTCAGCACCTTCGTGAGTTCCAGTTAGCTTAACTGGTAAAGTTTCTGATAGTTGTGTAAGAGATCTGGGGTTCAATTTCCGCTTACACCAAAAACTGATTAGTATCTTGATTTGATGATAAAGAGTTATTATTAAGAGCGGACGTCATAGATTGAAACTCTCTAAAAAAAAAAAAAAAAAAAAAATCTCAATGCCTTCGGTCATCAATTTGAGTAATTTTTTTTGGTGCTTAAATGATTAATTGTATCAATGTGGTCCCTTGACATTTAAATAAACTCTTTGTCATCTTTATGTTTTTTCTACGTAATTAAAGAACTAAATTAGTAATTTAACTATTTTGTATTGCTTGATTTGGGTTTATTTTGTTCGCTCACCCATATAGAAAATTAGAATACTCAAGTGTATAATAAACATGTACTTTCTCATCTCCCATAAAAAATAGGTCATATTATGATTTTTTTAGGAAAGTCATGTTTGAATTTAATTATAAGATTTACTGTAAGGACATAATTTGGTTTTTAAGCCCAAAAGGTAATAAGATCTAGGTCCAAAGAGCCCAATACAATAAATTTGTACAAAATGAGTTAGAAAACTAGGTTCTAATGAGTTGGCCAACAATTATGGTGATTCAGATGACGAGAAAGCAAAGAAAATCCAGTTTTATCCAAAGAAAACCTTCCTCGGCACAATCCGAGGAGATTAGTTCTTCTATATATATCTTTTGAATTTGATTACAAGTCTAGTTCTTATTGTTACAGTGTTTTTCCCTCAATTCTCTGATCCCCTCATGTAGTGGGATCCTTCTCCTTTATATTGCCCCCCTCTTTTCTATCTAGCTTTTGTCCTTGTCCCATCAACACATTCCTGAAACTTTTAGTGGTAGCTGTAAGGTTGAACATCACTGTTCAGGCATCACTTCTACATTAATGTGACCAGAAAGTTAGCTACAAAGCATTTAATGCAGTGGTAACAGCTTTCCCTCAGATATTTCTCACTTTTTTTTTTACCTTATCCCTTCCTAATGCTTATCCCTGCTAGCAGAATCGCCCAGAACGTTGTCCCTGATGTCAGACCAACCCTTTTGACCTCTGCCCTGTTAAGCCGAGGTGAAATCTGTCCTCGGACATGCTTCTTGGAATCTTAAAACTAGACCCCTTCGCCCATTCATTAGCTTGCATTCCCACACTAGCGTCTACTCGTCCTCGGACTATTGAATATTCTCGAACAGGGCCCATGGCTCAATATACCCTTCTGGGTTTGCCATCCCTACATTTACCATTATATGAGAGAAGAAAGTAGATATTTATTATACTTTAGAGTGTTATATAATAACCCCAATCAAATAATTCTATGATGTGAACATTTATTAAATGAGGATAGTATAATTAATATATTATTTAATTTAATGAGTTATCATCATAATATGTTATTAAGAATTTTTACTAATTATATGAAATGAGATATAAGTGTTAAAAAAAACATACATGATATCTCATTTTTAGGGATATAATTATGCTAATTTGTCCAACAAAAAAAAGAAAGAAAAAAGAAAAGAAAGAAAAAGATATACATACTAGAAGTTGGTACATGTAATTTGCTCTTTTTAGCCGAAGAACATGTTTTTGGATCTCATTACCTGTATTGTGAAAAAAACCAAAACAAAGCTTAGCAAGAAAAAAAAAAAAGCCAGTTGAGTTTTTATTTTTGGATAATTCATAGTTAGAGGATAATATTAAGAAATGTTAGTTAGTTATAAGTTGACAAAAATTTAGCTACAAAATTAGGCTACAACCTTATCTAATATCTTTTTATTAAAGATAAATTTTGACAAATTCACTATTAGATTACATTTTCTTCTTATATCCTCCATGCTTACAAAATTTCCAGAAAATTAAAGATCAATAGCTATATCATTAATAAATTTTTTTAGATTGCAAGTTTTGTAATTTAAAATTATGCATAAAATATAATTTTATAAATTACATAGTAAATAATATTTGATTGACACAAAATTTAACATGTGTATTAAGAACATAAATAACATGCAATCTAACCATTAAAATTTTAAAATATATAATAATGTTAATAATATTAAATAAAATTATAGAACAATTTTATAGTTAAATTTTTTTCTAAAAAATAACGATAAAATACAGTTGAGTTATGAATATCTTTGTCCTAATTTAGTTAATTTTGTACAAATGAAAAAGTCAATAGAGCCTATATATTCCATAGACGTTACCAATTACCCACCGTCTCGCCAGCCTAGCCCATTCCTCTGTTTTCTACTTTTCTTCCCTCCATTCAAATCTTGACGTTCACTCTCTCTCTCCCTGGAAATTGCTGATTCATTATGTTCTTCAATTTCATTTCGTAATTCGGTACCTCTACCTACAATTCAAATCTCTTCGCTCTCGCTGGATCAAGGTATGGTTATTTTGTTCACTTTTCATTTTCATTCTGTCATTCATAATATTTAGCTTTTCTCTTTGCTTTACAATTCTCTTTCAGGTTCTATATTTCAAAATTTACTTGATATTTCATATATTTTATATTTGTGATTAGTCTCGAATTTATTTTTCTAAACTCAACAAGTTAAATCCCATATATAATTAGATCATAAGCCTACTAATCGAAACATGCTAATTTTGAATTCCAATATAAATTGAATTCAAAGAATCAGATTTATACGCCTAATTACATTAGTTATGTGAGCGCATATTTTCCACCAGCTTTGCTCAGTAATTATCAAAAATATGTTCTGTAAATTATATTCGATGTTTTGTATTTTGGTGAATGGTGATGATAATTGATGCTTGACAAGGTTAATTCGAATGGTATGAACTCAAGTCGTTTCACAGGCAAGTTGATATTATTTGAAATGGAGTACATGTTCTGCTCTTTAGCAATAAATAAATTCTTGAGGATTTAAGCATTACCTTTTCTTGTAATGGTGTTTTAAAATAAAATAAAAAAATATTCAAGAAAGAATTGAGTTAATAATGATTGAGTGCTGAAAGTAAATATCATATTTTCATGGAAGATAACTTTTCCTGTGTTAGTGCCTAGTGTCATAAATTGACGCGCCCAACTTGTGTGTTGAAGATCCATAGTTCACCTCATAGTTTTGCGACTGAGGGTTTTTTAGTGAATAGCTTTCTTTCAGCCTCATTAATGTTTTCACTCAATCTAACACAGAAAGCAAGTGGGATCTGCTCTATTTTGGAACCCTTTCACCACATTGATTTTCTTATCCTTTTTAAAGAGAAATGTTATGTAGGAAGTTGCGTAAAATAATTATTTTCTTAAGTTGCATAAACACATGCTATCACACTGCATGTATGGAAATTGATATGTCTCCAGATTATGAACATACTTCATAAGCGTGGACAAAAAAAAGGGTTTTCTTTTCAATTTTCCTCTCTTTTTCCTCCCTCATGTTTTCATGAAGTCATAATTTACAAATCAATTCTCTCTCTTGTTTCCACCTTTTGGTTTTTTATTTCGTTTATGTCTATCAAGTCCTTTATGATGTGGTGACCATAATTTTTGGCTTTGATCATGACAGAAATTTGATGAAAAACATTTTAATTAATCTTGTCATTTTTATGTGAACAGGTTTAAAAATGATCTTTAATGTATTTATTTTTTGGGCTTCAGGTGTCAGTCTCTTATTAAGCAGCTGGAATTGAAAGCCTTTGGTGAGATGGAATCATGTTTTAGATTTTCAAGAACAGAAATACGTACCAATTTGAGTTGGTGTTTTTAGGTGCAATCATATGTTAATACTTTTGATTTTTGGAGCCCTGTCCCATTGAGGAGTATTATAGAATGATATGTTCATGTTATGGTCAATGGGACTTGTTCTTTTTGCTGTTTTATAGATGGGCAAGGTTGAAACTCATAGTACAATGACATGAACAAATCAATGTGGCACATTGGTGTTATCCTGATGAAAAAACTCGTCCACTGTTGCATAGGGTATAGAGTTGATTGGAGAAAACTGCTTTTTGTTGGGGTCATTTTGACAATATTTGGCATCGTGTTTCAAATGTTTATACTTCCTTATCCACTGCACATGTTGTTTCTGTCACCTCCTGTTAAATTTTCATCATATGAATCTTTGAATGGTACAATTCCATTGAGGGAGGCCTTAACTGAGGCAAGGGCTGAACAGTTTCAACTTGTTCAAGCTGGCCCCATTGTTTCAGTGAATTCTTCTATTAAGTTGATTGAATCAGTGCCAGTTGAGCAGATGAGGACGGCCACTCCTCTAAGGAGAAACTCTACATCTAGAAGGAGAAAAAAGATTAAACCAGAAGGCAATCCAAAAGTTCTACCTCCTCCTCCTCCTCCTCCCCCTCCTCGTAAAACCATTCCATCTCACTTGCAGGTAGAATTATTGAGAGTTGTACTTTTGTTTTCTTTTTTGAAATTTAACAAAGGGAGTTATTACCAATGGTTTAACCTTCATGTCTATATTTTCAGAGATACATTTGGTCCTTGTCACCAAATGAGGCGCTTGTGTATGCCAAAAAAGAGATTGAACATGCCCCTATGGTTGTTGATGATCCTGATCTGTTTACTCCCTTATTTCAGAACGTCTCTGTTTTCAAAAGGTATATTTTATAGAAAGGTTTTCATGCTTGCTGCGTCATGCTTACTGTTGTTTATATGACTTTCTTGTTATCTTAAGTAATGCTCTGAATTATGATTGACATTTATTTTTCTTATCAAAAAATGATTGATATTTATTTTCCATTGGTTTGACTGATAAGGTTTATTTTCTCACATATTACTTACTTGAACAAATGTAAAAGTAATGATTCAGAATGTCAGGTTGGATTTTGAATTTTTAGAGAATTTATCATTTGCTATCTTGCATGGTATGAGAAACATTACCAAGCAAACCTCAAACTAGGTCATTTATTTTTGAAATTCTGCATCTTCCTGATTGGTTTATCTATTATTATTGTTGGATTGTATGTTGAGATTTAAGTTGCAAGTCTTTTGAAGACAGTTTAGAGATAGTTTGGATTTAAGTTGAACTCACGATCCCACCCTACACCCATTCTTTTCAGAGGACAAAATGCCATTTGAGCCAAAGCTCATTGGCCAAATGATTACATAAGTTATTAAATATGTGTATAAAGTAGTGCATTGCCTGCTTGAAATTATTAACATGAAGGGTGACTTGTGGAACAGGAGGAAATCCAGGATTAAAAAAAAAATGTAATCACAGTTTTGGTACACATTAGGCAGTAGGTTGGGATTTAATTCTTTTAGTTGATCCTCTCCCTCCCACTTCCAAAAAAAAAGAAAAAGTCTCAAAGATTTAAGCGGGTTCTGTGTGATAGACAATGTTAAAACATTAGAGCAAACCACTGCATTCCCACCTCCATTATGCCCATTGTATATATTGATTGCTACACACACTCAGTTTCAGTTGTTCTGGCTAAGGATCTCTCATCCAAATAAGAGGTGGAGCCAGTGGGGGTGGGGGATTGCTTGCACTGAACAAGATTCCAACTTTGAGAGAGAAGAAAACTAAAGAAATGACTTCAGTATGGAAAATTGTCCCCCTCTGATCAATAGTAGGCACCAGATACAGAAATTGGAGATGAAAGATGGATTTATATAGATGCTATGTTAGACACTGACATTCATTAGTGTGAATTAAAGGATAAAGCCATGCAACTCAAAAGATGAAAGTCTTTGTTGGGGAGTGAATAAATTTTTACAAAATATTGATTAAGCTGATAGTTTGTCTTCAGAGAAAAAAGGTAGTAGTTGGTTGGTAACAATGAATAGGTGAAAGTTGGTACATTGGAAATATGATAGGTTTACGGGAAAGGCAGTCTTTCTTGAGAAATCAAGATAATTTGCATGTCATGTATGAGAATAAGATTTAGTTTTTTCAGCTATGAATACAATTAGCCAGTACATTTTCATTTAACTAGTTCCCCCAGCAACCAACCAAGCCAGCCACATTACACACATCTACATGAAGGATAATGCTTGAAGGATATTGTTTATGTTGGAGTGAAGAACAGCACTTAGAGATAGGATAGGATAGGATGGTTTCAATGTCACTTTGCAATGGTAAACAATGGTTCATGAGAACATGACCCAAAGTTCCACGGGAAGAATTTATGAGAGCATTATGTGTAGGCTCAGGTCCCTTTGAGTATGAAGACTTCGACAAGGTACTTTCCAAATTGGAGAAGACTGGAATGGTACGGTAAAAACAAGCTAGTTTTGAGCAATTAGCAGCACACACACAAAACTGGCCCGAGTGAGCTTGATTGGGAGTTTTTTTGGAGGGTTACAAGACGAAATAATAGCAAATGTGAAATTATTCAGACCCATGACTATGATTTATGCCATGAGTCTTGAACTGGCCACGAGAGGAAAAATTGCAGAAGTTACATTGAGCAACTCCAAAACTGAAACTTCTACTTGCACCAAATAATGTTGGCACCATCTTGACAGCATGACTGCCATTCAGGAACTTGAGTTGGGTGGAGATGCAAGCCCAACAGGACAAAGGCTTGTATTACAACTGTGACAAAAAATTTGCTGGGACATCATTGCAAGGTACAGCATGTATTCTTATTGGAAACCATGGAAAATATGGAGGAAGAAGGAAATCCAATAGAAGCCAATCCAGAAGAGGAATTGGTGGGGACCCTTGAGAAATCCTTACATGCTTTCTTCGAAATGATCTCCCCCCAATCTGTTTGAGTAACCGACATCATATATGGCTGATGGGTGTGCATCATAATTGCTATAGGCTACACGCATAATTTTGTGAATTCTAAGCTTGCACAGAAATTAAAGTGCTGCTTGGATTCATGGTAGCCAATGGTAGTAGGCAACAATGTGAACAGATATTTCAGGCTGTGCCTATTGAAATCCAAGGGTATTAATTTCATATTATTAAAGATGAGAATAAATAATATAGATAAGCATAAGCAATAAAGAGAGAAGAACACGAGGGATTACGTGGTTTGGCCAACGGCCAACATTTACGGGATAGAGCCCTAGCGGCTACATCTTTACTGTATGATCAAGTCAACAATTACAGTGAAACCTTTATAGGGTATATATAGGGACTAGAAGCTAGGGTTAGCCCTACATGGGCTTACAACATAACTAGGCCTCTTAGGCCATTATGTCAATATGAACCCAATATCTTTAACACATACAATTATGTACCCTTGGACTTATAGGTGTCAAATGTGGTGTTAGGAATTTTGTGGCTACAAAGCCTTAGATAGACTCTTCATGAGTAGAACAATTTTACTATGGATTTCTTAGTATATAAACAGAAGTATATCCTACGAGAGTAAGCCACTAGCAAGGCAGGGCATGGATCTTCGCATTCTATGCAATGATTGGCTTGCCAAGGGTTAGAAGCCTATCTAATGAAGATGGTGGAGGCCCGAGAAAAGGGGTTGGAGGATGAACTGACACATGAACAGGCTGTAGTATTGGACTATTTGTCAACAGATTATCAATTGGTGTTCCATGTGCCAACGACAATTCCACCTCCATGCTCACATGATCATTGCATTAATTTGGAATCAGGTTTAGGGACCATTAACGTACAACCATACCACTATGGACATGTTCAAAGGCCAAGATCAAAAAAGTAGTTAAAGAAATGCTTGATATAGAAGTTATAAGGCTTAGTACTAGTCCTTTTTCTTCACTAGTCCTTTTAGTTAAAAAGAAGGATGGATCATGGAGTTTTTCTGTGGATTATTGTGCATTGAATCGAGTAATAATGAAAGCCTTTACCCTATACCTATGATTGATGAATAACTAGATGAGCTTCATGGGGCTGTCTACTTCTCCAAATTGGACCTTAAATCTAGTTACTATCAAACAAGAGTACAACCAGGGATAAGATGGCGTTCCACATACATGAACATGATGGTCATTAAGAATTTTTAGTGATGTCCTTTGGCATCACCAACACCCTTGCCACCTTTCAATCATTGACGATTGACATCTTCTGGGCGGCATTGAAGTTGTATGTGCTGGTATTCTTTGATGATATCATGGTGTATTGCAAGAATTGGTCCGAACATGCATGCCACATAAACATCATTTTTCAAACTTTGACGGAACACTAGTTATATGCTAATTGTGCCAAATGTTTAATAGGGTGATTAGAAGTATTCAGGGTGTATTATTAATACAAAGGAGTACTTACAAAATAATAATAATAATGCTCATGTGGCTGGCCGAAGTAGAATTTTCCTTCCAAACACTTAAGCAGGCCATGACCTAAACCCTAGTCTTGGCCTCATCCAAATTCACAAAAAAATTCTTGGTGGAAGTTGATGCTGATAGGCCAAAAACGTATTGACCTCTTGTGATGAATTAATTGATTAATTAGCCAAATTTGTTAATTAATCAAATTAACATGCAAACGCATGGTAGCACAAACAAATCACTAAATAACTAAATGCAGCGGAAATTAAATTTGATACGGGTGATTTATTTACAAATGGGGAAAACCACCGAGGCAAAACCCCACCGGGTGATTTTAAGGTTACCACTCCTGAGAATCTACTATTATCACAATAAGCGGTTACAAGTAAAAGAATCCCAGTACCTTATACCAACCTACAGTTGAACTCTTACCCCAATACCCAATTGGACTTGTTCTGTAATGACAATCTCTTATTTCAATGCATGGCTCCCAGTACGTGACTAACCAATTTGATGCGCGGATTCTAGTACGCGGCTTACTCTTTTGCATGAATCCAAGTACGTGACTAACTGATGCAGATTGGTTAAGGAAAAATAAAATATTTTAATACTTTATGTTGTTTTCTTTTTTCTAGTTGAATTAGGATTTTAATTGTTTTTTTTTTTCTAGTTAAATTGTTTTTCCTTTCTCAAGTAGAAGTAGGTTTTATAATATCTTTTCCTAAAAGGAGTAGGAGAAATTCTATTCCTATAAATACTCTTTATAGAGAGGTTATTGTTATGTGTGTTTTTGAATAAAAGTTTGCTAAAGTGGTTTTCTCTATTATTTTACCTACTAGCCTAGTGTTCTTGTAGAACTTAGGTTTCGTGGAAGAGTTGTAGTAATTGTGTGTTACAGATTCTGCTTCTACACGCTCTACGTTGCATCAGTTGATATCAGAGTCAGGCAGGTTCCTACTATAGCACAAAGAGGAGTACGTGGGGGAAAACCTGTTGCCATAGATGACGTGTATGAATGCGATGAGGTTGCACGCGATGCACAATTAGAGGCGTTCTTTCAACGAATAAAGGAGTGGTTTGATGCGCTTTCAAAGCAGCTTATCGCCTTAGTTGTTGGAAGTCAACCTCAAAACTACCATCCAAATCCATGTTTTGTAGAGGAGGAGGAGGATCTTGATATCGAGTAGGAGGCCTGCAATATCAAAGAGGATGATGAATATATTGAAAGAGTTTGTCTAGTAGATTGGAATTCTCCACCAATTTATGATGACTATCCTGAAGATTTTAGTCAAGGAGAAAAGATTGAGCTTAATAAAAATAAAGTCGTATACATACGAGATGAGCCCATAACTCACATCGTTGATGAGACTTTCGACATTCAAAAACAAAAGGTTATTGATCCCTTCTGGGAGGATTTTATTGAACAAGAATTGATAGAGGTCAACAAGAGGCGTGAACGAATGATTTTAAGTAATCTTTGTCGAGGAGGAAATATGAAGTTTATGGATGTGTGCATGGATTCTTTTTTAGTACTTGCTTCATATATCTCGCCGTGGCAAAAGAAGTCAAGAATAAAAATTCGTATATCAAGATTTATTATGAGTGAGAAAAGATTGATAAGTAGTATACTGATTCGTCTTGTCTTGCACAGGAGAATAGGATGAAGAGGATTATTCGGGGTTCCAATTGATTGTGGAAGATTGCCACAAAACTCGAGGATGATTTTTCCCCAACCCCGAGAGAATGATGCAGATTGGTTAAGGAAGAATAAAATATTTTAATATTTTATGTTGTTTTCTTTTTTCTAGTTGAATTAGGATTTTAATTGTTTTTCTTTTTCTAGTTAAATTGTTTTTCCTTTCTCAAGTAGAAGTAGGTTTTATAATATCTTTTCCTACAAGGAGTAGGAGAAATTCTTTTCCTATAAATACTCTTTATAGAGAGGTTATTGTTATGTGTGTTTTTGAATAAAAGTTTGCTAGAGAGGTTTTTTCTATTATTTTGCCTACTAGCCTAGTGTTCTTGTAGAACTTAGGTTTCGTGGAAGAGTTGTAGTAATTGTGTGTTACAAATTCTGTTTCTACACGCCTACGCTGCATCACTAACTCCACAGCAACCCTTTGATTGTTGTAGTTGATTTGCAGCAGCTTCACAATGAAACACCAGTAAGATCTTCAATTTTGGTGCAAGAGACTTTGCTTAGTTACAGAACCTAACGGCGTACAAGAAACGCAGTAAAAACTCTTTCTTCTGTAGGAGAAGGCTAGGGTTTCAAAAAGAAAACCTTATGAAACTCTCTAGGGTTAGGGTTAGGGTTTTTCTTTTTCTTCCTCCTTTAAATAGGAGCTTAATGGGCTCTCCTATTCCAAATAGGTTTACACCAACCTTGGGCTTTCTTAATCCAATAAGGATTATACAAACCCACAAATCTTGAGTTTTCCTAGTCCTATAAGGATTATACAAAACCCATAAACAAATAGCTTTTTAGAATAAAAATGTTGCTGGCTATAATCTAAATCCCGAAAGCTCGATAGATCGAGACATCTATCAAGTTTTAATGAATCTCGACAAATCAAGCTTCTGTCGAGGAGATATCGAGACCTGCAGATTGCATTTTTCTTAAGTAGTTCTTGAGTAATCTTCATGTCTTTAATTTAATCACTTGTAATGATCATCTTGAACCTACTTAAATTTACCCAATTACAAGTAAAATGCATTTTGTCAAAAGATATGCCAATTACATAAAAATATGTCCCTAACAGACGCTTGAGAAAGGGTCTTGAAGTACATGATGGATTCGTTAAAGTGGAAACATGAAGTTTGCAGCAAGATTTTATGGACCATTTTAGGTGGTAGAATGAGAGGGAAGGTGACTTACAAATTAGACTTACCCACAGGGACATGTCTCCATCCTGTGTACCATGTTTCTCAACTGAAGAAACAGCTTGTGCAAAGGGTCCAAGCTATGTTGGAACTACCATAGATAAGCAATGAAGGGGAAGTGGTTCTGGAGGCACAGTGGATAATCAATTTCCATTGGGTTAAGTTGGGATGGAAAGTTACTTAGGAAGCTTTAATCCAATGGCGAGGATTGTTGGTTGAAGATTCCATGTGGGAGCCAAATGATTAATTAGAACTTCAAGATTTGTCTTCAAGAAGGTGGGAATTATATGGGCCAGCAACCAACCAAGCTGGCCATGTTACCCATACACGAAGGATAATGTTGATGTTGAGTGAAGAATGGTGCTTAGAGATAGGATAGGATGGTTGAAAGTTGATTAGGTTATCTTATCTTGGATGATCAGTCGATGATCATTAGATAATAAGAGTTATACTTAGTTACAATTAAATGAAGTTATGACTTAGGTCAAGATGAGTATAACCATGGTGCTGTCCATAGTGACCGGGATTATCTCTGATTAGGAGTCATCTCTTAAATCTTTATCTTTATCTAGTTTCTTGTTTATCCTTCTCTTTATTAGTAGAAGGGGAGTATGATACTTATGTAAGGGAAATGTGCAATAAAATGAGAAAATCATTTTTCCAAACTTCTTCCTTTTCCCTTTAGTAGTATTGGCCGGCCTCAAACTCGACCATATGTACACTTGCACCTTATATCATTGACAGAATCACTAGGTTTTATCATACTGATATGAGCTGAATATATTAGTTGCAGAGGTTAGGGGCATGTCATCAAGGTAATGGAATGATATAAAAAATCAGAAACTGCAATGATGGTTGAGTTATTTTTGAGATTTTGGACCTTTATGCCATTGTCTTCACTTGTATTCTCCAATATTTAGCAACAGTTGCCAGCAGAACCATTGGAGCACAAGCTTGCCCTTAAGTATACCAGGCTTTCTATTCATCTTTTACCGACATAAAATATTATATATATATCTACATGCTATTGTTTTTGCTCTTTTATATATATATATATATATATATATGTATATATATTGTACTCGGTAAAAATTATATTTTTGCGTCAATTACAGGAGCTATGAATTGATGGAAATGATACTTAAAGTGTTCATTTACCGTGATGGAGCAAGGCCTATTTTTCACCAACCTCATCTCAGAGGAATTTATGCTTCTGAAGGATGGTTCATGAGGTTGATGGAGGCAAACAGGCAGTTTGTGACAAGAGACCCTGAAAAGGCTCACTTATTTTATCTGCCATACAGTGCACGCCAGCTGGAGACAGCACTCTATGTACCTGATTCACATGATATGAAACCGCTATCAATCTTCCTGAGGGACTATGTGAACATGATTGCAGCAAAGTATCCCTTCTGGAATCGCACACATGGGTCAGATCATTTCCTTGTTGCTTGCCATGACTGGGTACAGTATCCTGTTTCTTTTAATCATGGAAATGCTTGGATGTGTCTGTCTAATTTTGCTAATGTTGATAGCTCTTTTAAGACTCGAAGAGCTGATTTCTCCTTTCTTTATATATGTATCAGGCTGGTTTAAATCCTTTGTGAAAAAATAAAATGCAATTGAACTTTAAAGTTTCTTGGGCTTAAACAGGTGCAACATGTGTAGATGAACGGGGGAATGACCTTAGAAAAAAAATGATGGGATGAAGGCTGAGGTTTATTTTCTTTGAAAAATATAAGAACCAACTTGATGAAATTTTCTCAAAGCGTTTAGGAAAACTTGGTTGCTCTCATCATACATTGAATTATGCACTATTTGTACTTCCATATTATGCCATTGGTGTATTGTATGCAGGGTGTAATTCAACCCGTAAGGCTTTCTTAACTTTATATTTTCTACATTTGAAAATTCTGGCAATACAATTTCAATTTGTCATTACTATTGACATATTAGAAGTTCCTCCTCTTCTGACACATGCATCCCATTATTTATGGAGGCTGGAGTGTTAAATTTTGTTTTTAGATCAACCGGGCGCCGTGCATAAAATGCTAGTTTTAACTTCAATCTGCAAAATTGTTAAGTACTAATTTGTAGTTTTGGTTTGAGATGAGGCTACCTCAATTATGATGGCTAGTAATGTCGGTGGTTCTGTGCCAAATTGTCTACCCGAGGTCACAATCATACCAGCCTTGCAAAATTCGAGAATTCCTGTAATACAGGCATCTTTTTTTTTTTTTTTTTTTTGGAGTATAGGCATCCACTATCATGATAATCTGTCAAGATATTGCTATCATATTTACTCACCTAACTTTCCTCTTCTTATTTTTAAACTTTGTAGGGCCCTTATACAGTTACTGAGCACGAGGAACTATGCAAAAACACCATTAAAGCTCTATGCAACGCTGACCAATCGGAAGGAATCTTTATTGGGAGCAAGGATGTTTCCCTTCCAGAAACTACCATAAGGACTCCTAGAAAACCTCTTAGAAATGTAGGTGGGAATAGAGTATCACAACGTCCAATCCTTGCGTTTTTTGCAGGAAACATGCATGGTAGGGTCCGGCCCACACTTCTTAAGTACTGGAGTGACAAGGATGAAGACATGAAAGTTTATGGACCTTTACCAATTAGAGTCTCCAGAAAGATGTCTTATGTTCAACACATGAAAAGTAGTAAATACTGTATATGCCCAATGGGTCATGAAGTGAACAGCCCTAGAATTGTTGAGGCAATTTATTATGAGTGTGTTCCAGTAATTATTGCAGATAATTTTGTCCTTCCTTTTAGTGAAGTACTAGACTGGAGTGCATTCTCTGTGGTTGTGGCTGAGAAAGACATTCCCAAGCTGAAGGAGATTTTATTAGCTATACCAATGAGAAGATATCTTAAAATGCAAATTAATGTGAAGATGGTGCAGAAGCATTTTCTTTGGAACCCAAGACCAATTAGATATGATTTGTTTCATATGATTCTGCATTCGATATGGTTTAGCAGGCTGAACCAGATTCAGATCCCAAGTTCATAGTAAATTTTTTAAGTGTTCCTATGAATTCATATTGGTTTTCATAGTATGGTGTAGAAGTTGAATGGATCCAAAACTAGCAAGCGCGCTACATCCAAGAATGTAGGTGCTTAGCTACTGAGATTGAGAAGGAATCCAGAAACACCTTGTTGCCTCAGAGCTGGTTTGATTTTCACTAATTTTAAGTGCTTTGAAATGCAAGCTCGAATGCATATTTGATGGGAGGAGCACAAAGCCAGAATGGGGATTCATGATGAAGGTATGGTATGATTAATAATAAGTCAACATATGAAGACATGTGAATGTCATTTTGCGCAAGGATTTTGACTATTAGTTGCATCCACTTGCCTAAAATTAATGTTCACTATTTTTTTTGCTTGGTAAATAATGTTCACTCACTATTACTAATTTACCATTCCATACATTAATAATTAATTCCCCAATCAATTCCTATTTCTCCTTTGCCTTTTATTTTTTGGCCTACAGTCATCAATTGCCGTAGTTGAAAGCTCAGTTATTACTGGTTTAAGTACATCACTTTGTACGTAACTTTATTTGATGTGCTAAATCACCCATTCACCAATAATTGAACAAAGCAGGAGGGGCTGCCACAAGTGTTTTACTAGGAAGTTTACCACCCCATCCATCATTTCTCCTTTTGATATCAAATTATGTTCAATTACGAGAATGACTAAAAATTTTACATAGCCGAAAATGAAAAAGACTACAAAAGTCTTTTACAGTTTTACTGTGGATAATTTTCTATTTTCGAATTCACTATTACTTTGTCCTTTTTTGTGCACATTTATCACGAGTCTAAGCTTTTTGTTCATGCTGTACAGGAAAGACAAAAGAAAAAGAGGAGTCGTCATAATTATGGTAATGAGTAATGACCGTGCAATTTTTTTTTTGGCTGAATAGTAATAACGTGTACTTGTCACTTGACCTCATTGATAACGGGATGGGGTAAATTTATTTCGTTGTACAATCATATTTATATCTAGGGAGAGAAGGTTATAGACTTATAGGGATTAGGGAGAGAGAGTGATCATTTACAGCTTCTTTTATTTAAGGAAGCGACTTTACGATCTTATAAAGCAATTCATAATTTCTACACATTAATTAGGTCATTCAGAAATTTGTATACTAGCTCCTCAAAAAAAAAAAAAAAAAAAAAAAAAAAAAAATTGTATACTGAGCATATGTTTGATAGTTTCCATGTGTACATTCCAGTGTTAACTCCTAATTAATGAAATCAAAGTTTCGCTTTTGTATTTCTCAAAAAAAAAAAAAAAAGTTTCGCTTTTGTGATGGCTTATTAATATATATATATATATATATATTTATTTATTTATTTCGGATTAATGAGTAGTTTTAAAGTATTTGTTAATTGACTTTAAAAAAAAAAAATTTAATACTATTTTTATAAAAAATATAAAAAGTTGTCTAAAAAATTAATTATTATTTTTTTAATAAATTTTTAATAATCATTACTCATTTTGAGGTAAGGTATAGAAATCTCTCCCACCAAAAAATTTGTACATATACAAAAATTAGAATATTTTATATTTTACCATCCTAGGCTATACCTCAATTTACCTTGAACTTTTAAAATGCACAATTACCACCATAAACTATAACCCATGTTTCATTATAAGAATTCTTTTTGGAAAGTATCAAATTGCCCATCTTCAATTTCTTAAAGCAAGATCGTTTAACAAATTTTAACCAATGTAATGCAACGTAGTCTTTGTTTTAAGGGATTAAAAAGAAGCAATTTGGTCATTTCATGTGGTGCCACGTATATAAAAGTCATGTGAGTTGCATGTGATTTTTTTATTTTTTTTTATTTTTATCCAAGTTAACAACTCAATTAATGGTAGAGTACAAAATGAAACACAAGTTATAATTTAGGGTGGTAATCATAACGGGGAATAGATTATGGTGGTAAAATACTAACCAACTTGGTCCCTAAGCCTAACTTAGACTCTAAACCATTACTCATTTTTCTCCTCTCTCTTACAGTGATTAGGGATCAAGTTGGTTAGCTTTTAAATTTTTTAGACCTGGCTAATATTAGTCCAAACCTCAGGGGTGTTACTGTATTTTACCCAATTTTTTTTTATAATTTAAGAATGAAAAATACACTAAGATCCAAACTAAATAAATTATGAAAAAAATTATAGTATCCATTCAACATTAACCAAATATAAAAGGAAAAAAACACAATAATTGTTTCTTGATAAATTTAAACCAATCAATTTATAAAAACAAAATTTGGCGTTCATTTAAATTCTAAAATTAATTTATATTTGATTATGTACTAAATTTGTAGTAATTTTTCTTTCAATTATATAAAATTAAATATTCATTTAGAAAAAAATATTCCTCCTCTTTGCTCAGATCTCCTACCATCCTTATCAAAATTTTGATTAAAAAAAAAGAATTTTACATACATTTAAGAGTAAGAAACTACCTTCGAAATTAAATAAAAGAGTAATTTGTTTTATTTCTCAATTTGCCCTTAGATTTTTTTGCTGATTAAGAAAATATTTTTTATTTACTAAACAATTTTAGCTGCATAAGAAAACAAAAAGGTAAGGTACTATTTAAAATATATATATATATATATATATATATGTGTTAGGATTTTTTTAAAAAAAATTTAGAGGATAGAGGGGATCCCATCGCTCTTGGAACAGATGATATCCCATCAGTTAATTGAATTTTTTAGAAGGCACATTTAATTATTTATTACAATTAAAAAAAAAAATTGGAGAGGGGTGGGTGTTTTGGGGCCATGGGCCTGGCCCCATGGTCCCAACATTTATCTGACAAACCCATGGTCCCAACATTTGTCTGTCATTGTTTTTTCTGTTTATAGTTGTAGTCTTTATAGATGACAAAGACAGCAAATTAAGAGTTAGGACCCAGTGTAAGATATAATATATAATTTAATAAAATAGCAAAACAGGAAAAGACAACAGGTTATCAAAAAAGAATAAGAAGGAAAAGATCAACATTTTTAATGTTATTAAAGATAAGGCTATTTAAGACACCTATTTTTAATGTTCTTTTGTAAATAGTATCTTTGATAATTTAAATAAATGTTAGTTAAGATTTTTTCTTTTTTTTTTGGGGGGGGGGGGGGGTGTGGGGTGGGAAACGAGTGGTTAACTTAAGTAATTTGGGAAGAATTCATATTTTAATAGAAGAAATTTTTTTAAAAGCTATGAAGCCATGACTCCCCTCCTCCACCACAACATTATCAAAAAAAAAAAAAAGTAATTATAGTAACACATATTTTTATATGCACTTTATCATAACAGTTTTATGTGACCGATGATAATTGACAATTTATTAGAATTACATGCATCTACTTCTTTTTTTTTTTTTGTGGCGGCTATTCAGTGGCTAAGTGAGTGGTGCTAATATTATTGGCATAAGGTTGGAGTGTTCACATTTAACTAACTCCCGGGTCAAATCTATAAAGGTCAAGCTTTTTACGTTGACTTCATATAAACCGAGCATTCTTGGAGTTGGAAACTTGGAGAAAAGGAACCGCAGCACCACTCCGTGTGCAGTGTTTAACTTTAATTAACTCATCTAATTATTTTTGCAAAACAGGTTTTTTTGGTTGACTCGTAAATCCTTGGCTAAATTAAAAGTCCATTTAAAGTTGGGCACAAACCAGTGCAGGTAACTTGCAGAGATTTACCACCATACATCTAGTGCGGTGGTCACTTTAAAAATATAAAATGTTTGTAGAGTGTGGAGGTAAGGACTGAAGTTCAAGTTTTTAGGAGGAAACTTCACATGTATATACAACTAGATTAGGTTAGAGTAAAAATTCTATATTTTAAAAAAAAAAAAAAAAAAAAAAAAAAATCTTGCAAAGATTTGATCATATTATTATACTTAATAATATATTATGGTCTTTTTTGGAAGTTAATTAAGGTGCTCTTGTAGGACATTTTTTTTTTGGGGTAAAACTCTTATAGGACATTAATTACTCGTGAAAAGCTAAACAGAAGTTAGTACTCCAGCTGAATCAAGCAATAGGCAGCACTATTATAATCTGCTAGCCTTTGCTATGAGTTTCAGTTTTTAACTTCTAGCCGGTTTGCCTTGTTAGTGAACAACCCTTAACTGTGGCTTTACATAGCCACATCAATTAACCATATACTACAAATACGTGGCCAGATTTATGGTACAATAAGAAAATTTTATTTTTATGTTACATAAAAATTACATTGTCTTATACAATGTACTCAATTTAAAAAAATAAAAGGAGAAAACAATTATTATTATTACAAGGCTCACTTTTTCTCGGTGAGCCAAGAATCTTCATCAAGCTCAAGAAATTTGTTTACCCAATCTAACCCGTAGGACCCTTCGGTTGTGAAGTCAAAGAACTCATTTACATCAAAATTGAATTCAGAGTTCCCAGTTCCTCTAGCACCCTCCTTGTCCACTTGAGCAAGGTCACAAGTTTTTTGATGCATGGTTTTTTGTGTGGTTGAAGCCTCAGGTGTTTTCTCCTTTTGATTTATTTTCTTGCTCAAATGAGAATTCCAGTAATTCTTTATCTCATTGTCTGTTCGTCCTGGAAGCCTCCCAGCAATCAAAGACCACCTGTAGAAACATGTCAAATATTAAGCTGCTTGATTTGCTTCTCTCTGGATAATTCTGGTGCAATAACAATGTTTTCTTTTAATTATAATATATTCACTAACCTGTTGCCAAGTAGCCTATGAAGCCTAAGTATCAAGTCCTCTTCATCATCAGATATATTGCCCCTCTTGATGTTGGGCCTCAAGTAATTCAACCATCTCAATCTGCAACTCTTCCCGCATCGATTTAACCCTGTGAAAACATGAAAACCCATTAGGTCTCTGATTAAATAAAAAGGCCATACCCAGTATACAAGCTCCTACTTTACAAAAATGTAGTTAGTGTACTGGGTTTAGGCTTTCTTCTTCTGTATTAGTATATTAAGTACTATTTTTTTTTTCCACTTTTCCCCTTCTGTACTGATATTGGGTAAAAACATATAAGATATGTAACCTGATTTGGCTGCAACTGTTTTCCACCTCTTTGCACCATGGATTTCAATGTACTCGGACAGTTTACGATCCTCCTCCGATGTCCATGCTCCTTTGTTCATTACTTTTTTTGCTGCTCCATCATTCTTTGGTGCCATTTGTGTGTGTATGTGTGTGTGAGAGAGTGAGAGAGAGAGAGAGAGAGAGATGGTCTTTCTGTAAGGGACAGTGATGAGAGAGGTAATGTCCGTTGATGAGAAAGCGAGGGATAGGGAGAGAAGTAAGAATTTAAAAACGATGGAGGATTGGGCATAGTTGCCCAAAGAATGTTTGAAGAGTCAGTGAGTCATTTCAGCTACCCTTCCTAGGGAGAGGCAAAGAAAAATAGACAACGCCAACAACCAGTTATAGCAATTTCTATGAGTATGTGAGAATGGGAAGCAGAAATAATACTATTCTCCTAGTATCCTAGTAGCATCATAAAGTTAATTTTCTCATTAAAAAAAAAAAAAAATCATAAAGTTAATTTATTCATTCAGGTGATGCAATACATCAACAACGCTAATTATTGTTTTACGTCATATCCGCGCTTTAATACCACATAAATGTTCGCTTATCATATTTAGTTGAAAATTTTGGTTGATAAAGGCCTTACCCTCCATAATAAGGATATGTTTGATACATTGAATGTAAATTATATTAAGAATAGTAATTTTTATTATTGAGAATAAATGATATTGTAATAAAATAATTATTACTATTCATAAGTTTGGTTGTTACATATGAAAAACTTGTAAAAGATGATGTATAAGGAAAGTTTATATTTTTAGAAAGCTAACGGTACTTAGCTTGAAAAATTTTTTTTACATTTGTTGATGTGGCAGATTGATAGTGGTAAGTAAAAGAGTGATGTTAGTAGTGAATCTAGATGAAAATTAGTAAAAGTTTGTTAACTCGAATATGGTGAAAAATGTATTGAATTTTTGTGTGTTTTACTTTCACAATATTTATCATAAAAAATCTTAGGTATTAAGTTGCTTCTTGTTTTTTATTTGAACTTACCACTAAAATTATTTTTTTACTATCAATAATAGCCTGTAATAACTGCTATTTAGGATTTGTTGTAAAAGTGTTGTAAAAAATGTGGTGGACATAGCATTTCTTTCTTTCTTTTTATTTGTTTTTCATATGATCAAAAATATTATTTTATTTATTAGTTAATATTTTAACTTAATTAATATTATTGGTTAAAACTTGGGACCCTTTTTTTTACTCAGGCCTCATCAATGGCTTATAAGTTATAACATTGAGCCGGCACTGGTTGTGATGGCAACATGATTGGATGTGAATCAAAGCTCCAATGCTATATTTTTTCTCCCAACCAAAATTAGCAAGTCCATTTCATAATAAAGTGATCTGATGATATATACAATGTCACATAAAAAAAAAAAATCACTTTATTAAATAAAATTAATAATTGTTTTAAACAATATAGACCGTGTATATTCTTAAATTCATTAAAAAAAAAAAAAACTATCTTTATTAAGAAATGGTCTTCCACCACTTCAAAAACACAACTGAAAGGAACTTACCTAATTTTTTAAGGCAAACTTTATCGAAGTGTAATACATTAAGTTCTCGAATTAAATTCAAATATATAGAAACACTAAATTTAAATTGTTTTGAAAAAGTTAACATTTTTATTTAAGATAGAATTAAAAAGATAACATTGTTTGCGCATTATTAGTCAATGTAACCATGTGTTTTAATTTAATTGAGAAAATTAATGTACAACTAAGATAGTCAATATTGTACTAGTATTGGTCATACCCGTAATATATAATATGTATTTGTCAGCCATTAAACCAGTATATGTATTCTTTCGAAATATATTGGATAAAATACTAAATTGTAACGATTTGTACCGGGGATTTTTCAAGTGTTTCAATTGGTTTTGATGTTTCAGCCAGTACAATAAAAAATAAATAAATAATATGTATATAGAGGGAGCAATAACTTTGAAACGATATACTGGTATGGAGTGGGTTCCAGTTAACTCAACTGGTAAAGTCTCTGATGGTTGAATAAGAGATCTGTGATTCAATCCCTGTATACACAAAAAATCGATTGGTATCTTGGTCTAATGATAAAGAACGCAATTATCAGAAGCGGACGTTGTAGGTTGAAATTCTATAAAATAAAAAAGATATACTAGTATGGAAATATTAGGTTAAAATTCTATATAATAATAAAAAGAAAAAGAAAGATATACTGGTAGGAAATATTTAGTTCCCCTAACCAAACAAAAAAAACTTTTGAAATGTTATTAACTCCCTTATACACAACACTTGAAAGTATGTATTTAAGTTTTGTTTTTTGTTTTTAACTAATTCATTTTTTAAATACAGTAAAACTTAAGTGCATTTCCTTAGATGCAACATATTAAAATCTCCTATTAAATTCAATTACATGGTTGCATTGATCAATAAAATACAAAAAAAAAATATTATCTTTTCCAAGAACAATTAAATTGAATGTAACTATATTTTTGAATTTAGTTAAATAACCTAATATACTAAACTTATGGAATTGTATATAGAATTTTAATTCCATTTAAATATATTTTTTATTAGACCTGAATTTTCCTGAATTTGGAGAAAAAGAGACTTTACCTCATCTATTAAATGCCCATAAGTTTCTGAGTTTCTTTTTAATTTATCATGCTATCAAATGTCAATCATGAAATCCATCATATCACCCAATATATTTTAGTTTTATTTATTTATTTATTTCGCATTTTTATATATTTTGAGATATTTTAAATATTTCCAATATCTTGGCCAATATATTTTTGAAAAGTATTTTGAGATATACTTATGACGAAATTTCACAAGATTTTAAATTAATGATATCGTCAATGTTTGTTTAGTTTTCTTACATTTTCGCATACTTTTCAATTTGCTTTAGACATGTAATTTTGAGACAGCACCTATTCGTGCGATATCAAGTCTAGAAGACATAATTTATTCAGTATATGACTAATAATCAAAGCGTTGCACTTTACTCAAAAGACAGTATGTCAAAAGACAATATGTTTTATCCTTAAACTCATGTCTCTTTGGGTAAGTGACTCAAAATGTATATATGACAAGATGGCATATTGAAAAAAAGAAAAACTGAAGAAATGGTGGGCTGCTTCTTCTCTCTCTCTTCTTTTTTTTTTTTGTTTTTTTTTTAAACCTTTTTATAAATCATATTTTTTTAATATGCAGTCAAAATCTTTCTAGAGCGACCGTTAGGTTCTGTTCTTTTTTTATTTTTTATTTTTTTTAAGTAAGCTTTTTGGTGTTTTGAAAGGTGGTTGGACAGAGCCATGAATGACGAGGGCATCACATCACATCATAAAAGATGATTGGAGAGAGCTATGAAAAAGTTATCCACTTTTTTTTTTACAGTTTTTTTAATTTTCGATAAAAAGTTTTTTAAACGATTAATTTGTGTCTTAAAAACGTACATTAACCAGACTTTTTTATATATATATATATATATATATATATCCCTCTCAAAAAAAAAAAATATATATATATATATCTCTTCTTTTTTATATGAATGTACTAATAACTGTCCTGGGTTTTTATTATTTATTTTTTAAAAGGTATCTAGATTCTTGAACCCGCATGTGTCTAGATTGCAATGAGGTAAGGCGGCTGGTAATATGAGACAAATTGACATTAATATTCTTTTTTTTTAATAATAATTTTAACTTCATCTTATCTAAAGAAAAATGTTTTTTTTTTTAATTTTTTTATAATAGTTATTAGTATGTTACAGAATTCCATGCAAATTTCTAATAGAAATTCGTACAATTACTTCTTTTTAATTCCAAGGAAAATATTATTGATTTTCGGCTGACCAGAATTTTTTTATAATTAGCAGTTATGAAAATGGCATCATTTCGATTCTTGACTTGTAATAAAGGACAATAGTAGCTACATTATTTTAATATGCATTGTATGGAGTGAAAATTTTATAAACCATAAAATAACTTTGGGATAAGGAGCTGTACTGGTACAACACCAAAGATAATTGCTGTGTATAAATAGTTTCAGCCAATAAAATATATTTGCGTCTACTTTTTGTTGCTTTGTTCTGTATTGGTTGTACTTTTTTTTGTTTTGAATGGAGCGTGAGTTTGAGAAGAGCTATATTTTCACTTTCAGTTTATTTTTGTTAATATTTAGAGATTTATTATACTTTTTGATATTATTTATGAGTTTTATTGTACTTTTTGATATTATTCATAAGTCCTATTATACAATTCAGTTTATTTTTTAACTTTTATTTTTCTACATTTTCAATAAAAAAATTACAATTTCAATTTAATAAGTTGTTCCAAACAGACAGGAAATGAATGTTTCAATTTCCAAACCAAAAAAAAAAAAAAAAAAAAACTTTGGGATCCCAACCCTCACCCAAAATAAGTGAATATCTGGTTAGTTTTAGTTTTAGATTTTTTTTTTTTTTTTTTTCTTTCCTTGAATGAATTTCTGGTTTGTTAACAAGCTGTAAGATAAGGTTTTATATAATGCTCCCAAACAAATAAACATTTTCACTGCAGTTCCAAAGAGTGCGACATGTACGAATATCTATACTTTTCTTGACAGATAGTAGTGCTATTTTGTGTTTGTATGCATAAAAATGTTGTGCACAATTTAAACTAGGAAAGTGACCAGAATATTATGCAGCAAAATATCTGAATAGTATTTTCCCAAAAAGAAATTTATGAATAATGCATATACTTTATCTTTATTTTCACTTTATATAAGTAGATGGCAACTAGCAAGGGAAGGGAAAGTGGAGTTTGAACCACAAATAAGGAGCTCAGTAAAAGATGTTATTATTATTGAGTTATCTCTTGAATTGATCTCAATACGTATACTTGATCTTAGCTAGTTAAAAAGTTGAGAAAGGTATATGAGTAACACATACTTTTATTTTTGGCTAAATGAATAATACATATACATAACAATATAAGTATGCATATATATTTTATTTCTAAAAAAAATGGGAACTTTAGATTAGTTTTTTTTTTTTTTTTTTAAATCTCGATAATCATTAAGATTTTTTAAAGTATACAAAAATCATCTATGAGATTTGGGCTTATTCTAGATTTGGATTCTATTAAAACTTCTCAAAAAATCCAATTTACTCTCTCTAGGCACAAACATTATTTGAAAGTTTATTACTCTCTCTGACTCTAAGTCCTTTGCTTCTTTTCAACTTGTCTTAACTGTACAAATCTCACAATAATTGCATTATAAAAATTACATGCAAGGAATGTCTGAGTAACTTATGGTAAATAAATAGTTAAATACTTCAAAGCTGGAGAAGTAAGCAAGACTCATGAAGAGTAGATGGCTTTTCAAATAGTGTTACGCGACTTTTGTGCTTAGAAAATAAATTAAATATTTTTGAACAGTTTTGATACTATCTGATATTTGCTTAAATTTGAGGCCCGTTTGATAATGTTGTTCTAGTAACATTGTTAGTATTTTTTGAAAATATATGTGGATGAAAAAATGTGTGAAAATACGTGTAATGTTGTTTAAAAACTGAAAATATGTGTTTAAACATATGTACCAAAATGGGCCCATAATATTTATATTTTAATTTTTACCATTTTTTTTTTCATCAGGCATTTTTTTTTTTTTTTTTTTAAATAAAGGCTAATTTGACTCACGTGTGGGCCCATTTTCTCATGGAATGTGGCATGAATAATTGATTAGTCACCGAGGCCCAATAGGGATTTTTCTTTTTGGACAAAAAATTAAATTGCAAAAGAAAAAGAGCTTGGGGGGCCAGCCCATCTGGACCTCACAAAAAAAAAAGAAAAAAAGAAAAAGAAGGAATGAAAGTAAGTCCAAAAATACAGAGGATATTTTTTTATGGGATTTTTTATGATGGGATAAAATACAAACGATTTTCAACTCAGGATTTCAGTTTAAAAAATATGTGTAACAATCATTACTTAATAATGTTGCATAAACAATTGATTAGTTACAGAGGGTTGAAAAGGAATATCTTTTTGGACAAAAAATTAAGTTGGGAAAGAAAAAGAACTTAGGGGCTAGCTCATCTCCTCCTCAAAAAAAAAAAAAAAAAAAAAAAAAAAAAAAAAAAAAAAAAAAAGAGAGAGAGAAATGAGAGAAAGTCCGAAAAAGCCAAAGGAGGACGAGAAACTTTTATATATATGGCTTTTCTTATACAATATTCCATCTATTTACCAGTGATTATCAAAAGAGACTTCAAGGATTGATGAAATTAGTAGTTGGGAGCTACCTTAAAAAAATAACGCATAGGAAGACTTTAATGGAACGGCGATTGTCACTAGAGCGGCCTTGGCTTCGACCCATACCTAAGTGATAAGACACTCCTCAATTCATTGTTGACTTGTGGCGACGAAGTTGATTCTGATTTCTGACCCAAACTTACTATAAGAAAACAAGCACGTAATTCCAGGATCTTGTATGCATATCTTCAAAATAAATTTATCCAAAAAAAATTTAAAAAATTATGACACTAGACAAAAAAAAAAAAAAAAAAAATCTCATTGCATGCGTAAAGTGCGTGTGATGAAAGTAGTTAATTATAATCATATAGATTAAATCTTAGTTTGCAATAATGCTTCTTTTCCGTTAAAACCTGATGCCAAAGCTATCTAGGATTGTTTCAAACTCCATCTTTTATTTGTTGTGATTTATTTGCTAATGTAGAACTCTTTTTGAATTATGAATGAAAGCCTAATAATTTTCATTCAAAAAAATTAACCTTTAGATAATTATTATAATATTGAATTAACACTATTTTATTTTATTTTTAAATTTTCTTGCATACCATTAGAATTTATTTTAGAACTACTATTGAATTCGAAATTGTACTATAAGAGTCCGTTTGGTTGGAGGAGTGGAAAAGTGAGAAGATAAAAAATAACGAGAGAATGGAAAAGTGGAAAGATAGAAAATATTTTAATTTCTCACATTTTTATTTAATTAAAAGTGAAAAAATGGAAGGATGGAAAAAATAAGTTTGAATAAATTTACTCATATACTCTTGTTGAATAATGATACCCTATTAAAACAAAAAAGTGGCAAATAACCACAAAAAAAAAAAGTACAATCACCCAAATTTACTATAAAAAAAAATCATGTAAAAAAAAAAAAAAAATCACATCATTTTATTGGATGCAAGCAATCACCCTCTTCTCTTCTCTTTTCTTTTCCCCTTCTCTCCTTATTTCCAAACATAGATAAGAGATCTAATTTCTTTCCTTTTCTTTCTCATTTCCTTTCTATTATTCATTTCTTTTCTCTTCTCTTTCCTTATTTGTAACCAAACAAAGCATAGAGTCTGTCACACTTACTATGGGATGCCCAACCAGTATGGTTGTGTGCAAATTAAAGTAGTTAATGCCACTAATCTCTATGACCACACAAAAAAAAAAAAAAAAAAAAAATCCCACATACAAGTGAACCTAAAGAAGACCCTTTGGGGCACTCGTTAACAACCTCTCCACAGAATAGGATGATAATAACACTATAATTTAATAATACATTATAGAATGGACAAAATTTAGGTACAGTACCTTAATTGCTGTTCCTTAGATTCCTCTCTCAAAATTTAGGCATGTGACTACTTAATTAAAACATATACTTCTATCTCATAAGAAAAAATCTACATGATAGAATTTTAATAGGAAAACCTAAAAAACAGCACCTAAGTACTATACATTAGTCTTACTCTTATAGAATTATAGTGTAATTATCATTCTATTTATTGCCATCAGAAATTTTTATTTAATATTATAAATTTATCTAATCGTACCCTCCACAAATCACGCATACTCCAATAATATCCCTCGACATATTTTTTTATTTCCACTAAAATAAAGACTTTTTTTTTTTTTTGAACGCAGGATACTTTTAATCTTTTATTAAAACATATCTATCAACACGTGTCCTCCGTTAGAGCTTGAACACGTATCCGTCCACATGCAACTCCACATAGAAGACAATCTTTCTCTTCATGACGAGTATCATTATTATTAAATAAAATAGAAATTATAAAAGTAACATCTTAAATAAAACCAACTTTGATGGCAATAAATTAGTATAAAAATAATATCTTAAATAAATATAAAAACTTTGATGGCAATAATAAAATTAAGATCTATATCTCTACGGTAAGGATCAGATTTGAGTTCCTAACCTAAAAGATGGGTGGACTTAGGCTCAAAAAATCCAAAACAGTGAATTTGTAGAGAGGGAGTTGGAAAAACTGGACTTTAATGAGCTTTAATGAATCAAACAATCACTAAAGTGCATTCAAATCACAAGAGACTAAAAAATAAACAAGTTTATACTAAAGAAAATCGTCCTCACCACAGTCCGAGGAGATCAGTTCTATATTTCTTTCAGGTTTGATTACAAAGTCAGTTCTTGATGCTACAATGTTTTTCTTTTAGTTTCTCGATCTCTCTCTCTCTCATTGCCTCCTTCTTCTTTTATACTATCTTCCCCTTTCATCTCTACCCTCCACGTGTAGGGTAGATGGTCGGTGTTGATACTTGTCCCATTAGCACCTTCCTAAAGTTTTTGGGATAGTTGTAAGGTTGAAAAACACTGTTCAAAGATCACTTCTTCATTAATGCGGTGATAGTAACTTTCTCTTAGATATTTTTGAGTTTTCATCCCTCCTGTACATTCCTAATACACATCCCTATCAGTGGAATTTCCTGAAAAGTCACTTTGAACGATAGGATATACATCTGATCTGTGCCTCGTCTGTCTGAGGAGATACTACTCATCGGACCACCTCTCCCAACCTTTCCATTTGCAACATACTCATGGAACTCTAAGCTTAACACACTCACTACTGTTTATTCTTCCTCGGACCAATCAACGTCCTCGACCAAAGCCCAAGACTCAATATATAGTTTTGAGCCCTTATCCCTACATATACTGTATATATAAGAGGATTACCCTCTTTCATCTAGACTTTTATGTGGTTCAAAAATACCCTCATTAATGAATGATAACTTTATTTAGAAACAAATTCATAAATGTCAAATAATAAATTTCATTTTGAATTCATAAAGAGAACTCCTAAAATTTAAGATTTTTTTTTCCCTTCACATTCAAAAGAGAAAAAGTAATACTACAGATGGATTCAGATTCTCTAAATTTCCTAGGGTACTCTATTAATGATTTAATGATTTGAATTCTACCATGTTAGCATTCCATTAACTATATTTTTAAAATAATAAAATAATGTTGCAACCAAAATAATTAAGATTATTGTTAGTGGAATGTTAACATGACAAAATTTAGACCATTAAATCATTAAAGAATGGTTAAGATTTAAGGAAATTTATTTGGTAGAGTACCCTAAGAAATCTAGACGATCTGAATCCATTACAGACAAAAACTAATTTATAATATTTTTATAAACTGCTGATGTGGTTTTAGTAATTTTCAAATAATTATTGGTAAACATAAATGTGATATTAGTGGGGGATCCATATTAGAACTAATAAGAATTTGTCACATCAATAGTTTGTGACTGTAGCATTACTCAAAAAGAAATTACAGTTACTGCTTATCTCTAAAATTTATCATTTTTATTTATTTGAAAAATAAAAATATATATTTCTAAATTATAATAGATGCTGTGGGGACAATTTTTGCCTAGACCAAGTGTTGCACTTGTAGACAATGACATCCAAAGAAGAAAAGAGATATATGTTCCTTTTCATTCACAATTCATTTAATTTTTTTTTTTCTATTCCTTAATGATCTCTCAAATTGACCGTAGGTGGGAATCAAATTTGGATATTTTAAGGAGAATAAAATGAACTTTCAACTATTTTATTTCTTCTTTTAACAGCTTTTACTCTCATGTTTTGTAGTTTTATAAGAAGAAATAAAATAGTTGATAGTTCATTCCATTCTCCTTAAAATATCCAAATTTGATTCCCTCCTATGGTCAATTTGAGAGGTCATTAAGGAATAGAAAAAAAAAAGGGGTCATGTTAATGAGCGCCCTTAAAGTAATGGTTAATAATCTATTTTAAAAAAATTTTGACATCAAAAAAATATTATTTTTTTTTAAGAGCATCCGTTAGCATTTCTCATACACATATATATATAGCATATATATATATAGTGTGTATAGTGAAATTGTTCTTTAATCAGATGCATAAGAAAATAAAGAGTGAGATATATGGTATATTAAAAAAAATATTATTATTATTATTTTTTAAAGAGAATAAATGTATGAAATAGAAATAAGAAAAAATGACTTTTTATTTTAAAATTTGTTTAGGGTTTGCAAAAATAGATGTAGATACTCTTTATTGGAGGAAGTCCATGCTGTTAAATTGTGAGCGGCCATGTTGGCATTTCCAAACTTCCAATAACATAAAGAAGTGCAAAAAATACTAAAGGAAGAAACTACACTGAAAATAATGGTGCTAGCCAAGTTGCTCTGATATTTTTGCTGAAAATAATGGTGCTAGTCAAGTTGTTCTGATCTTGAACTTTGAAATGCCATGAAAATGATGCAGCAAATAGATTAGCAAATTCAAGTTATCCATGACGACAAAATCCTAGAACCAACAACATCGATACGCACAATATTCTAAATCCATCAAAACCCAAAGTCCGTGCAACCCACAATATTTCTATAAATTAGCATAAACAGTTGTATGAAATTCTTTGGAGTAAGTTTAAAAAGATACATCAAAATATTACAATATTTTTATTTTTAGTTATGATAAGTCTCAATCTACTATTTTATTATTTTATGCAAAATAGATACATCAAAATATTATAATATTTTTATTTTTAGTTATGATAAGTCTCAGTCTATTATTTTATTATTTTATGCAAAATTAATACTTTAATTATTATAAAAATATTGTAACAATTTATTGTATTGGTAACACCACTCATTTATTTGTTTGTTGGGTAGGTAGCCACTTATTTATTTGTATTCCAATGTTGCTAACTTGCTATCAACTTTCTAATTTTTCTTGCTCATGATGTTCTTTTATTTTTACGTGTAAAAAACTATTACTTCTTCCAATCCTTGATTTTGAAATCCCGTGAAATGATGGGAAAAACAATAATTTTTTTTTTTTTTTTATGGGACAGACAATAATTTAGCTAACTAGCCAATCCTCTAGTCATACATTATGACAATAGTATTCTAGAACAACAACATCAACACACTAAATTCAAAGACTTCAAACTCTTTTTGATTATCCAAAGACTTCAAACTCAAACCCCATTAGTCACCTCAACCTTAAATCTGTAAAAAAAATTATAAAACTAATCTTTATACGACATGTAACATCTTTTCCAAGATGGTACGATGTTTCAGGTAAAAGTTGAGGTGACAATGAAGGCAGGGCCGGCCCGGCTCTTCCCTAGACAATTGTCCAATGCCTTCAAATATCTAGTAATTTGATTTTATATAGACTTATTAAGTCGTGTTAGGCTTTGAAATATTGTCTTATGATTGTTTTCACGAATTTGATATTTACTTTGATATTGATAGTTTGATTAATTTTCAGAATTAAATAGTTCTAAATAAGTTTTACTTGTAGACAAAAACACTCCAATTAGTATATTAAATTATTTATTATATAACTCAAATATATATATATATAAAATAAAATTTGGGTTCAAGAAATTGTTGTTGTATTAAGTAATTATCTTCTCTTTACAACGTTCCTAAAAAAAAAAAAAAAAAAAAAATCTTCACTTTACTATAAATGACTAAATTATTTTTGAGCCATGTGGCTTCATTTTATCAAAGGTTTGTGTTTATTATATTACATAACTAGTTGTACGGTTTTATGAAAAAACTTATAAAATAAATGTATAAATAATTATATGTTTTAATAGATTCAATAAAGATAAAAGAAAAAATTATCAAGTGTAAATAACTATTTCACTAAAATAAGGGGTAAGATTTCTTCCTAAAACTAAATTAAATTGATAATTCCAAATTGAATTTTAAATTGATAATTTTAAAAAATACTAAACAATTGATAAATCTAAAATTAATATAATCTTGATAATATTATAAATTAAAATTAAAGTTGATAATTCAAGAATACTCATGTTGAACATCTTGATAATTTGATGTAACACAAAAATAAAATAAGAAAATTTGTTAAAATTAATCTATTAATTCTAACCATATTTAATCATTAATTCTCAGACCCTAACCCTAAGCATATAAATTCGATCAAAGCTAAGAAAATTAGTTTAAACAAAAGGCAACTAATACACAAAACTTAATCAATTTAATAAAAACAAAATACAAAAACAAAGAAGGAGCCTTTAGAAACTTGACAATGTTTTCGAATGTTTTGAATTTATTAATTAAAATCACATGAAGACAAAAAACCAATAATAACACTAAAGAAAATAAACAAAATGAAAATAATAATAATAAAAGAAGAAAAAATACATACCTGCATTGGATTTAGGCATTCACGTATTGAAATAAGCTTCACTCCAAAAAGGATATATAGGGTTATATATATTGGTAGAATTCCATTTGAAATATAATTCATTTAAATCTTATTGAAATTAAAGATATCTAATCAATATGTTTGTTTTTTTTTTTTTTTTTTGGTAAACAATCAATATGTTTGTTTTTATCCCATAAAAATTGGAATTAAAAAAAGGTTATATGAATAAAATGAAAAAAAAAAAAAAAAATTGATTCAGCATAACGTAACATATAAAAAATTAAAAATTAAAAAGAGAGAGAGAGAAAGAGAACGTGGTTGATAGCTATAAGGAATTTTGATATATATATATATATATATATTTTAAATGTCATCAACGTAGAAATTATCAAATTAATGGAGATATATACTGTTTTTTGGGATAGATAGAGATTATCAAATTATTGAAGATATATACTGTTTCTTGAGATAGATTTATATTAATCACCACTTGAAGAATTTGGATTGTGCTTATCCCTTAATAATCAAGTTTTGTATAGCTTGATATTCTTATAAAATAATATTAATTTAATAATATTAAAATTTTGAAAATTTAGATGATAAATATTATCTAAATTAAATTTTTGTATGTTAAATATTATCCCTTAATTTAAGAAATATTTCCTAACAAATAAAAAATAATTTTAATCTAATTTTATTTAATGATAAGAATAAATTAAAGTCTTGGTAGTATACTATTCTTTTTTTAGTTCTTTAAAAATCTTATCTAAATTAAATTTTTGTATGTTAAATATTATCCCTTAATTTAAGAAATATATCCTAACAAATTAAAAAATAATGTTAATATAATTTTATTTAAAGATAAGAATGAATTAGAATCCTAGTAGTACACTATTCCTTTTTAGTTCTTTAAAAATTTAAAAATTTAATAAAATTTATGCAATTTGGTGAAGACATGTGGCGCAACCACGACGTCTAAGCCCAACTTTTATTATATATAATAATATGATTCCCTTATAGTTTGGGATGGTCTCAAATTTAACCATTAATTTATAAAAGTTTCAATTAAACCGTGAACTACTCTTAAAGCATTTCAATTTGTGCCAACAATGAGCCACTATAAATAAAAATGATAGAAACTAACATAAGTTAGGACTAAAACCTATCTAAGCATGAAACTTCATTCAATATGAAATTATATGACCTTCTGGTACACTATATATGTCATAGCCCTAAGAAAGTGGTAACCGCATCTACAGTTATATCTTCAAAAGGAATAGTCAAGTTCCAATGAGTTCATCATAAACACTTATATACCCAAAATCTACCTAGTAAATATCAAATATAGGAATCAACATATGCTGACATAACACCACACAATTTGGGATTGCACAATATTAAAATGCTCCAATAACATGTAAAATTACTTTAGTTAGATTTGGCTTGCTTTCTTGAAGTATGGACAAGCAAAATTGAAGCCTTGCTTTCTTGTTCTCCATAGTTAGATTTGGCTTCAAAGCATTTGTGTGTGGCTAAATAGCACCTTCTTTAATCCGTCTGTGGAGTTTTGATTTAGCCACTTTCATAATAGCAGCTATCGATCGGATATTATTATGTCAACGAAAAAGAGTTTATGAATCCGTGTTGTAAGCTATTTGGACTCGTTTTCGAATATCATGTTTTGGGAACTTATAAGACACATCAACAACCAATTTATCACGTTGAGAGGCTTTTCCTTGTTGCCAAAATTTTCTAATGGTTTTGGGGTTGGCAGACAATAGTGGCAATGTGACTGATGCAATATATCCTCAACTTGTTGGGCTATGTGAAGCCTAGTTTGTGTTTGATATGAATTATAATCTAATCTGATATAAAAGGGTTATGATTTTTAATAGGAGATTTTTTGGCCAGAAAAATTTTTTTGGCCCGTTTTTAGCCCATTGTTGATCCTTGCTTCATGTTAGGATTTGGTGTGTTGTTTTAGAGAGAAAAATTGTACTACTACATCTTGTATATTTTTCCCAAAAATAGTGAAATCACTTTAACTTTATGGATGTAGGAAAATCGTCGAACCACATAATTTCTTATGTTTTGTGATATATGTGTTATTTTTCTTTATATTTTCCACATCTCACAAATTTGAAAATTCATGTATATTCCCAACACAAATTTCTATTCTCACTTCGTTACTTTGCTTCAGCAATACTTCAAATATTACTTAATGTTCTGTTCTTGCTAGTCAATCATTCTTTGTTTGGAAAGATAAGAATGGAAGACTTGATAAGAATTGAAGAGACAAGGCAAGTTACGTGTAGAATTTTATGTTTGCAAGGAAATAACATAAGTTATAAAAAAAAATTAAAAAATTGGAAGAATTTGTATTGGCCTAGGGTTAGGAATGCAGTTGTTCTTAAATTTATAGGCAATGAGATACCGCCGATGTTTTTGCCTAAAACCTTGCTTAGCGCCAGTAAAGCACACAAACTGTTGTTTGACACCAACAAAATTTGTGTTGTACTCCTATTTGAAAATTTTGATTGGAAGATAGGTTTAAATTTGGATTTGGGTTCTGAAAATATTATCAAAAAATTGCTTGGTGCCAATTATAGGAAGAGGGAATTTTTTTTTACATTGTGGGAATTTCAAATTTTTGATAAATTTGTTCAAGTGCAGTTTTGAAATTTTCTATCTTTTTATTTAAGAGACAGGAAATTAAATGATGGCCTCTTAAAAAGTTGGGTTTTTGAAAATTAAACAAATTGAGATGAAGAGAGTACAATAAAAATCATGATATTAAAATAACTTATTGCAATAAAAACCGTAAAACAATAATCTATTGTCGTGATATTCTTTGCAATAAGTTGTTTACAACATCATATATTATTGCATCAAATCAAAGTTTTTGTTACAATTTACTCATAAAAAAAAAGTTTTTGTTACATAAAACTAGGGATGACAAAAAATCTGTCTTGCTTGTCCCGGTCTAACCCTCACAATTTTCTCTGCCCATTGCCCAAAGAGATAGTGGGGCGAGGAATGGGATTTGATCACCTCACCCTGCGCAGTATGTCCGACCCACTCCCGCAGTGAGTGCAACATTAGACTTGATCCGACCCTATATTCTACAGAGCCGACCCTCCTCGGATCCCATCATTTGGTGAATGGTAGTTGGCCTTCTCCCCTTGGAGCATTCATTTAATTGAGTTCCTCGTAATGGGACCCACTAGGAAAAAGTACAACCTTTAAAATATAATATATCTCAATTATTGCAAAGTTTCATGGTGAATGGCAAATTAAGTTACGACTTTCTGTTGGGATACCTTGCACGTAGCCTCCTCCTTGTATATCAAACTAAAAAACTATATTTTCACGAAATAAATCTTCTCTTTTGATTAAAATAATAAAAGTTATCATCAAAAAAAAAAAAAAGTTATCATCTTTTTACAAGCTAATGTAAGAGCATTTGTACCTGTACAATAGAAAAATGCGTCAAATTTACACATTAAAGCTCCAACATCACCTGTATCAGTTAAGCTAAAACTATTTATTTTATTATGTTCATTTTTTTTTCTCTCATATCTTGTCTCATCAAGTTCCCCCCCTCCCCCCCTCTCTCTCCCTCCTTATGAAGAAGATAATAATAAACAAAGAATACAAAATGATTATTTAAATAAAATAGAAATATAGAAATTAGAATAGATAATCCGATAGGAGTGTTTTTGAAAAATGATTGTATAAAATAAATAAAAAAGTAGATTTTTATTTTAAAATAGACAAAAACTTTTATATGAGCGAATGTAAATGCTCTAAAAAAAGTTAAAGCAATACTTTTATTTGCAATTTGGCTCAAGTTTTCCGTTTACGAACAAAGGAAAAACAACAAAGAAAAACAGACAACCCACAATCAAGGTTAAAAAAGGTCGAGTCCTTTCATTCTTTTTCCTTACGGATGAAACTTGAAAGTTATCATGAGTAATGAATATAAGTTTAGAATTAAGATTTTTCTATCACGTCAAAAAAAAAAAAAAAAAAAAAAAAAAAAACCCTAAATCTAGAACTTTCGAGCTGGGAAAATTGGGGTGTACCTTGGTCATAAGTCAATTTGTAATACAATGTATAGAAAGTTGAAATAATATAACAATAATTAGTGAGTAGTGGGGCCTTAATTTGAGCTAAGGTCCGTGGGAAGCTAAAGTCAAGAGTTTTCAAAGAAGTAGAAATTAGTCATACATCTTGAATTAAAAACGTACTTTAGGTTATTATTAGGTAGGCAGTGGTAAGAATTTACCTAATGATTAGAATAATCGCAGCTGGCATGGTATATACCATATTTTGCCAAGATTTACCATTTTAGCATAAAAAAATTGTCAACAATTGGTTGCAATTGGCATGATCAAGCTAAAAAAAATTTGCAATACTACTACAATACTGTCACAAATTTGCAATGGTACTGTAGTAGTATTGCAAATCCAAAAATTATTATTTTATTCTACCTACAACTTTTACACGGTCTCATATCCTCTCTCCATTGTCTCATTTTCTCTCTCTTTCTCTCCAGAATATATTATTATTTTATTATATAGATTTATTATTTTAATGTGTAGTGTGATAAAATAAAAATAAAAATATTAAATGTATTATAAAATGGTATTATATAATTAATAAAATAACTTTTTAAAATGATAAAATAAAATACAATAGAATTTTGGTGAATGATTTGATGACGCTTGATTATTTTCCCGAGGATTAAACATCTGCATCTAATGCGTAGGTAGAACTAGAAACGTGTCACTCGTCTCAGCCCAAAAAAAAAAAAAAACGACGCGTCGCACGTTTGTGCGACTATTAGTTGCAAGGAAGTTTGAATTGGGGTTACCACTTAACCAATATACATCTACTATTATTTGGTACGGTCAGCCGGCCTCACATGACAGATCGATCACAAATTGCATCATTTGCGCTTTTGCGTTGGTCCACAAATTTTGTGCAGGTACAAACAATATTGCCTATTCCTATTTATGGCACTTACTACGCATACATGTTTTTTTTTTTTTGGGTTAAATCTACACATTCTTGTTTTTTTACTTAGAAAACACATTATTAATTACATAATTTATATAAGAACGCGCACAGGGACCACAACCGATTGCTACAGCCCATGTGTTATATATGATGGCCTGAAAATAGTGGGGCCAGTGCCTTGGGCAGCACTAGCCAATTAGCCTATCCGAAACACTATTGTACGAAAACTGCAAGACCGCATAACTGCAAGACCGCATAACTGAGTAAAGAAAGAATTATGAATTTATATAAAAGTGAAACTCAATCATAGTATGCAATCTATATATATATATATATATATATATATATTAATAACCAAAATATAGAGAAAAATTTAATTAAATTTTAATTAAATTCTCAATTTTAAGTCACGTGTTTCATTTAGTTTTTTATTTTGTATCAAGTAAATTATTAAGTGTAAAAATCAAAAAGTCCAAATCTAATTAGATTCAAAATTGGATTTCAATTGGAGTCCAATTTTTAGCCATATGTCCATCTAAGTTTTTAATTTTTGTGACAAGTAAATTATTAGGTGCAAAAATCAAAGAATATAAAGCCAATTATTTTTAAGTCATATTCTCTCAATCCCAATTTGTTTGTTCTATTTCAAAAATCCAACTTTTTAAGGGAACATTATTTATTGTCTTGTCAGATGTATAAAAATGTATAAATTTCTAAAACTTCCCCCTAAATAAATTTATTAAAAATGGTTTTGGAAATAAAGTAGAAGCATAACAAGAATATTAGTAAATTAATAGTTTTAATTTTAAAAGCAAGACAATATTTTAGGATATCCCAAAATAGAATAGAGGACAAATAAATTGGGACAGAGAGAGTATATATATATATAATATAAGTTATTACTATGTATAATTTGAACATCTTATAAAAAAATTGTATAATTTGAATCGTAAAATTGTAATTATTTTTAATTATACCTGTGTATATGCATGAGACTACATACTAATATAAGATAATTGTGAAAATATGCATGATAAAAATTGTGATCTTAGAATTACTCTTATTCTTCTTTTGAGAGATGATTTCAATTCATGAGTGATAATTGTTTTTTATTTCCATATCAAGACGTCTCCTAAAAAAAAAGACACGGATGTTAAAAAAGGAAAATAAAAATAATGGTCCCCGCCCAAAATGACAATAGGCTAGGCTAGGTTTGATCAAGTTGGGCCCATTTTAGATTTGCAGAAGACATTGAGTTGGAGCAATGCTCGTAGCTTCACAGCTCACCTGCCCCTGGCCAATAGCGCCCATTTGAGCTTTTCCCGCACAAGTTGATATTTTGCTACAGTGTTTCACCAACTTCGGATAACACTGTAGTTTTTTTTTTTTTAAATAAAAAAAATTATTTTCTTTCTCTTGCCCGACCCACACCCACTCTCTCTGTTCTTTCCTAATCATTCACTCTTTCAGCCAAAATGATAAATGTATTGTCTTCACTGGTAACGCGGAGTCTCGTTGGCAATCCCACAATTCTGCAAGCATTCTCCCCATCTTCATTACTTGTTCATGGTTCCTAGCCATGATTCACCCAATGGCACCTATGTATTAATCAAAGTCGATGGTCACCGAGATAATATATTGAGTTTTGGGCTATATATAGTCTCAAGTCCCGATCCACTAGCTCTTGGATTTTTTTAGAAAATAACAATAAAATTCAAACAATATCATTAGTTAGGAAACGTTTGAAACTAATTTGGAATATAACAACTTGAGTTCAGAATCCACGATTTGTATGCTATAAAATCGAGTATGGTTTACTCGATTTTCCTATTTTGCACTGTCTCCCAGGTGGGTCTGATATGCCAGAAATCGAGTTCGTAGGAGTCGTTTTGTAAGACTAGAAAACGAGTTCAATTAACTCGTTTTGTATGATTGGAACCCAAACACACAAAAAAAAAAACTAAGTTCAAACTCTCATTCCCTCTCACTCCTGACTGCACTCTCAGTCTCTGCCCTCTCTCACTCTCAGTCTCTCTCTCTCACGAGATGTCCCTCTCTCACTCTCACACGAGATTCCGAGCCTGTCGCTCCTTCGCCGGCACCGTCGCCGTCATTCTCTCTCTCACTCTCAGAAGGGGATGCATTATATGAGTTCTGTTGTACAAATTCTGCTTCGCCTGTGGGATGGGAGTGAGAATTGGACTGGTTTTGCATACAAAGAAATCGAGTTGAAAGAACTCGACTTCTAAGCCTGGAAAACGAGTACAGTGTACTCGTTTTCCAGGCTTAGAAGTCGAGTTCTTTCAACTCGATTTCTCGCAATAATAAAATAAAAACCCAGGAAATCGTCCTCTCTGAACTCGAGTTGTTATATTCCAAATTAGTTTCAAACGTTTCCTAACTAATGATATTGTTTGGGTTTTGTAGTTATTTTCTGAAAAATCCCCTAGCTCTTCATGGGGAGTCCGTTATCGTAATCGTTAGAGTCCACGAGGTGATGCATTTCAGAATAGGACAAGTTTGATTTTCAGCAATAGAGGAAGAAGAGTAGAAGACTGAAGGCAGTGCAAACTGCGGAGAATCACTTGTAGAGGTTTTGTAGAAGAATGAGTTCATGATCCAAATTAGATTTTGCAATGTATATATTCTTGATCTAGAAAATAAAATCTGAACCATAAAATGAATAGTTTTTGAAATGGACAAATTCTCTTAGCCCTGGTTTGGGAGGTGAGTGAAAAGAATAATTTTAGAATACTTTTTCATTCCCAATTTTGGAGTTTAAGTGGGAGTAAATGGAATAGGTAGGAAGGAACTCTCATACCTTTCTATTCCTTTAAAATCTCAAATTTTCATTCCTCCCGAAATACACCTATATATTCAACCCTTTAGTTTAAAATAGAGATCTAATAATAATATTGTCATAAAATGATTCAATTTCATTCTTTCTATATTACTCCCAAATAATATTACTTACATTTTATTCATTTTCATTCCTTTTTATTCATTTATTTTAAAACATCCAATTAAGGTTACTTAATTCTATTCCATTCCATTCTTTTCCTTTGCTTAAATACATTCAATTTCATTCCCTTATGATCATTCCATTCCCTTATGAATTCTCAAACGAAGCCTTAGGCAATCTACTATATCTAGGGTGTTGAGGTTAGAATGGACAAACAAATGAACAAAATATAACTCCAAACAAGTTTGGAATTATCTTCCTCCAACTCATTACATAGCGATTTAAATAAGACAAGCGATTTATTAAAAAAGTTCGTAACTAAGGGTGCGTTTGTTTAGGGTGTAAATAGAATTAGGAAATTATTTTACACCATCATGTGTGTTTGGGTGCACATGCAAATAAGGTCAAACTGAAAATCATTTTCGGTTGACTGTAAAATACCCCCAGTTGACCCGTAAAACCTTTTACACATTTATTTTACCTTTATTCTATTTCCAAACTTACACACCCGAAGAGAGAGAGCTCAAAAAGGACTCCACTTGAAGACAACCCAAGCACATTCGCTAGTCGAATCGCCGTCCTTGTCCCCTCCACACGACAATGAGTAGTATTTTCCTCTTCTTCCTTTCTTTTCTGTCTTTGTCGTCGGCTTTTCTTCTCTCCCTATCCATCCTCATCCCCTCCATCTTGCTTAAACCCAACTCCGATGAAGCAAGCCTAGATCGAGTAATGCCCAAACCCAATCTACCCACTACAGCTAACCCACACCGATTTGAGTATCCCAACACCCCATCTATCCCACTTCGACGAACTCCTCAAACCCACCCTAAAATTTCCCACTTAAACCCATCCCTCAAACCCACCACTCCCCATCCCTGTACTAGATCCGCTATATATATATATATATATTTATTTATTTATAGTTATTATTAAATTTATTTGTATATAAATATATGTGCATAATGTTATTTGCAATAGTGTTTGTGAAGGTATATGGCAGCTTGTGAAATTTTTTGGTAAACTGAATTTAGCATTGTTCTTGAATTGGGCTTGTTACAATATTTATGTGAATATGGATGGTTTAACAAAAACTAAGCATGGTTGTATATACTGATTGTGTTAGAGATTACATTATTGTGTTGGTTGATAAGGTGTGTTGTGCTGTTTTGTCATTGTGTTATTCTATACACTGCGTAATATCTTAAGTAGCATGCTTGTTTATGTACATCTTATAGCATAGTGTTTGTTATTTTTAGATGAAGAGATAAACCAAAGCAAAAATTCTTGCCTCAGTTGCATTTGTCCTCCTTGTAGGAGTTGCATTGTTGAGGAAATTGCTGCGTAATTGACTACGTAGGGCACCTTATGTTAATCATGAAGCCAAAAGAGAGCATTACATAAATAGTATTCTGCATTGAAGTGAGAGACATTGTGTAAGTCAAATTAGGATGAAGTCTATAACTTTCCACCAATTATGTGACATCCTTACTCAAGGGGAGCATATACGGCTGACTGTTCACGTGTCCATTAGGGAGCAAGTGCTAATCTTCTTACACATAATTGGTCATAATGTGAGGTTTCGTGTAATTGGTTATCAGTTCCATAGATCAACTGAACTGTTCATAGATATTTTAGGGTCGTCCTTAGGGGGATTCCGAAATTATATAGAGCTCTAATATGATTGCTTAGTGAAGATAGACCCCGAGATATAAGGGATAGCAGAAGATTATACCCATATTTTAAAGTAAATATTGGAACTTTTGTGTATTTTTTGTAATTGTGAAGATTTTGTGTATTTTTTAAACCATTATATCTGTCGAAAATTAGGATTGTGTTGGAGTAATAGATGATACACATGTTCGTGCATCTGTCCCACTTGAAATACAAGGAAGGTTTCGTGGTCGCAAAAATGGAACCACTCAAAATGTGTTAGCTTCCATTAGTTATGACTTGAAGTTCAATTATGTATTGGCTAGATGGGAAGGCAGTGCACGTGATTCACATGTGTTAAATGATGCATTTGCTAGGCCATGGGGATTTTCAATTCTTGAAGGTATTATAGGATTACTTCATCTTTTGGGTTTTAGTTTTAATAAATTTTGTTCGTTTTACTAAAGAATAGTAGTGATTTCAGTTTATTTTTCAATATATGTAGGTAAATATTATCTTGGTGATGCTGGGTATGGTAATAAAATTGGAATTTTGTCACCTTATTGAAGTGTTCGATATCACTTAAAAGAGTTTAGTGATCGTCCTCCTGAGAATGAATGTGAATTTTTCAACCTCCATCACTTATCCTTGAGAACTACCATTGAGTGAGGGTTTGGAGTATTGAAGAAACGTTTTTGAGTCTTAGATGCAGAACCATTTTGGTCTTTTGAAACCTAAGTGGAAGTAGTGTTAACATGTTGTGTGATTCATAATCACATTTATAGGGGTTGATCCTACTAACTATATTATGGAAGTTGCAATGAACCAAGTAGAGTCTAGCGATAGAGAACTGGAAACACGTTCACGTCGGACTCCACCGAAGAAAGTAGAGTGTGGAATGTTAAGAGAGATGAGATATGCCAAGCCATGTGGTCTGATTATACCAGGAGTAGAGAGTAGTACTTTAAATATGTATGATTTAGATTTCTATAGTTGTAATATGTAATGTTTTTTTCTATGATTGATGACACTGAGAATTATAACTATTTGTTGTGTAAGAGCACTCACAATAGTGGAACTAAAAAGCTATATAGCTATTTTAGCTCCATCAAAACACAAAAATCCACACTGCAGCAATGTAGCTAAAGGTAAAATTTTTACCTTCATTGCTACAGTGCACATCTATAGATAAATGTGCACTGTAGCTGAAAGCTAAAAAGTAATAATTTTTTATTTTCCGTTCACATTACTTTTTTTTATTTTTTATTCTTTCTGCGTTTCATTCTCCTTTCTCCGTATCTCTCTCCTCACTGCCTCTCCATCTCTTCTTTCTTCCTCCACAATTCCTTCTGTTGCTTCTCTTCAGTTCAGCTTAGACCCAGATAACTTTTTACAGTGCAAAACAAAAACAAAAACAAAAACAAAAAGTTTAATTCCGATCTAGGTTCTAAAAAAAACAAAAATTTACATAAAAATAAGAGCTTTAAGTTATCAAATTTTAGCTTAAAAAAAAAAAACTGTATTTATTGCAATATAAATTATAGATTTGTTGGGTTTTTGAGGAAAAATGCAATAAAATAATTTTTCTTGATCTGGGTTGTTCTTATTTTGAGTTTTTGGATAAGGGAGATGGGGAAAAAGCTTGGGCTTTTGGTGTGGGTATGGTTTATGCTATGTGGGTTTTGTGTTGGAAGGTTTGTGGTAGAGAAGAACAACTTGAAAGTGACTTCACCAAGCTCTTTGAGCGGTGTCCATGAATGTGCACTGTGCTTGTGTTTCGGCATTGATTTTTCTGCTTTCTTTTTTTTTTTTTTTGTTCTTCTTCACTGGTTTTGATGGGCACGGTGGGGTTGTGGCTGTGCAGTGATTTTTATGTGTTTTATGGTGGTTGTGGTTGTGTGTTGGTGGTTGAATGAAATATTATTTTATTGTAGTGTTTGCATTATTTTATTGTATAAAAAACTAAAATAGCTCCACTGCTGTAGGATGTGAGAAGGTAAAATAAATAAAGTGACTTTTTGTGTAGCTAAAAAGCTAAAATTTTAGCTCCACTGCTGTGGATGCTCTAAGGATAATGTATTTACTATAGACTTGTGGTGGTGTAAGGATAATTATTTTCAGTATTACATTATTATTTCCAATAGTTGTTTTGTTTTTAGTGCACATCTGTAGGTTCATTGATGTTAATGCATTTTTTCCTCAAATAAGCATGGTTGTATGTGTGTTTGTTTTGTTATTCATATGCACAATAATTATTAAATATTACTCTCACTATACAATTTTTATATGTAGCAGTGTCGAAAGAGAAAGAGAAGGAGAAGGTGGGCTCTAATCAGTTCAGGTGGTTACCCCCAATGCACACTACCATGCTTACCATACTTGTCGAAAAGGCTATGAAGGGCAACAAGCTCTCAAAAAATTTCAAGGCAGGCTCCTTTGCCATTGTAGCGAAGGCCATCTTTACTCAATTTGGGGTACAGTGCTACCCCTCGTTAGTGAAAAATTGGCTACGTACGTTGAGGACTATGTGGAGTACCATCCAACTCTTCGGAAGAAGAGTGGATTTAGATGGGACGACAACTTCAAGATGATCACATGCAATGCCAAGACCTATCAGGAGGAAGTTATGGTATGGCTTCCAACAATATTTTGTTAATATAGTCTTGTTTGGATGCTCTTGAGATGTGTACTAAGTTATGTTAGAAAATATTGATTAATATGAGTGAATATGGCATCTATATGAGTCAATTCTGATTATTGAAGTGAATATTGAATTTTTTACGCTCCTTTCTCCCTTACAGGAGCATTGTAAGCATTCCAAGTTTTTGAACAAGAGGATAGAGATGTACGATGAGTTGGCCATTGTAGTGGGTAAGGATATAGCCACAGGCAGCTTTGCTAAGTCATACGTTGATCTTGACATACAGCAAGAGAATGGTAATGACACTGAGATTGTGGCTGACAATGGCGAGGGTGTGGTGGATAAGGGGGAGAAGAGGAAGAATGTGGTAAAATCATCCACCACCGGGTCCACAACTTCAAAGTCCCACAAGAGAGGCTGTGCACCTCCCAGTGATGATAGTGTTCTCACTGATCTGTCTGATCAGCTTAAGGAAATTGTTGTGGCCTTGAAAGAAATCAACCGGAGGCCTGTTGATTACACTAGTCTTTACTCTGAGGTGATGGCCATTGCGTCGGATAGGTATTGTGAAGATATGCTGGCAACTGCCTTTGACCATTTGTGTGAAAATAAGAAGGCTGCTAAGGGATTTCTGGCAAAGAATGCTAAGTTGAGGAAGTTTTGGATGGATAGTTATTTTTTTACTCGACTCTGATGACTCTGTTCGGTGTTTACTATGATGGTAGTTTTTGGATTTGGTAATATGTCGTAGTACTAGTATTCACCTCTGATTATACCATATATGTGACAATATTGTATTATCTGTAAACATCGGCTAGTATAAGCAGGCTATGTATGTATTTTTAACCTTGGACATACGATGATGGTACGTATGTTTTGTGGATTGTTATGCTCTAAAGGATAACAATTACGTACCTTGACTATAGGATGTAGTATTTTGTGTGCTTGAAATGATACAATTACCCAAGTTATGTATGTTCAGTGTAAACATGTAGGGCACACACATACTATTTGTAGTGGGCCTTTTTTGGTTGTATTAGGCTGGGCTGCCTCCTACAATATTGGGCCCAAATATTCTGAGTAAGTTAAGACCGTTCCAATTGTAACTCAATTTGGTCTGGCTGGTGCGCAAACTATGTCTCGTCTACTAGGAGCACGCTTACGGCGGGCAGAACGTGGTGTTTATCCTCTGTTTCTACCGCAGAAGTAACTTTTCCCCAGTTTCTGCCGGAAAAAGGAGCTTTTTTCCAGTTTCTGCCGCAAAAGGAACTTTTCTCCAGTTTCTGACGCAGGATTGACTTTTTTGCTATGTAGCAAAACTTTTTGCTGTGCGATAAAGCTTCCTGCTGTGCGATAAAACTTCTTGCTGTGCATTGAAGTTGTCTGCTGTGCATTAAAGCTTTCTACCGTAAAGCATTCTACTGTGCAATAAAGCCGTCTGCTGTGCATTAAAGCTGTCTACTGTGCTTTAAAGCCTTCTACCGTGCAGTAAAACCTTTTGTAATGTGAATGACTACTTTTCATTTTTACTACAGAAATACTTTTCTACTTCCTGCATATAAACAAATCTAAAGCCCAAAGAAAATACCCATCAAACAAATGTTAGTTTAAATGGGTTAGCATATTCTCAAATATATACATACATATATGAGTATATATACTTATACATATTCACATATACATATATAAAATATATTTTGCAGAACATGAGAAACAAGATATATGTATATATATATATATACTTATGGTAGGATAATGATTAGTTTGTATCAAAAGTAAAACACGTAATAACAAATAAAGAAGAAAGCTTCCGCAGAAAAGGTTTAGCTAGTATAATAGCTAACACAGTACATATAATGAAAATGTGCTACAGTAGAATAACTAGTACAAAAAGTAAAGATACCACAACAGGACAACCGATGTAGCAAATGTGATAAAAAACGCGCTACAGCAGAATAACTAAATATAGCAGATATAATTTATAATGAGACAAATCAAATATATTTGCAATCAAAATCAAGTATTGAATTTACCCATAGGATAAGTAAACCAAGAAAGAACCCAAACCCCAACTTGAACAACCTTGTTATAAGCTTTTGCCATCAAAATTGTGCATTTTGGAGAATAGGCCTAAATGGCTACTAGCTATTTTTTTGGGGACATCAAAGAGTGGGTTTGCTAAAAGGGAGGGAAAAGATGGTCTATTGATGCATGCTCCTATTCCTGCCGTATTTTCTGTCTTTGTTTTACCACTTTCTTTCTTTCTCTCCGTTCTTTCTTTACTCTTAGTTTCTTATTACTCTCCTGCCGTGGGTTGTTCCCCCTTTTTGGTCTTTCCTTTTCCTGGGTACCTCTCTCTGGGTGCTTACTACTCTCTTACCATGAGTTTTCCCCCTTAAGTGCTTCCCCCCCGTTGGGTCTCTCTCTTTCGGTGTTTTTCTCTCCTCCATGTTTTTCCTTCTTTCATCCGGTCCCCTTTTTTCTGCCATGGTTACCTTCCTTTTATAGCAAACTGATTCAATGGGATTTCTCCCTTTTACCCCTAGGGCTTCACCAACTGTTTTTGGTTTGTTGTGGGCATCCTTTCAAGATTACCCATTCACCCATTGGTTGCCCCTGCCATTGCTCAGTACATGTCTGCTGCAACGCTACTCATTTCACGACAAAACTCCTTTTTGTTTGTTCCTGTTGTATACCTCTACCTTTAGGTGACTAAATAAGGATTGGGCTACCTCACTACTTAGCTCTATGGCATGCATCAGATGGTCTCAAGTCCCAACCATTTATTACTTCTTTTGGGTAAGATACCATCCCAGCAAGATATATTCCCAAAAGAAGTCACGACAGGAAACCAAATATAGACCCCTTTTTCCCTCCACCACCAAACCACACCCTCTGAATCCCCTTGACTGTGGGCCCACCTCCCTTGTATTGGCTGGGTACAGGTTGGTGGTTCTCTGGTCCTTCTGTGCTTGCTCTACTATCTTCTGTGTTTACCTCCCACACCGTTTCTGCCGTAGCAGATTAGCTTTGTTTTGGTCTACTGCGTGTTTTGTCTTATTTCTTCACGCGTTTCTTACTACGTTTGTCATTTTCCTTTGGTTTGGCTTTTCTTTCCTTCACGTGATTCCTGCTGCTGACACTTCCTGCCGTTCCTTGTTTCTTTTCATCGTGCTTCTTTATATCAATTTTCACGCCTATCCTTTTATACAAAAGAATTTGGGCATTTGTGGGCCAGATAATGTTGACTGGATCAAAAGGGTCTTGGGCCTAATTTGTCTTTGTCTACCGAAGCCATTCTGCCAAAGAACTGTATTCTGCGGCAGATTTGTATTTTGCTGCAGATCCCTTTCCCTTGCGCTTCTTTCTTTGGACCTTTCTTACTCTTCGGTCTTCTTGGTGGGTCTTTAGGCCTTGCTTTTCATTGGGTTTTTCTCCGTATGGGCCTTTGGGCATGGATTCAAAAAATGGGCATCAACACTATTCAGATACCACGTGTAGGTATCATTTTTGTAGACCATGGAGGCTCTCCTCCAATGGTGAATGCTACGTTATGTGCTTATTAATATGAATATTATGAAACTATTTATCAGATTCTCTTTGTTCATGTTGAAGTGGATGAGTACAATATTTGTGTAGATTGTTATAGGAATGTAGGTTTTTATTTGCTGTTCATTTCATATTTTCCGTGAATTTTTTGAACAAACTAAACATAAGAAAATGAATACAGTAAAACTATTTCCACAACAGCCAAATACTGGAAATTGTTTTCTGCCCTGTTTTCCATGGTGCATCTAAACACATTGAAAGCATTTTCCTTACTGAAAAATATTTTCCCCTGAACCCATTTTACACTCGAAAATTCATTTACATTGAGCCAAACACAGCCTAAGTGTGTGTTTGGATACAACTTATTTTGCTAAAAACTGAAAACAATAAAATAATATTTTTTTAAATATTGTTTATTAGAGAGAACACTATGCGTTTGCCTTGGTGCACTGTTCATGTCTCATGAACAGTGCACCAGGCACTGGACTTAAAAAAAAAAAAAAACCTTGAAACACGAATGCGCAATTCAAACAGACCTTAAAAGTCACACTATAAAGTGGTTTCTAGCTGAACTTTTTTCAAACATAAATATAATTTTTCCCGCCTAGAATAATAATGGTTCAAGTTTAATCAAGTTGGGCCCTCTAGATTGCACAAGACATTGGTTGGAACGATGCACACGGCCAACCTGACCGTGGCCGATTGTGTTTACCCTTTTCAGCTTTTCCAGCCTAAGTTGTGCCTTTCCTTTTCCGGTATAGTTTTAAGTCCATTTTGGTGTTTCTCTTGTCCTTGAAGATCGAACCCATCAAATCAGAGGCTCGATTCTTCAAAATAGAAGAAAATGACATAATTGGAAATGCCAACCGTGGACGCTTCAATAATCTTTGACTAAAGAACAATTTTTGAAAAAAAAAAAGAAAAAAGAAAACCGAAAAATCGATAGTATATAGACTCTAAAAATGATGGCCCAATAATAAAAAGAACATCAACAGCAGTACCAACAACAAGGAAAAGAAATAGAGCACAAAGCCAGGCACAGGCCCTGATGTCAATGTCATCGAAAGACAAACGTCAAAAACACTGTCGAATTTTTCTGCACATCTCGAACTTTACAAAAGGGAAAAACAAGTCAATGTCGCAAACCTTGTAAGGAAAAACTTTACATTTTCTTATACTTTTTTTCCTTGTATTTTTGTTCTTCTCATCTACACCCTGTGAAACAGTCCAAAAGCTTTCTTCACTACACTAAATACAGCAGACAAAAGCAAAACCATCACAACCTTTTTTGAAGCTAACATCCTAAGGTTCACCCTCAGACCATGACTTTTCATCAGCCTCAGCACCACTGCAGCCAAAGTAAGAAGCCAAGAACTGATAGCACACAACACCGCCCTCATTGTCTCCGTAGGCCCACACACATTGGCCACATCAGTTGACACCTCCACATAAGACCATGCTGGGCTGCTCTCTGCTTGGTTCAACCCAAGACTCTCATTCAGCCAAGCAGAAAACCTGACGAGCAGTTTCGCAAGCCATGCAACCTCATCGTCAGAGATTGGGCGCTTCATCCAGTCACCCCTGTATTTGATTTCTGAAGATGCATGGTTGCCAACTCTTCTGGGCTTGAATATATCATCACGGGATTGTGAATACTGTTTTGGTTCTGGGGAAAATGACAATGTCCTTACAGTATGGCCACCAAACAAGCAGCTCACCTGTGCTTTCAATGAATCTAGACATTTAAGGTTGTCCGCAAGGTTATCACCAGAAATGGCTTGTAACTCTGCTTCTGCACGCAATATAAACAACTGCAAACAAGATCATGAAAAATTAGATGAGATCATCTAATATAGATAATTATATGATTTGTGTAGTAATTATAAGCATAAACAAATGAATGTTAAAAACCTGAAGTAGCTGTTGTCCACCATCTTCACCATTACTAAAGAGTTGTAAATCTTTATTCCAGTTCTCATGCAAGAACGATCCATCAGCATCACTCTCACATAAGCCATCCTCCCAGTCCTAGTGTCAAGATTAGATAACAAAAAGAGAATCAATCATAATATTTAATAGTACACAATAAAATACTCTAGTAATATACAGGTTATGAGGGATAGAAACATAGGCCCCTGAGCAGATCCATCATAGAATACATCAAACATCAACAAGATTTAAGAAACACATCAAAGGAGCAGTTCAACTCCCCATTTAGGTATTTACTTTTAAGATGGAGAAGATTTGCCTTAGACTCAAGAACAGCTTTATATTAGAAGAATGGTTGCGATATAAAGTTCTTACTGCTCATTTGGTTACTTCATAAGTGAATCACAATGGCATATAGTACAGATGTACATGAGGTACAGGTGATTCTACCTGCAGCTGTTCACGAATTGAAGGAACAAATCTAGATAAGCTGTTAAGCATTGATTTGCCTGATCCAGCTTGTTTGGAATGAAAGACAGTATCCACATTCTTTATAAGGTCAACAAACTCTTTAGATGATGTCAATATATTAATCACCTGTCAATAAAAAGAAAAGAAAAAGGCAGTTAATAAACCATGCAGCTATTTGCACATCGTTGCAAAAAGTATTATACATTGAAGTCAGTGCACAAATGCACTGTTCTTATGTGGAAATTCTACTATATGAACTTCAAAATACTTCAATAAAATTTATATTATATTATTATTAAGTATAGCTACGGGTTACAAGTACAACTAAACCTCACAAACCACACTCAAAAACTCTCATGACCACTCACAAGCTCTCCCAAAATCACAAACTAACCCAAATCTCATTAGACCCAAAACAAACTTGAAACTCGCCCAAGCCCAAAACCCCAATCCACCCAATGGTGCTCTGATATTAACCTAAAAAACAAACTCTCAAGTTCTCAACTCACTTATGTGGGTATCTTTCAAAACTAACTATCAAACTATTCTTTGAAGAATCCCTCTCCATATTCTATGCTCTCTCTCTCCAAATGGGTGACCAACTTGAGCCAAAACCACTAGACCCTTTACAATACTAAGGTTTTAACTCCTACTCGTTGATTAACAAGGAATACAAAATTATAGCCAGGAAAATGCTTCCTTACACACCCAAAAAAAAAAAAAAAAAAAAAAAAACCACAAAGTAGGCAATGACGTCAAAACATGAATTTAAGGAGATTTCCAACAAATCTCCACATTGATTCAAATTCTACAAAGAAATATTCCTTCTTTCATAACAACTCTACCTTAATCCAACCAGGCTCTCCCTAAACAAGACAACCATTATTTCCACAACAAAGCTAAACTTGCAAACACCTTTATCAAAACAATTTGCAAACATGCACCAAGCATTATCTTCTCTTGAATTACGCCAAAATTAATCTCGAGAGAATTTCAGGCAAGTAGAAGCATATTAACAAAAACAAGAAACAAACAACATGTACACAATACAACAAAATTTAATGTAATTCGGCTAACTCCATGCCTAAATCGACTAGAATTGCCAAATAAAATTTACTATCACTAATATGGATTACAATTACACTCAACCAAACCATACTCACGAATTCATACAAGCAACACTCACAAACACAAACTTAATACCACTCATAAACATACACAAACTAATCCATATACCATTACATCCAAAACAAACTCTAAATACTAAAGGTCTGTTTAGGATCCACTTATTTTGCTGAAACTAAAAACTTTTTATTGAAAGTATTATAGATAAAGGTAAAAGTTAGTTAAAATAGTACAGTGAGACCTATGAATAGTACTAAAAAGTGCAATGGGCTCATAAATAGTAACGAAAATAAGCTGAATAGTAAAATAAGCTGGCTTTTTAATTTAGATCCAAACGCACACTAACTCACAAACTTGATTCTCACAATCCTAAAAGCCCAATATCCTCAATGATACTCTCATACTAACACAATAGACAAACTCTCAACTCATATACATTGGTATTTTTCAATCTCAAAATAACTATCAAACTACTTTACAAAGAAACCTGCTCTAAGTTCTAAGAATTTTTTCATTTCTCCATATGAATGGACCCTTAGGCTAAAACAACCAATCACTTTACAATAATGCCTACATATAAGGCTCCTAAGTCCTAACTCCTATTAGTAGCCAAAGAATGCAAAATTACTTCTTTGACAAGGAAACACTTTCCTTCCACATAAAGAAAAACCCTAACCAAGTCAAAATAGGAATTTTACTTCTTAGGGATTGCAATGGCTTGGGATTTTTACAACCACATCTACCCTGAGAGCACCCCCCCCCCCCCCAAAAAAAAACATAATCCTTGCCACTGACCAATAACATGCCCAAAGAAAAAAAAAAAAAAAAACACACCTTAAATCAAATTTTAAGAATACAAATAAAGTGTTTTCATGCATCAAATTGCTGCAAAATCCAGTAGATCAACCAAATCTAGGAACTTAATCATAAAATAAAAACATTTGAAACACCTGGCTGCCATGTGTGGGTTTACATCTCCCAAAGTACCCACCCACTTGGGAAGTGGGGCAAAAGGGTAGAAATCTGTAAACTGTAAAATATGTAAGGGCATATTTGGCAGAAGAAGAAGCGGGAAGAAGATCGGCTGATCAGCTCTCCCACAGAAGAAGAAGAAGAGGAGATCAGTGTGAGAGAGACAAAACTGATTTGGGGTGCAAGGGATGCTCTCAAGAGATTTTCCATAATTTTTATTAAAAAAAATTAAAACTTATTTTCTATATAAAAATAAAATAAAAAAATAAAAACTGCCTAATTGATACAATATCATAATAAGACTCATTTAACTAGATAAGCCTTAAAAGTACTATAATATACTCACTCTTAAAAATCCCATTTCCCAACATTACATAAAGATATAAAACATTAACAAACAATAAAGATTAACCTCCACATTAGGTCCTGGTCCTACATCAGATGCCTTAACTTGAATTAAACTCATCCTCGACTTTAACTTGGAAATGAAAATCTTCTGCTCCAAATATATAGATATTTTGAATGATGCAATTTCTTCACCCCAGTTTTTCTTCACACCAATCCTTAACTGATTCGCAAGTTCAATCGAATTAGGAATGATAATCAGATTGAACTTTTCAAATTGAATGAAGTGAACAAACTGAAATGCCTTGTTCTCCCCAAAATCACTGAGATCTTCGTAATTTTGAGATATGGACCCATGAAATTTCTATTTAAATTTCATCTTCTGTAGATACTCCATCAAATCTCTTCAGTGACTCAATCTTCTCATCTTTGGCCTCTTCAATTTCTTGAAAGGTGTCAACCAATAATCTTGCTCTGTTTTATGATAATATTACAACATCATCTTGGGGGGGGGGGGGGGGTGTGGAATTCAATTGCATGAATCTTTTTCATCCTTGGCCACGATTTTTTTCTTAAGTAACCAAATCCATATTAAGAATTAGCAGAAAATCTAAACATTTTATATTAATTAGATTATATATTTAGGTATCTGCAGCATCCCTAATTGTATCTGTCTATAACTAATGGGCGTAGTTATCTACTTTAGGCCATGCCAAGCCAAAAGATGAGCTACGACAGCCACCAAGCAAAACACAACCTTGATCCTGAAATTTAAACACAAGCTTAACACCATGGAAAACATGGCCCAACTCACTCATGCAGTCATGCTGTTGCTCAAAGTTCAAGCTTTGACGACCTGATTCCTTATTGCCCCACTAATTTGGTACCAAAACAATTTTTAAAGCCTGCCGAGTCCTAGAGCACTTTAATTAGTATTCCCTTGAATTAAATCTCCATCTAGAAGAATGCATTGTTTGTTCCAAACTTTATTTCACACTAGCACGTAGCCTGATTCCAAATATGTGGAATACAATCCTATCTCATGGCTCATGCAGGGACTTCTCATCAAGGTGTTCACCATGTAGTATTAGAGAACAGAAACTAAATTGTTAGAATTTTCCCATTCCAGCTGGAATAATACATCACTAAGTACAAGCTAAATGATAATAACTAATCCTTCACAATTCACAAAAGAAAACGCATTTCCATTGCATGCCATAGTTAGAACTTCTGTAAGTCAACATTAATTGTCCATATTAAGCACTCAAATAGTTATAACAAACCTACATAAGCCAAATAATAAAAATAAAACGCAAGCAAATTCAATTAACAAAGGCAGATAGACAGTGGAGTAAAGAAGACAATGATCAAGAAACATACCTTCGATACCATCCGGACTATAATTTCGACATCCGAGTGAAGAAACTTGTGTGCAAACCCAATGAAATGCATAACCAATGAACTGTAATACAGGTAATTGGACAAGACATATCCCTGCCAAGAAGGGCTATATCCATTGTTACTACCTTGAGACCGAAAATCTTCCTTCCTCTCACTCTTATTCGCACCATCCACAATCGCGTCGAGCCCTGTGAAATCATTCCAGGTTATAGTCCAAGGCTCCATATATGTAATCCAAACATCAAACACCTCGGATGCATTCTTAATGGAAGATCCCACAGGGCAAAACAAGAACGTCCTCAGTATAAACCGATACAACGGCCTCTGAATCCACGCGTTCCACGACCCGGCCTGCCGCACCGGCGCTGCAACATCTCTCGACTTCGCACCACTGCCGCCGCCATCGAAAGAACCTGAATTCAAAACTCTCCACCTCGGGTTCCCACAATTCTCGGTCCCACCGTCTTCCGTGACGGCCACAGAGCTCAAATTCAAGTACTTGACGAACAGCTTCACCACCTCTCCTAACCCGGAGGCCGGCGGCGGCGTATCCCCTATCACCGATCGAAACGGAAACGACACGCCGTGCGATTTCAAGACATTGACTGGCAAAGGCGAGAAGTCGTTGTCAACCAACCAGAAGTGTACGAAAGTGTTGACGACGAACTCGGCACGCATTGTGACCGATCCATCGTAACCGGAGGCGTAGTGAAGCAACGAGCTACGGTACGGTTGGTGCGCATTCAAATCGTGAATCGGCACAAAGGCGCGAAGATAGGCATAGAGAAGACGGAGATAAAGGTTGCACTCGATCCTCTGCTCGTTTCCACGCTTGGAATTTGAAAATCCGGGAATGGAGGAAGTCCAATTCTCTAGCCTGAATTTCCTCGCTCTTTTGATGGAAATGGAATCGGAATTCTCGGAATTGGATTTACAGATAGGGTAATAGGCGAACCAGAAGAGATAGTATTCGAAAACGTTGAGCTGGATTTGAAGGGCGGAGGGTTTGATAGGGTCGTGTTTGAGTTTCGAATTGAATAATGGAGAAAGATCGGAGAGAGCTTGAGCGAATTTATTGGAGGAAAGGGCGAACCGGGACCACTCCGGGAGCCGTTCGATTGGGAAGACGTATTTGACGAGGGAGAGGCGATCGACGGCGGAGATTGAGTGGAAGAGGATGCTGGAAGGGGAGAGGAGGGAGAAGACTGCGTTGGCGGAATCTGGATCGTTGGATGAGAGGACGGAGTCGATCCAGCCGTTGGATGGGTTGGGTTTGGAAGAGGAGGAGGAGGAGGAGTCGGTGAGGCCGAAGAAGAGCTTGGAAATGAGAGGAGGGAAAGCGAGGGAGAAGAAGTGGCGGGTTTGGTCAGGTGAGTGAGAGAGCAGGAAAGAGTCGATGGAGGAGCAGGTGGAGATGATTTGGGATGATGAGGTGGAGGAGAGGATGGAGGAAGCGAGGTCTTGGGATTTTGATTGGGAATCGACGGTGTAGGAGTGGGGGAGCATGGTATGGGTCAGTGAGGGTGAGAGAGTCAGTCAGTAGAGACTAGAGAGTAGATGGTAAAGGCTAGGGTTTTTGCTTTTTATTCAGAGAGAGAGAGGGGTTTTTGAAAGTTTTAAATGAGAGAGTGAGGCAAATGGCGCCCTTTTATGGGGGAAGAGGTGGAAGTGTCACTGTGACTGTATGTTGCGTGAGAATGGGGCTCCGTGTAGTGCTTGTGGGGCCCTGCACAAAACGCGGATAATTATTCCTGTTTTTATTTATTTTTTAAATTTTGCTAGCAATTTTTTTTTTTTTTTGGTTAAAAAATTTTGCTAGCAATTACTTGTACGTAAAAAGTAATTTTTTTTTTTTTTTTAACAAACTGACTGCCAAAAAGTATCTGAATTTAGATAAAATTTAGGCCAGTTTAGTACACACACTTAAATATATGTTTTTAGTTTTTAAATAACATTATATGTATTTTTATATATTTTTTTATCTAAACGTATTTTCACACATGTTTTCAAACACATATTTTCAGTTTTTAAGTGTATGTATCAAACATCCATTTAGTTTTTTTTTTTTAAGAAAGTTTTAATTTATGGTGTCTGTTTCTGATAATCCAGATATTTTATTTAACTATTAGAGACTTTACTAGTAAGAATTAGTAAAAGTTTGAGAGTTTTTTTTTAGAAATGTTTTGTTTACAGTATATTTACAATAAATTTTTATTGACAGTGAACAGGTTGTTATTAGTTGTTATGAGTGGACAAAAAAGTAATCTAAGTGATGAATTCGAATAACATTACTCATGGTTTTGAAGTAGTGTTTTTACAATTTACACATACAACAATTGTCACATATTTTTCTTTAACAGATAACTTTACAAGTTCTTATTGATTCTTATGTGAAATCATCACTGTCAATTTTTATTTTTATTTTACATACTAATAACAAATTGACATGTCCATAATTTTTTAAAAATTTTGATGATATCTTATAAAAAATAAAAAGAAAAATCAAAATTTTAGTACAATGAAGTCTGATATTATAAACATTGAAGAATTTAAGAACCAAAGACCCTTAATAGGGAAAAAAAAAACTTTGTGTTTTTATTTTATATATTTAATTTTTATTTTGCAAATTTAATTTATGAGTGAATAAAGCAATTTGAAAATTAACATGAGAGTAGTCCTATTTTTAGGCAATGTTTTAGTGAGAGTTAGAGTTGCATTTTTATCAAATTATCTTTTTGTTTTGTCTCTACTTAAATATACGAGTGTATGAGTATTTTTGAATTAAAAAATGAGAAATCCAAATAGGAAAAGTGTCTTAAATAGTAGTAAAGATGATAGGTGAACAGGAGAGAAGTCAAACATGGCATTGGCTTAACCGCTTAAGGATAGATTGTCTCGTTTTCCATTCAATCCTGGGAATTGATTTTTGGATTCTAGTACCATATTTAATAAAAGAGCCCACGTTATGCACTAAAAAGTAAAAACCACCTCCCAAAATACAAGCTTTGAGTACCTTCTCATAATTTACCCAAGATAGTGACATATCAATTTTTGGACAAGTGACAAAGCACCATATTACGAAAGGGGGAAAATTGATGTTAAAGAAGATTATAGTTTGGAAGAATATATCAAAACAACAAATTACAAGTGTCAAGATTATAGGTTAGAAGTTCTCAAAGAAAAAAGATTAGAGGTTAGGAGAATATGAATTTATGAATAAGTGTCTTTTTATATCTGAAAGTTCTAATTTACAAGCACCTCTTTGAATTGACATTGACATTATATACTTTCAATTCTTAATTTTATATTTAGCATTAATCATGAGTTATAATAACATTGGTTGTTTTGCGTGTAAATTCATGGCTTTCTTTCTTTTTCTTTTCCTTTTTCTTTTTCTTTTTCTTTTTTCTTTTTTCTCTTTTCTCTTTATCGAAGAAAACATTAAATATGTTGTTCAATTTATCTTCCCATACTAATGTTTTATAAGTTATACCCATTAAAAAAAAAAACACAGTTGCTTCATTTTAAGTACCTTTTAGATGTTTCATTAAAAAAAAAAATTACCTTTTATAGAAGAATCACTTTTTTTTTCTACTTTTTTTTCTTTCTAAAAAGATTTTTTTTTTTTTTTTTTTTGAGAAGATTATAGAAGAATCACTTAGAGCATCCGCACCTAGCATTGTAAATGCCATATCTAAAGGGTATTTAGTATATTTTTCTCAAAATCCTCCTCTGGAATGCTATATACCAAGTATTGCAAAATCCTCTACCTTTAGAATTGCACTGTAGCAGTATTGTAAAAAAAAAAAAAAAAAAAAATTCTACTTTTCCCCCGAAATTTCTCTCTCTTCTCTCTTGTTATTTATGTTCTCTTCTCTCTCTTCCTTCTCTGTATCTCCATCGGTGGGTTCTGTGGTTTTTTTTCTTTTTGCTGTGACCGGTGCTTAAAGGAAGGCGTGGACATGGGAGGAAGGCATGACTAGTGCCCAAAACACATTTTCTCAAACCCAAAATCCCGTCTGGTGGTGGCAACGACAGAGGCAGGTGTGGGCGTAGGTTGTCATCGATGGTGGTGGCATGGGTTTCCCTCTTCGTCTCCCTCTTCATCTTCCTCTCTCTTTCTCTAATCTCTCATCCCTTTCTTTCTCTCTCACCTCTTTTATTCTTTTTTTCTCTCTATCTTCCCTTGAATCAACCCTGCATGGTGGAGATGTGGCGTGGGACTCATGGATCGATGGCTGGTTTCATCATCCCTGACGTGGGTTTCATTTTTGAAGGTATGGGTTTCATGGATCAATGGATGGGTTTTATTTTTGGTGGTATGGGCGGCCGGATTTCTTTGTTCCTTGGTTTGGTGGTTGTGGTTTTTGTGGCTTGGTGGTGGGTAATTTGATGGTGGTGTGGGTAGTGGGTTGATAGTGGTGGTTGGATGAGAGTTTTAATTTTGGTTGGGTTGATGGTGGTGGTGGGTTGGGTTGGGTTTGGCTTGGTGGTGGTGGTGGTGGTAGTGGGTTGTGTGGGTAATTTATTGGGTAGTATAAATTATATTATTTTATTGTGTAGAAATATTATTTTAATGAGTAGAATAGGAAAATAAAAGTTGGAATGTTGAGAGTGACGTAAAATGGTATGGTATAAATGATAAAGTAGGTTTTAAGATGATAAAATAGAATAGTTTGAAGAAACCTTATGTGAATGCTCTTAGATACCAAACAAATGTAATTATTGGACCATATTCATTAACTTAAATTACACCCCTATAATTATTGCATACTTCTTTTACAGTCGTACAACTACAAATAGGCACGACCTTTGCAAGAAACCTCTAATCAAATTATCAAAATATATTTCAACACTAGTGAAAAGCTGCTTGCATTGATAGACAAGGGCCTTGGACAACAACTGCTTGGCTAAACTGAGTAGTTTTAACTTTTGAGTGAGAAATTAAGTTCATTGAAAATTATAAATTTATCATTTCTTAGCATCTTCATTGATTGGGACATTCGATAATGATAATAGCTTAAGTTTGTATATTTTAATCATTATTGGAGAGCATTATTTTACTTATTTTGAATTAATTCATGCACTTTATATTTGGTTTTGAAATAATATTGATTAATTAATTATGTCCTTAAAATGAATTGTAATGCATGAATATATATTTTTTGTAAAAGAATGAAATTAATTATAGCAAGATTTATCAAGAAATAAAGGATTGAATTTGTGTGATGAAGAGCACTAATAGACTAAATGTTGACAAGGGCTATAATGAAGTTAAAGAAGGTCGGCCCAACTAAATTTGGGTCCAATTGGTGCCAAGAATCAAAAGAAACTCGCACTAAGTCAAAGTCAAAATCGGATTAAGATTCCAACCTATGCAAGTCTTATTGTTTTGGGCATAACTTTCGGCTCCAATATTGGATTGAGAATATTCAAATTGGGCTAGAAAGATAACTCAAATGGCTACAACTTTGTAGTTTATGAAAATTCCAAATTCTAATGTTTAATGTGTCAAAACAAACGGTTAAATAGATTGTGAAAATCAAATATTTTTTTCAAACTGATAATTCTACTTGTAATGGGATTTCTTGGCCTATTTAAAGGATCTTTAAATCAAATTCAAGGGAGAGCAGCCTTAGAACAAAATTAAGTATTTTTTTTTTAAGATTTTTTTTTTATAGAGTTTTCTTTGATGTATTGGTTTGCTAGAAGCCATGCTAAGTGTTATGATCCTAGTGTCCCACATGGATTAAGTATAAGTTTAACCATGTGTTTATAAGTTCTTGTATACTCTCCCCTTGGAAGCCGGTTTTCAAGGGCGAGTTCTACCCATGGGTTCCTAACATTTGGTATTAGAGCCAACCACCACATCGAGTAATCGAACGTAGCTCTTAGGTCAATGTCGCTAGAGTGAGCTGTTATGGACGTCAGTTGCAAAGCGTGGTGGTATGTTATGATCCCAGTGTCCCACGTGGATTAAGTATAAGTTTAACCATGTGTTTATAAGCTCTTGGGCACTCTCCCCTTTTAAACCGGTTTTCAATAGGTGAGTTCTACCTATGGGTTCCTAACACAAAGATATGGTTAAAGCCTAACATTATATTTGTATGTTCTTAACAATATTTTAATGATTTTAATGCTTAAGTTTTTTGTATTTTTTTTTATTGATTTATCTATCTAGAAAAGTTTTTTATTCAATATAATTCTTTGATTTAATGTAGACTCCTGGCACGTCAAACACTTGGGATTTCCTGTGAATTAATTCACTAGTTTTGTTTTACCTAAAATCATTTAAATGCATTTTGTGTTTTTATTGCTAAATCATCCGACTAAAATCATAATTCATATGAATTTTAGTTATGCTATAAAATAAAGTTGAGTTATAAAGTAAACAAATTTAGTTAACTTTTGGGATGATTAAGTTATCCAACTAACCAATAGCTGATCTTTGCAGAGCCACTCTTCATATGCAGGATTTGGCTTTGAAACCTTGACAGATTCATCGGCCTACTTTTGACGAGAAATTGAAGCCGTTCTCTAGGATCATGACCTGAGGTTAGAGCTTTTCCTAACGAGTGTCCACGGTCACCAAAGAAGCCCCAATAAGCATCAAACATTTTCGATGAGACCCATGGAACAATTCTTTGATAGCAAGCACTAGCTCCTAGTGCAACTTCGTAAAAAGCAATCAAAGATAAGATCAAAGAGAATGAAATGCAGTAGTGGTCATTATAGCGCTTCCTTTTGATCTGATCCTAGTTATTAGCCCTATCTGATTGTTATTTCACAAATTCAAGGGATATTTTACTATAAGGTACTCAAATTGTAATCTTAATGCAGATGATGGCAGATAGAAAATAGTGCTTTTAAGCAATCCTTCTATCATGTTTGGTTGCCATTCATAATGGGCTGTAAATGAACCAAGCCAATCAACTCAGGCTCGGCTTGATAAAAAGGTCGTTCATGTTTGTTTGTTTATAAATAAGTCTTTAGGCTCGTTTAATAAACAAGCTGAGCCCAAGCAAAAAAATTTGTTCACGAACAAGCTCGTGAGCTATTAGGCTTGGTACAAAACAATCCAAGCATAGGTTCATTTATAAGTTTATATGTGTTAGCTGAATATACTCATTACATATATCTTAATAATGACATGGTCAACATAAAACCACTACCCATTACCTACATTTAAAAATTAATTAATTAATTAAGTGAGCCACATATGATCCTTCCTTATCAATCATTTAAAGTAAAGTTACGAAACATGTTAGTATTTTCCCATTCATAATAGTTACAAATAAGTATTTTTCTAGTTCATCACCATCTAACGAGAATGTAAGAATTGTATTTTGAACAATTTCTGAAGCTATAGACAACGAATAATGAATGAATGAATTTAATTATGTAAATTTTTAATTTGAATAATGGCTAATTATAAGTAGGACTAGGTGCATGATAAAATGAGTATGCTATTTTTTTTCCTTAATTTTAAATATTTAAGCATTTAATAATGTAATTTTTTTTAGATCTCAAGCTCAAAAGCTTGACTTGAGCTCAAGTTTGAGCTTGATATTAAGTTTGAGTTTGGCTTGACTAATTAATCAAGCCAAGCCAAGCTCAAGCTTTTGGCTTACCCATGAGCTCAAACTCAAATACTATTTTTAGACTTGTCACGAACTTGAGCCAAGCTTGAGCTTTTGTATTTTCCTGACGAGCCAAGCTTGAACATGCATTGCTCAACTCGTTTACAACCCTAAATATCTCCAATATTCATGACATCAAGATGGATGTTATCAACAATCCTAGATAAATAATTATTTTATCAATTTGTATCCAAAATTAATAGATATGTGTCACATGTAATTTTAATATGCTTAAGATAAAAATAAATGTAATAGAATTGCTTAATTTATCATTAACAATATTTAACGATATTACCATATGTACTATGTTTTGCATGAAACCCATAAGATTTTAATATATTAAATAAGCACAAAAATTTTAAGCGTGAATTAGTGTAATAATAAAAAAGTTAGATGACAAAAACACCAATTTTTAAGAGAAACTTACAATGGGTTGTAGTATCACACAAAATAAATTTTAATTTTGAAAGGTAGAATAAGGACAACTTCTTCCTTTTTAGAATTTGACTAGAGCTTCGTGCTGATAACCTTTTACTTACAGTGGGTTGTAGTATCACACAAAATAAATTTTAATTTTGAAATGTAGTATAAGGACAACTTCTTCCTTTTTAGAATTTGACTAGAGCTTCGTGCTGATAACCTTTTGTGATAAAGAGCTATTAACAGCAACGGACGCCATAAGTTGTAACTCTCTCTCTCTCTTAAAAAAAAAAAAAAAGACAAGAGAAAGAAAGATGAGAATGAGATTATATATGAGTTTCTTCTTTTCTAGTGATCATCCACGACATTATATTATTTATTATACTATACATATATCTCTATCTTCTCTTTGTCTCTTGGTGTGTTTTATAATAAAAGATCACACACATATATAGGAGAAGGGAGGGAAAGGCTTTAACAACTAAAGGGGACAAAGTCCCTTAGATTGGGTGGCTAAATTTCCACTAGCATGTCAACTAGCCGTGAAAATGAAGTAGGAATTCAACAATGGTTAGGAATGACATAGTTTTAGCTAGGAGTGTTTACCAAACCGCCCTCAAAATAGCATAACCGCACCGCATGGTGCAATGCGGTTTGTGGTTTTATTATAAGAAAACCGCACAAACTGCACCGCACTACACCCTCTCTATAATTAATATATTTATTTATTTTTAATATTAAATATATTATTAATAGTTTAATAACCCTAGTTTTCAAATAATAATAATAATTTGATAACCATAGCAAGTGTTGACTAGGAAAGTCGGTCCAAAATAAAGAAAAACTAGCACAATAGTTTAAAACTTGGCCCAAAATAAAGGAAATAATTAGTTTTGAGTTAGGTAGGAAAAACCCAAAATTTGAAAAATATACCGATTTCAAACCATTCAAATATATCTTATACACCGCACCGCACATGTAACTGCAAAAATGAAATGCGGTGTGGTTATAGTTTTTGCTAAACTCAACCACACCGCACATATGATTGCATAAATAAGGTGCGGTACAGTTATGGTTTTGTCTAAACCGCACTGCAAAGTACAGTGCTAAAAATGGCTTAAAACCGCACCACACTATACCACGAATGCCTCTAGTTTTAGCCCACTAGAATCTAGCCAAGTATCCATTTTATCAATCTTCAGACGTGCAGGATTTTCGTTGTCCTATCTTCAAGCTCCAACTAAAAAAAAAAAAAAAAACCTTCAAGCTCCAACCAAAGAAAAAAGAGAGGTCAGAATTAATAATAACAGCTACTACCAACTTGTAAAAACATAATTTTATACTTTTTATAATAAAAATTATCATAGCTTGTGCTTATCATGTCAACAAACTGAAAGTGATATCTTATGCGCGAATAGATGAAATATCTCTCTTATATATGTAGAAATCATGAAATGAATTTCAAGTACATATGAGAGGAGTATACATACATGTTACATCTATTATATAAAATACTTTCTTCTATAGTATTTAAATACAATCTTCCTCTTCTTCTGTCTTATTTTTTAAGTTTTAACATGTGAAATAGGTTTTAGTTAGTACAATTGGTAAAAAATAAAATCTTTTGTCATTGAATAAGGGACTTAGATTTGAATCCCGCTTCATTAAAAACTAATTGGTGTATTGATTTGATGATTAAAAGCAATAATTATGAAGTGAGTATATAAGTTCAAATCTACCATATATATTAATAAAATAAAATAAAAATAACACTCCGAAGAAGTGATGAGTTATAGTTACACTAAAAACCAATTGGTGTATTGGTTTGATGATTAAAAGCAATAATTATGAAGTGAGCACACAAGTTCAAATCTACCGTATATATTATTAAAATAAAATAAAAATAACACTTGAAAAAAGTGATGAGTTCTAGTTAGTTTACCTAATAAAATTTTTTGAGTCTTATCGTTGAATATGAGATCTTAGTTAAAAGAAAATGAATCTTATCAGTATTTTGACATGATACTAAATAGTAATCATCATACAATATACATCATATGTTCAAATTCTATTGTATCCATTAAAATAACATACAACAAGAATGAAAATGTGTATAGTATTAGGATCCTAATCCTTGGATTACCATTGAACATTAATTGATTTAAAAACTTTCCAAGTTTTCTTTTCATTGTGAACACAACAAATGCAACCCTGATCTTGGCATCATCACCTACCTTGAAGTTGGTTAAAATGGCCCCCTCAATGTTGGCAACAAAAGAAATGTTTTCTCCTTAGCCCATTATAAGTAAAATAAGTAAGGGTCATGCTAACGAGTGCCTTTAGGGCATTAGTTAATCACCAATTTTAGGAAAGTTTTGATATCACTTTTATGAGAAATGAAAAAAACTATCAAAATATTAATTGATTTTTTTTTTCTTTTCCAATAAAAACTTTCTTTGAATAGATTATTAACGAATGCCCTAAGGACATTCGTTAGCATTTTCCAATAGGTAATTATCAAATCAAATAATGAAAACTTTATCAATCATTCAATTGATATTCATCTCCCCCATGGGAAATAGATTCTAACCACGATTAAATCATTGTTGTAATAAAGAATACCATGCCTCTGGGAATGCAATATTCAACATACATTGTTAGAAAATGTATTATGTTGAAAATTTGTGTTTGATATTGTCGGGGACATTTTTGCGACAAGGGCTGAAAATGCAAGAACGACCCAAATCCCCCCTTGGGTTCTTTAGAGGTGTTTATTGTGGAGAATCAAGCCCAAAATTCCAAATGTATAATGAAAAAAAATGCTAATGGTGCTTTGACAAGAAAGAATCAAAATGCTAATAACAAAAGTGCAGAAAAAACATAAAAACATAACAGGTCTAAAATTTCGGACCACAGTCACCGAGAAGAGAGAATTAAGAAAGGTTGTGAGGAAGAGAGGGAAGGCTTCCCTGTACCTATATTTCCACCCCTAAAGTTCAGAATTGTGAGAATGTTTCATGGCTTAGTGGGTTTTTTGCTCTCAAGCTTTAGCTATATGGGGAAAACGTGGTTCAACAGGTTTGAAACTTCGACCCACAGTCATCGAGAAGAGAAAATTGAGAGAGGTTGTGAGGAAGAGAGGGAAGGTTCCCCTATACCCATATTTCCACCCCTAAATTTCGGAATTGTGAGATTGTTGATTGGTTGAATGGGGTTTTGCTCTAAAGTTTCAAGTATGTGGGTAGAACGTGGCTAGTTCATTTTGAATTTGATTGGGGCCTTTTGTTTGAACTTGGGGTGCTCTAAGTGACTGTTTTTGGTCAATAGAAGAGGCTTTGAACCCTAAGGTATGAATCAAAGAAGTTATGGTCAGATTTGATTTAATTGGGTAAGAAGGATGCCTTACTTTTTGCATAATTTGGGAAATAAAGTAGCCTAAATTCATGGGCTGATGTTTCTTAGACATGGCAGGTCCTTGAAGATTGCATTTGGTGGTTGCAGCAAACTAGGCTAGCCACTTAGGGTCAGCTATGTGTTTTAGGCAAAAAATGGTATAACAGAGAAGTTAGGCCACAGTCACCTAGAGCATAAAAGTTGTTTTGGGGTGGAAATTTCGAGTACAAGACCTCCTCCATGAGCCTAAGGTGCTACCAGTGTCCCTTGTCCACTTGATAGCACGTATGTGTTTGGCTCATGCAAAAGGTCTGAAAGGAACCGACTCATACCTTCCAAACCACACTTCCTCAATTTTCCCCAATAAGTCGCATGGGCTTAGGTCATGCTTAAAATAATAAAAAATAATATAATACATAAATTGAGCCTACAAGGAATTTAGGCTTGGTTGAATCGGGCTCGTAGAAAATGTGTCGCGAAAACGAGTATCAACATTAGCCCCCCGAGCACACATAGCGCTTGCGTGTTAACACCTTATTTTGCAACCCGTATTTAACCTCACATGGAGGGTAAAAGGGTAATTTCACATTGGAAATATGCATCTTGATTCTGGTCATTATATCCTTAATCTCATTTCACCAAAATGATCTTGATATTGTAACGATCAAATTGACTGGTTATGAGCCCTAATTGGACCATCAGATTGAAAGTTATCATCAAATCAAGTTTTAATAACTAAGATGTACTATCACAAATTGAGTCCGACTATATGTGATTATGAACAATTGATTTCAATTGATTATAAGTATAATCAATTTGAGATCGATGATGTGTCATAATTTGATTGGTTAGAACTACATTTTATGGTAATGTTGCATACACCTAATTAACTAGATTGTTGAATATTAATTATTCAATGAGTAATTTGTGCAATTATCTTTTAATTAGAGTAAATTTAGATCTAATTAAGTCTAAAATGGGAGTGATTGGAGCCATTTAATATTAATTGGGAGCTAATTTGGGACCTATTAATGTTAATTGTGCTGAAACCTTTTTTAAACAAATGATCTCTGCTCACCATTTCATTGATATCTCTCATGATATTTTAAATCTATGAATGAGATTAATTTTCCCAGAAACTAGACATCCGGAGCTTCAATTTGAGCATAAGAATGAGACAATTCCGATAAAAATTGAGTCAGATATGATTTTTCGAAGTTGGCTCTACAGGCTGTTACAGCAGCTACGGGAAAACTGAATTTTGCTTGCTCCTCACTCTCATCAATCTTCATATTTAATGTACCAGATTTCCCAAAGGCTAAAATGAGGTCTAGGTTCATGATTCTTTGTCAACCCTCATTAAATGGCCTTCCATTCATATTTCCTCCACCACTACTATATAAACCCCCCATCTCCTTCATTCCAGAACACACAAAAAATCCCCTTCTCTTCTCCTCTCTATAGTTCTAGGAAGTTGAGTAGTCTTGTCATATCTTGGTCTTCCTGAGACTCAAGGTATTGAGTGAGACTCACTCTTTCTCTCCTAACTCTTCTTTTCCTCCACCCTTAGGACCTCTACCAAGAGTCTCCTCTTCCACCATATGGATCTTGCATGAAGGTATAATCCCCTTCCCTAACTGTTTGTTTATGTTGCCATGATGAGAATTTAAGATTAAAGTATGATAATTCCCTTGAATATGTTTGAATGTTCTTAATTGTTCTTATGTGTTATTCACATGTTCTTGGTTGTTCATCACATGTTCATGCATATCACTAAATTTAATCTTAGATCCACATCAAAAATATGAAAAACATGTTTGTTTAATAATTCTTTCAAATCCTTGAATCTAGGTTATCACTATCTACACACATTCACTAGAATTTATTTTTTAATCTAAATGCAATGCTTAATAAATAAAATTAGGATTTATCACATGCACACACATTAAATTCAACATGCAAATTGATTGATAACATATTGGATGATGTGATATGAATGTTGGTCACCATAATCTAGAAGACCGGTTTCACCAGGTAAGATGGGTGCCTAACACCTTCCCATCTTGTAACATAGCCTCCGAGTTTAGATCAATGGTTAGTAGATCAAATGCTTATTCATGTAATTTTTTATTTTTAGATTGTAACTAGGAAACAAAACCATGTACTTTATCTTAGATTGTATGTAGGACCAAAGCCATGTAATTTTCCTACGATCAATATAAATTCAATTATAAATTAATAAAATGAGGAATTTTTCAGTTTCAATTTTCTTATTTATTCAAATAACTAGTTGCTAACCCGTGCGATGCACGGGATAGTTAAACAAAATTTATACACATTCACCTTTATTGGTACAATCATTTGAAGACAATTCTAACTAATACCTAAATGTAAGAGACACATTGACTTACTATTTAAAGTAGCATTTTGAAGAATTTACACATATTGTGCAACTGAGCCTTAATTTCTCATCAACAGTTAGAAATATAAACTGCAAATATATAAATAAAGACCATGACTTGAGAAGGACATTAAACTTCAAATTAGAGTAGTAATGTTACTTTCTCAATCTTTGCTCAGTTGTAATAATAATATAGAGGAAATTCAAAACATGGAAATAAAATAAAAATTACAACAATTAATTCCATTATCTTTCATGCTATACTTTGTAATTGTACGGAATTAAGTCAACTCAATTTAAGTAGTTGTAATAAAATTGGCTTCTACTATTCTCTATTCTATAGAGATATGAACATATTGGATTTCTCAAACCCGGTATTGCAATAAAATGATTTATTATTGAAAATAAGAAACAATTAAGCTCATCCCTTAAAGATTTACCTTTTGTACTTGGTAATTTCCATTCAAACTTTAAAATAGATTATTTGCCTTACCTAGATGTTTTTCTTGTGGGAAGGAAAAATAAAATGAGACAGGTGCTGCATGACCTTCAAAGCAAAAAAGCTTTCTTCTAGTCAAAAACAAAACTCGTCAAGAGGAGTAAGAGAGAAAGAAATTACTCAATGAAAAACCATGGTGAATGGAGAAAAAATTTTTGAACTTCCAAAGATCCACACAAATTTTAGCCATAGGTACAAAATGCCAAGTTAAGAAATATAAATATTGATCTACAGGTGCAATTTTTAAATAGAAAATAGCAATTTCATGAACAAAAACCCTAGCAACCAAATAGAAAAACTATAACCTTGATTTGATTTCTCATTTATCAATGATGGTGACTGGAGAATAAGTTAATTTTGTCCATAAGAGTGGCCCTGAGTAATTGCCGATGGCAAGTGCCAAAGATAGTAAGTAAATCAAATCAAAGAAGGGGAGAGTATAAATTATTTCACGAAATCAAAGATCTCTTTACATCCCATAAAATTTAAAATAAAGAAGAAAATCTCTTTATAGCTTAAGAAACACAATATAATAAAATTAAAGAGAGAAATTTTCGGAGGACAAAATATTATAGATAATTTAAAAGAATTTTGGTTTAATTCCTGAACACTGCAACTCCATAAAATTCATAATAATAATAATATTTTATGATTGCACAAACTATTTTTTTAGAGTGTTTGATCTCAACATTGGTGTGCATTTAATCTTTCACTAAAAGCAAAGGGAAGTAGATTATGTGCATACATCTTTATGAGCAATTTTTGGCAGTCAGGCGTAACAAACGTGTAACCATTTTGTCCTATTCCTACCATCTAAGAACATATCCTCTCTTATAAGTTGATGATGCCAAGTTTTAACATATCCTCTCCTTTTTTTTTTTTCTTTTTTTTCCCCAAAGAAATAAAAGGACTTTAAAGACATGTCCAATTTGTTAAAATGCAAGTGCTTCAAGCCATAGAACGATTTAATGAAAATTGCAACTCCATGAATTGAATTTGCAAATGGTATTAATTATTGGCTATTAATGCGATTATTAAGCCATACCACATTGAACATGTTTCTCTATCAAAATATATAAACAAACTAACCTTACAAAAGTTGAACTTTATAAGCTAAAATCTATACCGTGAGTTGTAGATCTTGAATGCTATACCGTTCGTTTAGGGCTTCCTACATCTGGAGAGAGAGAGTTTGCAGAAACCAAAGAAAATCTCTCTATAGCTTAAGAAACACAATATACTAAAATCAAAGAGATAAAATTTTCAGAGGACAAAATATTATAGATAATTTAAAAGAATTTTGGTTTAATTCTTGAACACCGCAACTCTATAAAATTCATACTAATAATAATATTTTATGATAGCGCAGTCAGAATTTTGGTTTAATTCTTGAACATTGAATTGGAAATTGATTATATGAGTATTCAATGGTGAACAAAGTACTATATATTAATTAATATATAAACAAAACTAACCTTACAAAAGCTGAACTTTATAAGCTAAAATCTATACCGTGCACTGTAGATCTTGAATGCTTTAGGGCTTCCTACGTCTGGAGAGAGAGAGTTTGCAGAAACTGTGGCTTTATATTTCTTAACTTGAGAGAGGGGTAAGGTTGTTAGGGTTTTGTAGATCTTGGATGCTTTAGGGCTTCCTACATCTGGAGAGAGAGAGAGTTTGCAGAAATCGTGGCTTTATATTTCTTAACTTGAGAGAAGGGTAAGGTTGCTAGGGTTTTGAGGAGCTATATATATATATATATATATATATTTTTTTTTTTAAATATTGTGCTGACGTGGAAAATTGTGGTGCCAGCAAAGGTTTCGGTTTTATATAGATATATAAATTAAATAAGTGATGACTCTATTGTAAAACCCTTAATCTAAAGGGGAAAATATAACTAGTCGAACCTCCATTTTGAGAGGCAATAACATGACTCCACCCATTCATGTGGGTTTAGCCCAACATCCTATAAAAATGGGCCGGAGGTGCGGTCTCTCACATTGCGGCGTGCGTGTGAGTAGTTGATGTTTCCCATTGCTTATAGATGTTGCGGGTTTGGGAATTAGTCCATCCAAATGCTGAGAAAATATAGGTTGATAAAGTCTGTTAGTAGATATATTGTGGCTCGTGGAGACCACTTGTAGAAAACTCTCAATTCAAAGGAGCCCGCTTGTAAAAGTTTTGTGATCACAAACATGGGCACTTGATGGTTATTGGTTCCACTAAAGAACATCAATTGGTCAATACATGTAGCACCTTATGTGTAATATGATTCAAAACACCTCAAGAAAAGGCATAAGGCTTGACTTTCATGCTCACATGTAACTTTAGAATCTTTTCCTTGATGACTTTCGTGACCACCATGGTGATTTTAGCATCCCTTTCAATTGCATGGTATGTGACTTTAAGCCATCACATCAATTGCCTTGCAATCTATATTTTGGCTTTGGCTTTTCTTCAAAAAACTTGCTTTTTAGTTTACAATTGTAGCCTTATTCCTCTCGGCATATTACACGCCACTTTAGTCTCTTCTTTGGCCATTGTCATTTTTTTTTCTTTAGATTTGCTTCAAGTGTCTTTTGGGAGCATGGATTCAAGACTTGTAGTAGAGTTATTTAAACTTTTTTCTTTGATCTCAAATGTGTTTCTCATTCTTCCTCCTCTATTTTTTTTTTTTTGAACCCTCAAGCTTGATCAAATCTTGCAACACCCATCTTCAATTCTCCACCCATATCGTCAAAACTCAAGGAGGGTGTTGCGATAGTGGAGATCCTTATGGTTGAGAAGCAAAGGAGTTCCAACAGAAAAAGAATTTAAAGAGTTTGGTGCCACCCACCATCCACATAGTTGAGATTTAGATGGGACAAAGCATTGTCGCTGAAAAAAAGAGGCAATCCATCATAAAGGAGCAAGGTTGTTCTGTCAATGATGACAATGGAGGTTTGCGACAATTCGCGGCCCATGGCTATGGGATTCGTTGGCACCAATCTTGGCTAAGCAATGTCGACGGCGAAGAGAAAGGTACCCTCGTCAGTGAGGAAAAAGTTTTGTTGTTGGAGGATGATGCCAAACATCGCGACATGGTGTTGAATTCGTTCTTTGAGCAAACTTAATAAATGCGAATGCATGATGCCCACTTTGGTGAGCTGATTTTTTTTTTGTTCATTATGCCTTGGTTGTTCTTGTTGATATGTTGAACGTGCTATTCAATTCAATTTGTAGGGTGGCTTTCCTTGGAAAAATGATAGTCTCATTGCGTCGATTCATGAGGTTGAGCCATTGTTCTCATTGAAGCCGAAGCTTATGTTGAAGCTGATTCCCATTGATTTCGATAGTCGTGGAAATTAGTTTGTAATGCGGCTATGCTTGACTTCGTGTTGGAAGTAAATCATCCCCATTGTTTGTTGTAAATTTGAATGAGCGAATTGGATCCATATGAGGAGATGATGATGAAACGACACATTGAGGATGATTCAATTTTTTAGTAGCTTTATTGTTGGCCAATTTGGTGAGATTGTGTTTGCCAAGATTAATTTCGATGAAGTCGTAGCCATGAGTGATACTACTGGCTGTCTTGGGATAGCTTATTTGAGATAGAATGGAGCAAAGATATCACTTGATGATGTAGTATAGGGGTGTGACATAGCTACTACATTGGTTGGCAGCCCCCTTTATCGTATTCTTGCGATAAACGCAAGTGAGAGTAATAGTCACTGAGTGGTAGTCGCTTCTCGATTCAGCAAGCTTGAAATGAAAGTGTAGGAATTAAACTTAAATTTCTAGTGCAGGAGCGCATAGCGGTTGAGTAAGCCTTTAGCCCTCAACAATGCCATTGAGAGTAAGTCATGTGTTGCATAGCTTGATTATTAGCATGAATTGGTAGAGCCAAAGTTGGTGATTCCATGTTGCAGCCACTATTCCTTCAATGTAATTGTTGACAGCCTTGACACTTTACACAGACAGTAGCTCCGTTTGTTTGAAAATGAAGCCAAAATTTCTCTGGCAAGTTAAAATTTGTTGTGGCAAGTCAAAACTCATTGCCAACCTCTTTTCATTCCAATAGGGATTGTTGAGTGTGCCACATTGCCATCTTGCATAGAATAAGTGTACTTTGGGAAATACGCCATTATTGAGCGGGAACTTTGGAACTCACTTGGTAACTCATACATCTTCTTCATTTTTTTATTGCATATAATAGTATATTGAGTGAGTTGTACTATGGATTCTTGTAGAAGGATTTTGGCTTAGACAATTGTGATGTCGTCGTTGGGACTTTCACTCCCGGGGCCACTCCCATTGCCAATTCATCATTTTTTGAGGTTGAAGCTGCTGCGAATAGCAACATGGAGCTGTAATAGATGGTATCATGGCTGCCGCTAGTAACTTTGAATCCTTTTAGTTTGTCTCTCTCTTGCGGCTTTAAAATAAAGAAGAGAGTGATTGCAAGCCAACACCCCGAAGATGGTGATGTTGGAAGGGGACTATGACATCACTTCAAATTTTCCTTTACCTCCTTTCTTGCTTTTTATTTATTTATTTATTTGATTGTCTTGTATTGAGCTTTAAGTTTTAAAAGTTTGAACTAGTTATAGTGTGTAATAGGGCCTGCTATTTTGGAGACACTTTCTCTTGTATTTCGCCTTTATGGACAACCCACTTATGTATAGAGCAGCTCCTGTTTAGTTGTATTGGTGCCACTTTGAGTTTGTACTATCATGGTTAGTTGACATAATTTGCATTTATATACAAAACGAACATATATGATATTTGGATGTATATTTTGTATTTTGGAATGAAAAATTGATTTGTACCTCAAGGATGTATATGGTTTGTAATTTATACATTGAGAATGACTTTGTACCTTTTGTTGATAGGCTATGAGCACGTTTTTGTTGTGAAAACAGCCCATGTATGGCTCTGAGCATTTGAGTATGTTGAGGAGAGCTTGCTTGGAAATGTCATGTGCACCATGTGATTGAGTAGCATAATTTTGATAGATTATATGCACTAGTTTCTTGAGAATGACTTGTGCTTGAATTAGGTAGCTTGTGAATATGGCTTTGCCTTTGCTTGGGAAAGTTAGTAGACATGTTGCTTGGTTCTCATGCCTTTACAGACAAGTTTTGGCTAAGCGCACGTCTTGCTGTTTTTTTTTTTTTTTGTAGTGATCTTTTGATGAGCAAATTTGCTTTCACAAACCGCAGCTCATATATATTGAAACTTGGTTTAACACTTGGTAGCCAACTTAAACTCGACATATATTAGGTCGCTACTTCGTTAGTTTTAAGAAGCCCCTACATATGGGTTGCGTTTTCGCGCATTGTGGCTCATGGTGCACTTGGTTGTCACCATTTCATAGAGGTTGATTGAGTTCTCATAGATAGTAGCATGAATACAAGTTGTTTTGCTATCACCTTTTGAAAATATCATGTTCTTGCATATAGTGACTTATAGAATGCACAAATTTTCCATTTTCTTGAGGAGGAGTTTTATCCTCACGTATATCTAATTACCATGTGGCAATGAGGTAGTGATCTGTTGTGTCGAATTTCTCATATTCTCAAGGGATGGTTATGCTCTCACATATAGTGGATCATCGTGCTTGAATTATAAGATATTATGTTGGCTTCCTTACTATTTCGTAAGGCTTGCCGTGAAGATAATGGTGGTTTTCCCTACCTTGTTGAGGGTGTTGCATCCTTGCAAGAAGGGGTCTTGTCACAATGAAATCTCCCATTAGCTTCCCAACCATTTGATAGGGCTTACCATTGAGAGAGTATGTGTTTGGCTTTCTCTACCTTATTGAGAGTAATTTTTTTTTTTTTTTTTTTTTTTTTTTTTTTTTTTTTTTTACCCTCGCATGTAGAGGTTTTGCCGTAGAGTAATTTGTAGGCTTTCTCATTGCTTTGCAAGGTTTACCATTTGGAGAAAGTATTGGCTTTCTCTAACTTATTGAAGGCATTGCACCTTTACATGTAGGGGTCTCACCATGCTTGAATAATATGATAGTTCGTCGGTTTCCTAATGTTTCATAGGGCTTGCCTCCGAAAATTAGTACGAGTGAGATATATTGTTGTCGCTTATGATCTTGTGTGAGATGTCGAAGCGACGAATGATATGCTCTTTGATGGAGTTGGTTATGGCCACTCCCATTACTTTTCTTTGAGTGGAATTTCTTCCACCCACTTAGTGAATTACTTAGTGCGGCAAAGACTCGAATGTATTCATTCAAGGGTGGATGGATAGGTTTGATGAAATCAAGCCCCCAAGTATAAAAGGCTATGAGGTGCCCATGTCTCAAATGCTTATAAGGTGTGTGCGTACAAGCTTGGAGTGCATTTTGAAGTGCGGCAACTTTTAGTGAATTTGGTAATGTCAAACCAATGGTATGCCATCACCAAGAGTTATTTGGTGGCATTTCTTCCTCCCTTAGTATTCTCAATACTACTCGAAGATAAACACTGAAAATTGGGGTCCTTCCATTTGCTATATAAAAGGCAAAACATGATTTTTCTTTGCCGAAGATATGTTATGCCGCAGACAATGACTCCATACTTTGCTAACTTGGCTTCTAATTTTGGGACGATGATCGGCTAAGCATTAGAGATGTCGATATAGCTAGGGTTGCTTCATTCCCAACATAACAATTTTTTTTTTCATGCTTTGGTTAGCCTCTTTGTCGAAGATACATGCAAACAATGGCTCCATACTTTGCTTGCTTGACTTCTAACTTTGATATAATGATGGGCTAAGCATTAGAGACATTGGTGTAAGGTTGTAGCATCTCTAGCACAACAATTTCTATCGTTATCCTATATGCTGCTTATTCCAAGTTTCCACATTGTACTAAGATTCCATTCGAAAATCTTTGGAATGGATTTTCAAAAACCAGCTTGCGATTTTTGAGCTGTTTGACATCAATGTTTAGAGCAAGCTCTAGCAAAGCATTCTTCAAAGGTGCGTGTCAAGAGCAATTTTCTTGTGGATGACAACATTGACACTTCCCTTTTCAAGCATAATCTTGAATTCAAGAATGATTAAGGCGTTGGCATGGCTTGGAATGCATGCATTTGTCACGACTTGAGATATATGAACATGTCATGGCTTGGTGTGTGCGGATCGACCATGATTTTGGATGCGTGAGCTTGTCATAGCTTAGCGTGCATGAGCATGTCACGGCTTCAGTGAAAGGGAATTGAGTTCAGATTTCCTTTGTCCTTGGGTACTCCGAGAAGGTTTCCATTTCACCTTAAGTGCAAATGTGATTTATATTAGTAAACGATAGTCATGGCTAAGCAAAGTAGTGTACACAACTTATAGAAAATATTTTGATTAAAAATTTAAAGGATTAAAATGGTTTAAACAATATGTATAAAAAAATGAATTAGCAAAGAGAGTGCTTGAGACTCTTAGCTTAAGCATGCTTTGATGATTGTATATTGCTCGGATGACTTCAAAACTTGGCTTATGAAATGTCGCTACTTTAAGACTTGATATATGGAATGTCGCTACCTCAAGGCTTGGTGTACGAAATATCTAACGCCTTGCGGTGGACCATTTAGATATAGTCTTTAGCTATTTGGTGAAGACTTCATTTAGCGGACACTAAAAATATTCAGCTCCAAAGGGTTGCACACAGTGGCAATTATTGTTGCGCCAAAATGAGTCAATCACCCATGGCTTCCATATGCTCAGCACGTGAGGGGTTCTTGGGTTGAAATGGAAGTTTAGAACTTCGCTTTGTTGATTATTGGATGGAGCCTTCCTTCCCTTCACAGTCGGACTTAAGGCTCACCATTTTTGCATTTTCAAGCTTTTAAGCTATTTGACATCAATATCTAGAGCGAGGTCTAGAAAAACATTCTTCAAAGGTGTGTGTCAAGCCTTCTACCATTAGGCTTACTTAGGAATTCTTCTTGCAAGAGCTGAGTGACAAAATTTTTTTTCTTAAGGATGGTAACATTGGTGCTTCCCCCTTCAAGCATAATCTTGAATTCAAGAATGATTAAAGTGTTGGCTTGGCTTCGAATGCATGCGCTTGTCACGACTTGAGATATATGAACATGCCATGGCTTAGCGTGCGGCGATCGACCATGATTTTGGATGTGTGAGCTTGTCATGGCTTAGAGTACGTGAACGTGTCACGGCTTCGATGAGAGGAAATCAAGTCCAGCTTTCCTTCTTTGTTGGATGCTCTGAGAAGGTTTTCGCCTTGTCCCCTAGTGTAGTTATAACTTATATTAGTAAATGATAGTCATGGCTAAGCATTAACGCAAACGACTTGTAGAAAATATTTTGATAAAAAAAACTTGAAGGATTGAAGTGGTTCAAGCGATATATAAAAAAGTTGAATTGGTGCTTCCCCCTTTAAGCATAATCTTGAATTCAAGAATGATTAAAGTGTTGGCTTGGCTTCGAATGCATGCGCTTGTCACGACTTGAGATATATGAACATGCCATGGCTTAGCGTGCACCGATCGACCATGATTTTGGATGTGTGAGCTTGTCATGGCTTAGAGTGCGTGAATGTGTCACAGCGTCGATGAGAGGAAATCAAGTCTAGCTTTCCTTCTTTGTTGGATGCTTCGAGAAGGTTTTCGCCTTGTCCCTTAGTGTAGTTATAACTTATATTAGTAAATAATAGTCATAGCTAAGCATTAACGCAAACAACTTGTAGAAAATATTTTGATAAAAAAAACTTGAAGGATTGAAGTGGTTCAAGCAATATATAAAAAAGATGAATTAGTAAAGAGAAAGTTTGAGAGTCTTAGCTTAAGCGTGCTTTGCCAATAGCATATCGCTCGCATGACTTCAAGACTTGGTTTATGAAATGTCACTACTTGAAGACTTGGTGTGTCGAATATCTAGCAACTTGCAGTGGGCTTAGCTATGGCCTTTAGCTATTTGGTGACTTCATTTAGCGGTGATGCCAAAAATATTTAGCTACGAAGGGTTGCACACAGCGGTAATTATTGTTGTGCCAAAATAAGTTAATCACCCGTGGCAGCCCCCATATGCTCGGTGCTAACTCAGCAACAATACAACTCAACAATAAAGGACACATGTGTTGAGAAGATGTTGAGGATGAGCTTTAGCCGTTGTCGTTGGGGTTCTTGGCTTTGACATTGATGTTTAGAGCTTTGCAGTGTTGATTATTGGTTGAAGCCGTCATTCCCTTTGCGGTTGGACTTGTGGCTCACTATTTTTGCATTTTCAAGCTACAACAAAATTTTTATCACAAATATCATGTAAAGCAAGAGATATAGGATGATTCATCCATAAGAATGATAGCTAAAAAATAATATAGATGAGTGGATGAAAATTTTTCCCTTGAATAAGAAAGTTGATTCTCCCTCCATCCTTCACTTTTTGGGTGGCTTCCAAAGGTTGAGCGATTTCGTCACATGATTCAGAGCATCTCCAACAACTCAATGAGCTAAGGATAGAACTTATTTCAACTCAACTTCACCATGCTCTTTTTGCGCGGCAAAGTATCATACGGTTTCTCTTAGAACGACAAGTTGGTGTGAGAAACATCATCTTTTTGCTGGTTTTGCATCTTTGGATACATGACTTCTCTTGTTTCAGCTGCTTGACTCCCTAGTGAAGTCGCCAAAATGTCAGGGACGTTTTTGCGACAAGGGCCGAAAATGCGAGAACGGCCCAAATCTCCCCTTGGGTTATTTAGAGGTGTTTATTGTGGAGAATCAAGCCCAAAATTCCAAATGTGTAATGAAAAAAAGGCTAATGGTGCTTTGACAAGAAAGAATCAAAATGCTAATAATAAAAGTGTAGAAAAAGTATAAAAATATAACAGTTCTGAAACTTCGACCCACAGTCATTAATAAGAGGGAATTGAGAGAGGTTGTGAGGAAGAGAGGAAAGGTTCTCCTGTACCCATATTTCCACCCCTAAGGTTCAGAATTGTGATAATGTTTCCTGGCTTAGTGGGTTTTCGCTCTCAAGTTTCAGCTCTATGGGGAAAACGTGGTTCAACAGATTTGAAACTTCGACCCACAGTCACCGAGAAGAGGAAATTGAGAGATGTTGTGAGGAAGAGAGGGAAGGTTCCCCTGTACCCATATTTCCACCCCTAAACTTTGGAATTGTAAGATTGTTGACTGGCTGAATGGGGTTTTGCTTTGAAGTTTCAAATATGTGGGTAGAACGTGGCTAGTTCATTTTTAATCTGATTGGGGCCTTTTGTATTGAATTTAGGGTACTCTAAGTGACTATTTTTGATCAATAGAAGAGGCTTTGAACCCTAAGGTATGAATCAAAGAAGTTATAGTCAGATTTGATTTAATTGGGTAAGAGGGATGCCTTACTTTTTGCATAATTTAGGAAATAAAGTAGCCTAAATTTATGGGCCGATGTTTCTTAGACATGGCAGGTCCTTGGAGATTGCATTTGGTAGTTGCAGTAGACCAGGCTAGCCACTTAGGGTTAACTATGTGTTTTAGGCAAAAAATGGTATAGCAGAAAAGTTGGGCCACAGTCACCCAGAGCATAAAAGTTGTTTTAGGGTGAAAATTTCGAGTACAAGACCTCTTCCATGAGCCTAAGGTACTACCAGTGTCCCTTACCCACTTGGTAGCACGTATGTGTTGGGCTCATATAAAAAGTCCGAAAGGAACCGACCCATACCTTCCAAATCACACTTCCTCAATTTCTCCCAATAAGTTGCATGAGCTTGGGTCATACTTAAAATAATAAAATAAAATATAATACATAAATAGAGCCCACAATGAAGTTAGGCTTGGTTGAATCGGGATCGTAGAAAATGTGTCGCGAAAATGGGTATTAACGTATATTATGTTGAAAATTTTATTATAAAGTAATTATGATGAATATAATTAAGTTTGGTCTGGTCATTGCATTGGAAAATGCATTTTTTTTTCTATTAAATAATAATCTATTATAAAAATATTTGCAATTAATAAATTCTTTTAAACTAATAACCATAACCAAAAAAAAAAAAAACTTTTATTCCAAACATATGTCTAATATAATTACCATCCTTTTTAAAATACGATTACCAAAAATAGAATGAATAGTTAGAAATAAAGTCTACTTGGGTAATGTAAAGTTTACTTGGGAAATGTAAACTTTACATGGGTGATGTATATCCGAAATCCATTCATTATCTGATTCAGGGACAGATTTATATATTGACCAGCGGCAATGGCTCCCCCTATATATATATATATATATATATATATATATATATTTTTTTTTTTTTTTTAATATTAGTATATTAATAGGTACTAATTTTAGCAATTTTGTTCAATAAAATTACATTTACCCTCTTAACAATGCCATCAATTCTTTTAAGAGTAATGTTATAATCACACACTTTTTTACAACATTTTTACAAACTACTGAGGTAGCAAATTCTTATTGGTTTGCACAATTGTACCTTTTTACTTATCAATAACTACTCACCATATTAGTAATTTGATTTTTTTTTTTTGTAATTTTCGCATTTTTCACCTTTTAAAGGCCATAAAAATTAATAGATTAAATCTAAAACAAAATATACAAGTCCAAAAAAATTAACCCAATAACAAAAATTACCAATAATAAAGCTAAAAAAAATTAAGCCCAATTAATCAATTTTTCAAAACAAACAATTTGGTCATTTAAAAAGTTTTAAACAAAAATCCTTAGCGATAAAGTAGTAAAATCAAAGGCTGGAGCTGTTGCACACAACTAAAAATAGAGCCGTCTCCTTAACTTCAAGTCCTGACTCTATCCTTTATTTGATTATTATTGTGCTTATTAGTGCAACCATATCCCTTAAACCCAACAAGCATTGTAAGGCAATATATATGTGGAAAAGCATTGTTGTAGTTGATATAGAGCTAATATATATCAAATATATTACATTGTATTTTGTATTAAGAGTTAAGACAGTGGATGCATAGTTAGTAAAATATGAATGGGTATCATTCGGCATCTTTCAAGAAAAGAACAATATGAGTATAGTACATTTCTATTTTAAAAGTTCTGATAAAAAAATTTCGGAAACATTTGTACTCTTTTTGGAGATAAATAGAATAAGGAGGGATGTAAATATAATAATAGTTCTTTTATGACCATGCACTTTGTCATAATTTGATGAGATGTGTGATTACTATCGGTAAATCATTACTTTCATATGGACCTATTACTTTTTTTTTTTTTTTCTCATTTTTCACAATCTCACATGTCAAGGTTGTAACAAAAATTATAGGACAAAAGTTGTGTTCATAGATTATTTTTATTTTTATTTTTTTGTTATTAACTTAACAATAGATAAAAGCTATTTAAAAAATAATAATAATAAAAATAAAAGTAAAAGAGAGCAAAATATATTACAAAGTGAAAAACAAATATATAATTTTTTTAAATGGGGAAAGAAAAATAGTTTGATGTTAGGAATTGTGATTTGTGAGGCGGAAACTAAGGGTTTGTTTGGATTGAGAGGGAGGGAGGGAGAGAGAGTACAATAGAGTTAGCCAAAAATTGTAAATTAGTATAATTTCCAGCCAACTCTATTCTTCTCTCCCTCCCTCCCCCCCCCCCTTCAATTCAAACAGGTCATTAGGCTTAGGTACAATAAAAATTGACTATAGTAGGAGAGTCGGCATGTAGATGTCAATAGACTCAATACAATGAAGCTTTTATTTTTAACTTTTTGACATTCACTAGTATGTGGAATTGGAATGGTCTACTAAATCAGTACAAACAAATAGTAAAAGAAAAAAGATAATTGAATCCATGTGTATGATGAAGTTTATATTTTAGAATTTTTTTATCGTTTCTTTTTCTTTTATAGAAAATTTTAGATTTTTATCATGATTTTCGTGTCTGACAACGAATTAAATATATTTTTTCCCCTTTAAACAACGTATACAACTTACGCGAATATAACATTAACTGTAAATAACACAATTTTACTTTCCGATTCAAATTGTCGTGTATATTTTCGTATTGTATGTTACACATAACTACCAACTAGGAGTGGATGACTACTTGAATAATACAAGAGTTTATATATATATATATATATATATATTCCTTGTTAATCATCTCACTCCGTTTAAGCTATTTACTTTATTTTATAGCACCAACAATAAAAAATTAAAAACCACTCATTCTTTAGCCAAAAAAAAAAAAAAAACTACTCATTCTTAACAACAATAGCAAAAAGAGTCCAACACAAGGCCCAAATGCACTGATTTCCCAAGACCGAAAAAAATCTTCCTCTTTTTCCTTTAAACTTTAACAATCAAATGAATCAATCCATCAATTTATGGGCTGTTGATTTTGAAGGATCGGCGAGCTGAGCTGTCCATGTTAGTGGGCTTTGGGCCTTGCCTCATGAGCCATATTAAAAGCTTATGGGCTTTTTGTTACTGATCCAAAAGTGTACTCAACAAAAGTTGTATTAAAAAACTTCAACAGCATATGGCCGTTGGATCTCTCTAATAATGATCTCTGAGACAGGCTGAGAGAATCAAAGTCGTTTTCAAAATCAAAACCTTCATCAGCATTTTGGGGGTAGAGAGAGTTGCTAAAGGCACGCGGGAAATTGTTCCTTCCATACACTACTACGTGGTCCAGTAAGTCATAACGGATGATGGTCCATCCGTGCCAGTGAATTAAATGGATCCATGTGTGTGCTTGACAATATTGATGTGTACACTAAACAAACCCAAAATGAAAAAAAAACATTTAATTCACTTTTACATAGACAGGGATGTTAAATTATATTTATACCTTCAACATCACTGAGATCCTCTATCTGTGCTGACTATCTCTGTGCTTTATTAAATGGTAGTAAACTGTATGGGGTTACCGTTTAAAAAAAATTAAATTTTTATTTTTATTTTTACGTCATTTGTAATATAAGTGATGTCATTACAGGCGCAGCTATAAAGTCTTGCAAAGCTTCATGCTGTGACTTTATATTTAGTCATCAAATTGGCTAATGGTAGTTAATATATGCTCTAAAAAGCTAGGTGATTAGTTATGTAGTTATGATAGGCGCAGTAATATATATATATATATATATATTGGGTTGGAGGCCCAATCCAAGGACATCTAGTAATTCGAGGACGGGTAAATACTATCATGGAAGTCCGCATTAGTGAATGAAGACATGGGGTCTGGTCATGAGGGCCCAGGAAGGTGGTTCGAGGAGGAATGTCTCCTCGGCTAAGCTAAGCAAAGGTCAGAAGGTGTGGTCTGTCATCCAGAACAACGTTCCGGGAGATTCCATTGATAAGGATACATATCATGGAAGCACAGGATAAAGGGGAATTATGAAATATATAAGAAAAAGTTGTTACCACCACATTGAATACTCTGTAGCTAACTCTCTGGCCGCATTAATGTGGAAGTAATACATGAATAGTAATTTTCAGCCTTACAGCTACTCCCAGAAACTTCAAAAAAGCGCTGATGGGACAGGGATCAACATTAGAAACCTGGTCTACACGTGGAGGGTGGAGATGAAAGAAGGAAGACGGTATAAAAGAGAAAGAATACATTGAGAATGGGGATCGAAAAATCAAGATAAAAACACAGTAGAAACAAGAACTAGACTTGTAATTAAATTCAAGAGAAATATATATAAGAACCGATCTCCTTGAATTGTGTCAAAGACGATTTTTTTTGGATAAAACCTGTTTATCTTTGCTCTCAGGGGATCTTGACCCACCATAATTGTTGTCCAATTCATTAGAGCTTAGTTTTCTTATTCACTCTCTACAAATTCATTGTATTGGGCTTTTTGGGCCAAAATCTTTTTTATTCTTGGGCTTGGGACTCAAATTGGGTCCTTACAAGTTAAGAGTAGCTTAACTGGTTTGTACATTTTGATATTTTCAAAGCATTCATAGTTTAAAAATGAACAATAAAATAGATAATAAAAATAATTTAAATTGAATAATAAAACTCCTATTAAATATACTAGAAACTTTTGATAATTAAGCTTTTGTTAAAATGCTATTTATACTCTGTAAGTTTTTGACAATGTAAGTCATTGTTGTTTTAATAAAATATATAATAAAACATCTTTTAAATTTTTAGATAGTCTTGGTAGTAGAATTTTGATCGGAATATAATTTTTTAATTTTTTTGTCACTTCAACAATAGAGTTTCAATTAGAGCAACTACGTTAATTGTAATTTTAATTAGGACTCATAGTGCAATTAATCCATATAATTTTATATAAATATTTTGGTGATAATAAAAAAATGACTAAATATTATATAATTTCACAATTTTTATATAATATATAAGGGATCCTATAGTTCCACATTGAAGGATTTTCTTGTGTGTTTATTTTAGATTTTAATCTTAACTTATACAAATTTGTGTTACTGAGCCTTATTGAGGCCTGTGGGTGTGGATTAAAAATATTTGAACTTTCTCTTACTTTTAGTGATAGAGACTTACAGAGATTGAAATGATTAAACAAATGTTCATGAGTTTCACTTAAAATTAAAATTTGGGATTTAATTTGAAACCATCCAAACTATAGGAAATTATGTAATTTACTTGAGTCTTTAATTAATGGTAGCTACTTGCCGCTAGCAAAGTGTAGTTACTTACCACAATAAGAAATAATCACTTGTTACAAAAAAAAAAAAAAAAGTATACATATATATATATATATATATATAAATTTCTATTGTGAATATTTTGGTAATAATATACCTAAATGATTGATTATTATGTAATAATTATTATTGGGTATTCTGGGAGTATATTCTTTCCCTCTTACACAGGGGTGAATCCCTACCTCTATAGGGCCCACCCTTATGTAAGAGTAAAGGAGTATACTCCCACACTACCTAATAAATATCTATTACGTACTAACACAATTCTGACATGGTATACAAGAGGTCGTACACATAAATGGTTGTGTGTGTGTGTGTTTGGATAGGTTTTAGTAAGAACTTACATGAAATTGTGTTACTTCTAGTTAATAGATACTAGTATAATAGAAGAAATGATTGTAAAATTATAATTATTCTCTTAATGATTGTAAAATTATATTATATATATATTTGAAATCGAATGAAACATATACATATATTAGTGTTAGTCATTTGAGTCATACAAGCATATAGAAAATCGGCCGACTCAAGAAAAATCGGCCGAATATAACTGGTAGTTAGACAATTAGAGGCCATCATCGGTATCATGCTCTTTGCAGCTCAGGCTCGGATCTACATATATATGGAATTATGGATAGATAATTATATATCAGCTTAGTACAAACAGCATTGGGTTGGGTACCCTATTAAAGTTATTGTCCTTTTTTATTTATTATTTATGAATATTAAAGTTATTGTCCTGACACAAATTATTGTCTGCTTGGTAATTACTTCATAGTGTCAAAATACTCAATTCATAAAACCCAGTTGTGCAGGCAGATTTATTCTGGTAGTTGGACAAGAGGTCTGGGTTGGTTTGGGGGTTGTCAAACACTCCAGTGAGGCATGTTACAAATGCATCAAATTTGTAAAGGACAAAATTTGGGTATATCACTTAACTACAACATGCATTATTAATCTTGAGATTTACTGATTTAAGGAACTATACCTAAGAGAAAAGTTAAATTTGTTACAAGTAATGCGGTACAATCTATATAAATGTGTTACAAGTAATTGGGAAAAGTTAAATGTGTTATAAGTTAGCGAATGTCCTGAAGGCATTGATTTATGAACTATTTTTAAAAACCTTTTATGAAAAAAAAAAGTAACTAACATTTTTATATCATTTTATATTTTTTATGAAAATGATATTAAAACTTTTTAAAAATAGTCAATTAACAAATGTCCTAAGGACACATGTTAACTAAACCCTTTATTTTAAATTTTTTTTTGACTGAAAAGGTAGAAAACCCTTTATTTATATTAAAAACATATAATTCTTCAAGCATGTTTATTACTTTTGAACCCGAATTATATCCCATTACCTCATATTTGGGCTGGAGGTCCTATTTAACTTTAAAACCATCATTATAAGAAATAACATGTTAAAGTTATTATTAATTTTTCTAGAAAATATTTATAAATTAATGTAGTAATGAATATTGTTGGTATTTACTTTAACAACCTAATAAATAAATACCTAAATTATTATCGAATTATCAAAATGAGAAATGTGGGATACAATATTTAAAGAGTAAGACTTAGGTACAATACTTAGGTGTTGTTACTTAGGTTCCCTTTTTAAGATTATGCCATGTGGATTTTTTATCATGGGATGGAAGTGTATTTTTTAGTTAAATAGCCACATGACTAAATCTTAAGAGGGGAATCTAAGAAACAGTACTTGTACCTAAAGTTTTGTCCATATTTAAATGGTCCAAAAGAATTTACCAGTATTATCATTTTCTCTTTGTTTTACATTTTCTACATTTGGAGATAAAATAATCACATGTAAACTCACAAAAAAATATTAATTGATGAAAACCTAAAAGAAAACAAAATATTTGAAAAGTTAATCTTAACCATTTTCTAGATAGTAGCCAACATGGGAAAAAAACTTTTCAATTAGTTTAGGATAACATGAATCACATGATAAAGTTATTATTAATTTTTTTAAGAAAAATGTTTACAAATTAATGTGGTAATGAATATTGGTTTTTTTTTTTTTAAAAGAAATGGTAATGAATATTGTTGGTATTTACTTTAACAACATAATAAATAAATACCTAAGTTATTATCAAATTTTCAAAATAAGAAACGTGGGATTGAATATTTAAATGGTCCAAAAGTATTTACCAGTATTATCATTTTTTGTTTTACATTTTCTACATTTGAGATAAAATAATCACATGTAACTCACAAAAAATATAAATCGATTAAAACCTAAAAGAAAACAAAATATTTGAAAATTTAATCTTAACCATTCTCTAGATAGTACCCAACAAATTGTTTCACAATTTTTGAGATGAATTAAAAGTTTTGTAACTTAACATTAAGAAAATAAGGTTCAAACCCTCTACCCCTTCACATCAACTAAAATATATCCTTTAAAAGAATAAATTAAAGTAACGTTAGAGATACAATAATTTTCATAACATTTGAGTGCGCTAAACTTTTATTAGTTCTTACATGGATTCATCAATATTTTTTCTACAAATAAAAAATTGTCATTTCTAATTTTTTGTGGTTAACTTGTTGAATAAGTCGTGTCCTATTCTCCTAACATGACTCTTTCACCATGTCGTACCTTTCACTCCGTTGACCAAAACTCTATTTTGGACTCTGAATTTTTCCTGCAAGGATAAGATCATACATGATTCTAACTTGCATTCCAAGTTTGGGCTTGTGGGGCATGCCGTTCCTCTTCTTTATTGTTCCTTTACGCCCTTAGTCTAAATAAAAATTTCCTTCTTTTTTTTTCTTTTTTAATCTTTCTTTTCCTTTTATTCTTGAGTCATCCTTTTCCTTTTTTTTTTTTTTTTTGAGAAGTCAGTCATCCTTTTCCTTTTTTGTTAGAGAAGAACTTTCTTAATTCCCAATAAAAAGAGATAATATACTATATATATAGTCTATATGGAGGCCTCACTCATTATAGCCCAAATTAGCACACTGTGCACCACGCAATGAGAGCACTATATATGATATTCATATATCTACCACATAGAAAATCTTATATCATGATATCCTAATAGTAATACCAACCATATCTGGCAAATCCAGAAAAAGTACGTCCACTCATTGAATAATGAATATCTATATGAGCAATCATTGCATGTTCATGGGATTTGGAAGGTTTCTGTACATGCATATTGTAGTCATCGTGTTGTTTTCTTGGTCAATTTATATATATATATATATATATATATATATATATTCATACTTTCTTCAATTTCTTTTATATAATAGAAAAATTGCAAGGATGTCATCCAATTATATAAGATGGGAGTCGTCCTTTATGGAATGTAGCTTTATTCCAACTAAACTTTGTCTATCACTCTCTTGGCCAACTCAAACCACATGAAAATAAAGTTATATTCTTTCTCTCTTCCTTTTTGTCTCTCCCAAATGAGAGTAATTACAAAATAATGAGATTTAGACTACTGAATAATCTATTTTATGTGCGGATCACGTGTGCTTTATCAAGAATCAGTGTTTTTGTTGTTGTTAATTTGACATGCATAGAAATATTTATCTTTATGCCTCCAATTCTCGAATGATATATATTTTAATTTTAATTTTTTTAATTTTATGAACTAATGGTATATGATATTGAATTTAAAGATATGAATGCAATCATGAGCAAGAGTTGTGCGAGGGAATAATCCTCTTATAGTCTTGTTACTGGGTTCTAGGTGTCATGCTCTTTTGCTGTGGGGACACTAAACCATTAAAGATCTGTTTATCGTTAGTTTTATTTATTTATTTTTAGATTAAGCATCTATACTTTAACCAATTATAAAATACTACCAATTAAGCGTTTTGAGACTGGTATACTTAGAAAAATAAAATAAGAAGAAAGAAATTCTGGAAATTTGTGAGTTCTATGTTATTTCTTTGACGAAGCCAAAAGTAATTTGGAATTTTTTTAATCGGTAGTGGGTTGTGACTTGTGACTTGTGACTAGTGATTACGAGAAGGGGTTTACACGGCCTTTTATCTAATACAAGCAAAGCAAATCTTTGAGGGTCTATTTGATTTTAAAAATGTTGTGAAAACACGTACTTAAAGTATTTATAATGTAAAAAATGTGTTTGATATTATATATCAAATAACATATTTTTAATTATGAAAAAAATATAATTATGTGTTTGATATGTGTATGTGCTTTTTTTTTTTAAATGGACAAATACAATAAAAGTATTATTATTTTATTTGAAGAGAGAGAAAGTTCCCTCATGTGGTCTAATCAGGTGTAGGGGTGTCAATGTTCGACCCAACCCACGAACCCGACACGGGTTTTTTCGGGTTAGGGTTGGACCTTAATGGGTTTGGGTCATAAACAGGTCGACTCGAAGACGACACGATAAGAAACGTGTCATAAGTGGGTCAACTCGCATAACTCGCAATAGACACGTTTGATACGCCAATTTATTTGTGTCGACCCGAAATGACCTACTTAACACAACCCGTTTAACTCGTTTAACAAATAAATATTTATTTTATTTTAAATTTGTCAAATACCTTTTATATCCAATATATATTTTAAATTTAAAAATAAAAGTGAGTAATTACAAAAATTTACAAGGGATATAATTGGAAATTGAAACTTTACAGACCCTAAAACTACTAAGACTTTTTTTTTTTGGGCATAGAACTTGCACAAATAAAATTGGATGAGCTTGTGGAAGATGTTATGAATTATGAATTTTGACATCAACAAAGAATCTATGGATGATAATCGTGGTCATAGTCAGGATTAGTCTACTGTTTACTCAAATTCTTTCAATATTGATATTTAGCATTTGACGAGTTTCAAAGATATTATATTTTTTTGAACTATGTTATTTTATTTTTGTTAAACTTTGTTATTTTGAATTTGGGTTGAAGTGTATGCACTTCTTTTGGAGTGTAAAGAACTTATTTTCTAGATGAATGTTATATTTTTGTTAAACTATATTATTTTGAATATGAGTTGAAGACTTGAAGTGTATGCACTGCTTTTTGGGATGTAAAAAAAATTATTTCTAAATGGATGCTATATTTAATATTATGCAGGTTGAAATGGGTTGTGTTACATTCGTGTCAACCCAACACGACTCGTTTATTAAGCGCGTCAAATGGGTTGGGTTAGGTCAACCCGCCTTATTAACAGGTTGGGTTAGGGTTGAAGGATCATGACACGATTATTAAATGGGTTGGGTTAGGGTTGAGCCATTTAATCGAATACCTCTACCTTGACACGACACGAAGCCGACACGCTAATCCGAATTGACACCCCTAATCAGGTGGGACCTACCATTTTAACATATTTACAAAAATTGAACAATATTATTTGAAAACTGAAAACTGGTAGAAAGAGTTCTCTAAATTCAGTTTTAAAAGACCCTAAAATGAAAAACATAAGTCAAACACTCTTAAAAGAAATCCCCTCGAAACATGTTTTTTTTTTTGCCCCTCAGTTTTCAGTACAGTTTTCAGTACTGTTGTTTGAACTACCTTCCTCAACTCAGTTCAGGAAAATTGCAAAAAGTGAAAAATTTGATCTTCATCAAATGTCAGATTTCTCATTCCAATATATTCCTATGAAAATATATTTAAAATCACTATATTCTTTAGACATAATCATGCTGATTATGCCTTCTTGACCCACTTCACTTTACAACTATGTCCCTGCAAGTAGCTTCAGCAAAAGAAAAAGAAAATCCAAGAAAAGGAAGGAAAAGATAAAAGCAAGACCAAAAGCGAGGATAAGAAAAGAGTGATTATAATGTGAGAAGACACAAGGACAATGAAAATACAGCATGCAATGCTTCCCATGTGATTGGAACTCTGATGTTTTAAGTTTCAACTTATGCACAATTTATTCATTTTGTCTATACTCCACGATTGAATACTCGGTTTTGTAACTTTCTCACCCCTTAAAAACGACAAAAACAAATGGAATCACTTCAAATTTGGTTGAAAACATCTTATTGAAACTCATTTATAAATGTTTTGAGATGAATATTCTGAATTATTCTAGTAATAGAGCACGTTGATTCTAAAATTTGGCTTGTGAGTGACTCAGTTTAGCAGCTTTCTTACAATCCTTTAAGATGTGCTTGCTATTTACGACCTGTTTCAAAGATATGGAAGTTTTTGTTGGCATGTACTCTGAAAGTGATCAATGGTGGCTGCAAGTTTGCAACCTCTAATAATATAATTCGTCTTATTATAAATATAATTATCTATTCAACTTAATTTGGAGGATCATTTGAACTCTAGGACGGAAATAAACTATCTATTCATTGTAGACAAAACTTTGAAACAATATTTTAGATATTGGTTTCTAAAAAAAAACAAAAAAAAAAAACTTACACATTACACCTTTATATTTTCCAATTATTGAATTCAATTATATAATTTATTGGACAACACAACACTATCATGTGGCTTATTGATTTGTTGACTAATACATTTCCATGTGAATGTTACAACTTCTAAAATGATATGATTGAGTTTAATTGAAAATTTTAAAATATATTACTTAAAAAACTGTACTTATTTATTTTTATAATTTCTAAATGTATTTATTATTAATTTATTATAGATGTAATAAAATTTCAACTTATGATGACTCGTTTATGATAATTACTTTTTATCATCAAATTAATTGAAACCATGCATTTTTATAATGAAAGGTGAATTTTTTAATCGCTAAAACTAGAAAAGAGGGACAGAAAACATGACAAGTGGTGTTTTGTGATAATCATTTTAGTTTGTGGTATACAATGCCAACAGTTGCTACAAAACTGTCGCAGACAATTATGGAGTGACTTGACTCACACTTCTTGCCTTAGTAGTCCACCCTGCTGGTCCATATGTTTGGATAATTATTGCCCTTTGTTTGTTTTATGGTAATTAGATCTTCAGCAACGAATCTCTCTCTCTCTCTCTAAGAAGAACTTCAAATATAAAAGAGGAGAGATATGGCCAAAAGTATGCAAGTATCTTAATCGTTTAGATAATAAAGTATTACATGTAATTGTTTCCTACTCAAAAGAAAGGCAAAGGTGACTTGCCATTTCTCTCAATTCCACCCGGTGACTCTTTATGTGGGCCATCATGTCTCTCTCTTATATACATCAAAGGAGAAACTTAAACAAAAAAAAAAAAAAAAGAACTAGCTTGACTGTTATTTTTCCTTGTAAGCATTTTGTGATTTTCTAATATGTCCCCATATCAAAATGGTTAAACTCCAATACTTGTGAATAAAAATTGAGTATTCTAGGATTACAAATTATTCTACAATTTTTTTACTATAACTCTGATGTGGCAGATTGTGAATGGTTAACTATCACTTACACATAGACTCATAATTTTTTTTACCAATCACACTCTGTCACATCACAGTTGTGGCAAAAAATTGTGAAAAATTATGTGATTCTAAAATTTTCCATAAAAATTATATTTACCAATCACAACTCGCCACGTGGTGAGTTGTGGCACAACGTTGTTCCAAATTATGTGTTCTTAAAATTACTCTTTCAAATTATGTAACAAAATACTCATGTTTTCTTTCTAAAAAAAAAAAAAACTTGTGTTTTGGAATTTGATATTGCTAATGTCAAGTTTTGTCTAAAACTCGACGTTAGTAATGTTGAGTTCAATGCATATTTTGCTTCTTAATTTTTTTTTTTTAAATTTTGTGCAGAACTCATCATTTGAAATGACAAGTTTCACTTAAAAATACACATAGAACTCGACATTGCTAATATTGAGTTCCAGACAAAACTCAACATCAGCCATATCAGTTTCCAAAATAATGATATATTGCTATATAATTTAAAAATAGGACTGTTTGATTACATAGTAAAAAAAAATTAAAATTAAGGCCAAATAGCCAATTTTTCCCATGAGATATAATTCTTGATATACTTGTATCTTATATGTAGCTTTAAGTAAGTTGATCTAATTAAGGCTAATGTAATACAGTAATTCTATTTTTTTTTTAAATTTTTTTTTATGAGCTAATGTAATAATTCTAACCCGACATAGAATTTAAAATATATATATATATATATATATATATATATAGGAACAGGATCAAGCACCAAATTTAACGAGCCTTCAACGCTCACAATTCAAGAATCATCATTGAGGTTTTATTTTTGTCGGGTTAATTCTTCTTTGCATTTTAACTTAATGTCTGTTTGTCCATCTTATTTTTTTGTTAACTTATTTTACTATTCACCTTATTTATACTATTATTTATGAGTCTTATTGTACTTTTTGGTATTATTTATGGATCACATTGTACTATTTCAACCAACATTTACTTTTATCTACAGTACTTTTAGCAAAAAAATTTTCAATTTCAGTAAAATAAACGAATCTCAAATAGTCCCTTAATCAAAGATTCTTACCAGCCGAATTAAGTACAGTTGCCCACAACTTATGGAGCTTCTCACTTCTCACATAACATTTTCAAACTTTTTTGAAGGACCCAATTTCTGTACGGCAGTATTAGTTTGCATCAAAATTGTATTTTTCTTAAACCCTAATTAATCAGTCAAATCCTTGGTTTGGCATTCATTTTGTAGCATAGGATGCTCCGTCACAGTCACACTGGTCGAAATCTCTGGCACGTCTCATGCTTAGAAAAATTACATTTGCATACCTTCTTTCTTGATTAGGTAGGGCATGCTCTTTGCCATTTCTAAAATGATTGTATTGCTCAATCTAGACAATGCCAAGACATAATCAATTATTGGAGGCTTAGAGCACAATCTATTTGGGTCTAAATACTTTAGGATTTTGGAATTACTATCAACTTAATTATTGGAGGCTTAGAACACAACCTATACAGGTCTAAATACTTTAGGATTTTGAAATTACTACCAACTTAATTATTGGAGGCTTAGAGTACAACCTATACGGGTTTAAATACTTTAGGATTTTTTTTTATAGAAAATACTTTAGGATTTTGAAATTATTACCAGCTTAATTATTGGAGGCTTAAAACCCAACCTATACAAGTCTAATTACTTTAGGATTTTGGAATTGCTACCAACTTAATTCATTCTCAACTTCGTAACATTATTTTGTCTAAATTGGTCACTGTCAAATTCGAAAATAACGTCTAGTACTATCAACACCTTGTGGTCCACAAACTTTAATACCTAGCTCAGCAATTTATTGCAGATGTGATTATTTTTTTTTATTTTTATTTTTTGGATCAATGCAGATGTGATTATTTATGCTTCAATTTCAGAATTTTGTATATTTTAATATAATGCAGCCGATTTGACCAGCAATGGTTTATCAGCCATTGTTAGTTAACCTTGCACTGCATCCTCACAGCTTTAGGATAAATTATTCTCTCCTTCCCCTAAACTATGACATTGCAAAGGAGACAATGGTAATGGGACCCGTTTAATACGTGTGTTTAAATAGCAGTTTTCAATTTTTTTTTTTTAAATATATGTGAGTGAAAAAAGTGTGTGAAAATATATATAATGTTATTTAAAAACTGAAAACATGTGTTTAAACTTGCATATCAAACGGATTTCACTTGATCTATACAGTCTTTAGCTTTTCTAATGGATCATAGCCTCCTTCACCAACTTCTAAAAATGAAGAACAATTGGGAAGGAAAAAATTACAGAAATTTGTCTAACAGCTAAAGTAAAAGTCTTTTTTTTTTTTTTTTTTTTTTGTTGTTGATGTAGTAGAGTCAAAATATTGAACCTGGTTTTAGTGTTCGAACTTTTATTTATTTTTGGGTAGGTTTGCCATGGCCAAATTGAATAGTTGATCCTTTTGAAGCCGATTCCGAAGCCCAATACTTTACCGGTACTAGGCGAGCTTTTTAATTTTAATTTTTTTCATGATTGAGTCAATTGTGAATTTCCCTTTGTACTGATTGCTCATATTAATTCAGCAAAAAAATAAGGATTGTTCGTATTTGGGTGAACACAGGAATATAAAAATAATGCTTTTTTTAGGTGCTTTGTTCAATTATTAGTAACTTTATAATTCTTTAATATAAATAGTACCACTACCTTTACCCAAATGAAGTAGGCAAAGATATGGTCTAATTTGGTGCTTCTTCATATGCAACACCAGCTTATTTATATATATATATATATATATATATTAAATTACAAAAATGATAGAAAAGAGGTGGAATGATGCTATCAGCACCAAATTATACATATTTCTCGCAGTTACATCAAATTTTGTTACTAAGAACTATCAAAAAAAAAAAAAAAAATTGTTTCTAAGTTAATCAGAATGGCTAAATTTATTGTTGAATGCATTAAACGCACTGAAAACCTTCAATTTGAAAAGGAAAAACAAATACTTACAAAATAAAACAACAAATACTAAGAGTTCTCACCCAGACCATTATTAAAATCGATCTTGTCATTTATCTCATATTCACAAGTCACAACGTCCATAAAAATATGAAAGGGAGATGGAGGTTAAGACTCACTGTCAGTTGAAGGGTGCAATTTAACCAAGGAGGGCAGGACCAACCACCCCTTTCAAATTCTAAGCCCAAAACATTGACTTTAGGTAGCAATACACCAAACCAAACCTGCAGATTTAAACTTGGAACTTCCTCTCATCAATTGGGCATTGTCCAAAAAAAATTGAATTAATCAGCGAACAGTTTTTGTACATTAATTGGACATGTCACGTTTGAAACACGGCTAGGTATGTGACTGCGTGATCTCTAATAACACCCCCATAAGAAAGGCTCCTCAAGCCGGAGACAGGTATCCACAGTCTCAGCTCCATTGATCAGCTGCCATGTTGATGAGTAACAAAACTCATCAATTTGACTGTTCACATCGATCAAGAGATCGGGGAGGCCCAAAAAGGCGTCATCCTTCTCGGTCAATGTTGAAGTTGATGAGTCTTGAGTGTCGTGGGAGGCCATGGTAGAACTTGGAGAGTGAGGAGCCAGCTCGGGTTCGACTTCATGGCTTCCAGGGAAGTTCATGGCTGCTGCTTTGGCTGCAGCGACTTGTATATCCTTGGGAGATGAGCTAGCTGGTCGGGGTAGGACTTGAGCTAGCTCAGGGAAATTGAGAAAAGCTGATTGGCCTTTGATTGTAAGAGCAGCTACATCATGAGCTCGAGCTGCCATTTCTGGTGTAGGAAATGTGCCAAGCCAAATTCTTGATTTCTTCCTTGGCTCTCTGATTTCTGATACCCATTTGCCCCATTGACGTATTCTTACGCCCCTATATGTTGGGTGCTTCCCATCGTCTCCATTCTTTGGCTTTTTCCTACTTTCATCACCATTTTTGGCTTCATGACCTCTCTTACAACTTTTTTGTGCCCTGTATTCTGTAGAAACATTTGTTAAATTAGGGGACGAAGTGGAAACATTTGTTGAATTAGGGGACGAAGAGGAAGAGGTGGAGGTAGTTTTAGCCTCACACTCTAAATTGCTACTCTCTTCCATGGAGGAAGCTTTTGTTTGTTGGGGGTGGGTGTAGTAAGAGAAATTGAGCTAGGCAGAGCTTATAATAGAGGTAGAGGGGCTTCTAAAATTCTCTCACACGCTAGTACTAAAGCAGTATATTTAAAGACATGGGGCCAGTGGTCACTTCACCAAAAAGGAGAGTACACACTTGGTTTTTTTTTTTTTGGGGGGTAAGCTCCAATTTGATTATTGAACACTGCATCGTTCCTTTTGTCATTATCTTTTACCGTCTTTGTTTCTTGGCCTCTCTTCATGTCCCATTACTCCATTAGCCATTAAAGAGACTTCTATGAAACATGATTAAGGTGTTTTTCCCATATATCCCTCATGTGCACATTTGGTCACAAATTGGGTATTATTCTGGAGTAAAATGGTTGAGGTAAGGTGGGCCAATCATATCGCTCATTCTACACCCAAAAATAATGTTTCTTTATTTTTCAGCAAATTTGAATTTTATTTATTTATTTGAATTTTTCAAGTCATGAAATTTACATTAATGGGGCCATCGTGAGTAGCCTATAATTACAATATGTGATGTATATGACCGAACCCTCCCTCTTATCGGAGTAGTTATTCTAATACTCATTTTTTATTCTTTTTCTAGATAAATAAATATGTTGTAGAAGACTAAGAAAAAAGAAGAAGAAGAAGAAGAAGAGAAATTATACCTACCCCCTTGGAAGTTTTACAAAATAATACTCCCTCCCAAACTTTGAACAAATGTCATTACCTATTGAAATTTTTATAAATACAATAGAAAATTATGTGTCCAACTTTTCTAATGGGATATCCTTAAAAAAAAAAAAAAAATAATAAAAAAGATTCCCACCCAAACTATATACAAAATACCACTCTTATCGGAGTAGTTATTCTAATACTCATTTTTTATTCTTTTTCTAGATAAATAAATATGTTGTAGAAGATTAAGAAAAAAGAAGAAGAAGAGAAATTATACCTACCCCCTTGGAAGTTTTACAAAATAATACTCCCTCCCAAACTTTGAAAAAATGTCAATACCTATTGAAATTTTTATAAATACAATAGAAAATTATGTGTCCAACTTTTCTAATGGGATATCCTTTAAAAAAAAAAATTAATAAAAAAAAAGATTCCCACACAAACTATATACAAAATACCACTCTTATCGGAGTAGTTATTCTAATACTCATTTTTTATTCTTTTTCTAGATAAATAAATATGTTGTAGAAGATTAAGAAAAAAGAAGAAGAAGAAGAGAAATTATACCTACCCCCTTGGAAGTTTTACAAAATAATACTCCCTCCCAAACTTTGAAAAAATGTCAATACCTATTGAAATTTTTATAAATACAATAGAAAATTATGTGTCCAACTTTTCTAATGGGATATCCTTTTAAAAAAAAATTTAATAAAAAAAAAGATTCCCACACAAACTATATACAAAATACCACTCTTATCGGAGTAGTTATTCTAATACTCATTTTTTATTCTTTTTCTAGATAAATAAATATGTTGTAGAAGATTAAGAAAGAAGAAGAAGAAGAGAAATTATACCTACCCCCTTGGAAGTTTTACAAAATAATACTCCCTCCCAAACTTTGAACAAATGTCAATACCTATTGAAATTTTTATAAATACAACAGAAAATTATGTGTCCAACTTTTCTAATGGGATATCCTTTAAAAATAAAAAAATAAAAAAAAAGATTCCCACCCAAACTATATACAAAATACCACTCTTATCGGAGTAGTTATTCTAATACTCATTTTTTATTCTTTTTCTAGATAAATAAATATGTTGTAGAAGATTAAGAAAAAAGAAGAAGAAGAAGAGAAATTATACCTACCCCCTTGGAAGTTTTACAAAATAATACTCCCTCCCAAACTTTGAACAAATGTCATTACCTATTGAAATTTTTATAAATACAATAGAAAATTATGTGTCCAACTTTTCAAATGGGATATCCTTAAAAAAAGAAGAAGATTCCCACCCAAACTATATACAAAATACCACTCTTCCTTTATGTTTGTCAAAATGAGGATAAATATTTAGTTAAGGAAAGTTATGGTGTGAGAGGACATGTATTTATTTGTTAAATTTATATAAACCTTAAGGGTCACCTACCAACATTCAGGTGGCCTAGTTGGTAAGATACCGAACCAACAAGTCTCCGAACTAGGGTTCGAACCTCAACAACTATTTGTGTGTTGGTACTTTTTATATCTTATTTTCATCCCAAATGGTTTAAAGAATAATAAATGAGTATCTTACAAACTGGAACTATGAGGTCTCACCTAGGAGTGGATAAGGTGCTACTATAGTCACGTCCAAGTAGGGAAGCTACACTAATCGCCCCCCTCTAGCCATTTTTTTTCTACAAAAAAAAAGGTCACCCTTTGGTAACTTGATTGAAATGAATGGAAGAAATGAAGATGAGAAATTATTGATTGGAAATTGCCTCAAATTACTATTTTAGCTTGGTTAATTATTTGGATTTTATTTTTGTGAAATGAAAATTGACTTGGTTAATAATATGGGTTTATTTAGTGTGGAACAAAAGTTCATTCGTTTTTAAAGAAGTAATGTTGCATTTCTTGTGCACTACATAATAAGAATTGAAACTCTAAATACATATAGTACTGTAAAAGGATTTGCAACTCCGGCCCAATGGTCTCATTTGTAGAGTGAACACATAAAAAGGAATCTCATGTTTGTTGACTTTATCCAAACTCACTTTATTCTAGAAGTTGACATGTACATCCTTTGATCCAAAGCACATCAGCTCTTTTTGTTTGGGGGGTCTAAAAAGTATGGATTTCTCTCAGTTCAAAAGCATGAAATTTCACCATTGCACACCCTTGGTGCGATAGTTACTCTACAAGTATAAGTATTTGTAGAGTGTGTGGGACAAGGATCAGGGTTCAAGTTTTCAGGAGGGACACATATACACTTAGATTAAGTTAGAGTAGAATTTCTATCTTGTATTTAAAAAAAAAAACATGAAATTTCTAACATTTTTGTTTCTTTAAGAATCTATTTTATAATTTAATTTATTCGATTAGTCTCATAATTTTAGGAATTAAATATTCCCACTTGTTATAGAGTTGAGCATGAAACCAAGAGAGAGAAAAAAAAAGGATTTTCTCTTGAAAAATAGTGCAAAAAAAGAGACAATGAGTTTTGAGTTTTGCAAAATGCATAAATTAAGGAGAACTTTTTAGAGCTTTTTATTGTGTTAGTATGAGAGCACCATCGGATATATTAGGGTTTTGGGCTTGAAAAAAAGTTTGGTATGAGTGTGAGATTTTTGGTTGTAAGGCATAAATAATTAAGAAGAAGAAAATTTGGGTTTTCTCTGGGAGGATATTTTGGGTGCTATGACCTTGGAGAGGTGGAATGAACTTTAGACACATAACCACACTTAGACCATATGTATTTGAAATGATACTTTGATTGTTGGTTGTTTGGAACAAAATTAATGAAAGTTCAAAGTTTTGGAAATTTGAGTGTTTTTGCTTGTCATGTTGTTTGGCTCCACCTAAAGAATTATTTTGTGCTTCTCTCTATCTCTCTCCATCTTTTGTCTTTTTTTCTTTTCTAACTTGGGACCACTACTATAAGACTTCATAGATTATATGCAAAACTTCAAAGATGATGAAAACTACTATATATTGCTTCACCATCCCGAGCATATATTGTAAAATTCAATTAAATTGTGCTAGTGGCTATTAAGGACTAAGCAATCAATAGCATATGAACTTGTTAGAGAGTGTTTGTGATTGAATTGCCAATAGATAAAAGATTGTAAAAAGAGGTCAGATTTATCATCAAGTTGTTATTGCCATTTGCTATCAAAATATAAGGTGTTTAACAAAAAAAGAAGAAGAGTGTTTGCGATTGTATTTACTCTTCTAGTTTCTACTAGAACCATGGAATGAACATTTTCAGCCATGAATGTTAATCAAAATAGGACTTCACAACCAAATGATTTTCTAATATATTTTTTAATTTTGTACATTTGAAAGGGAATTGTTATTGTAAGGACCAGACTTGGGTTCTTAGCCCAAAAGATGGATAGACTTAGGCCCAAAAAGCCTAAAACAAATGAATTTGTAGAGAGTGGGTTGGAAAACTAGGCTTTAATGAATTAGACAAACACTCAAAATAGATTCAAATGACAAGAGAATGAGAAATAGACAGGTTTATGCTAAAGATAATTGTCCTCGGCAAAGTTTGAGGAGATCTGTTCTTATATATTGCCCTTAGGTTTGATTACAAGATTGGTTACTGATTGCAACAGTGTTTCCCCCTTTGATTTCTCGATCCCCTTTCTCCCATTGCCTCCTCTTTCTTTTATACTCTCTTCTCCTTTCGTCTTCGTCCTCCACGTGCATGCCAGATGGCTGGTGTTGATACTTGTCTCATCAGTATCTTTCATAAGTCTGGTGTAGTAGCTATAAGGCTAATAACTACTGTTTAAGTATTACCTCCACATTAATACGGCCAAAGTGTTAGCTACAGAGCATTTGATGTGGTGGTAGCAGCTTTCCCTTTAGGTATTTTCGAACTCCCCTTTGTCATTTGTCTCTGCAATGCTTATCCAGGCCAACGGAACTTCCTGGAAAACTCCTTCGGTTTCTACGGACCTCGGCTTGGGTTGTCCGAGGTGGCATTCATCCTCGGCCAAAACTCCCGGGCCGTTATGATCTAAGCTAACTTCTTCATTCACTAACGTGGGCTCCCTTGACAATGTTTACCCCTTCTCAGACGGCTTCTCGTCTTCAGATTGGGCCCTAAACCCAATGTCCACATAAATTATGAGCTCCTGGCCCAATACCCCTACAGTTACTAAATTAATATAGAATCAATCATAAAAGGTTTAAGTTTCATTTTGATGATTATAAATAATGTAGATGAAATGTATTAAAAATAATTATTATTTTAGATTTTCCTTTTGTTTATATTTTAATAAACATACCGCCGCGCACTCTTGGTGTGGTGGTTACTTTACAAGTATAAGTATTTGTGGGGTGTGGGGGATAAAGACTGAGGTTCAAGTTTCCAGTAGGGAACTTTACACACATATACATTCAGATTATGTTAGAATAGAATTTATATCTTGTATTAAAAAAAAAAAAAACATGAGAGATGTTAGTTTTATTTTTAATATACTATTTTAATTTTAATTTTTTTTTAAATTCTTGAATATATGATCAAAAATTTTAGTTCAAGATTGGTCTCCTGATAATATGTTGGTTTAGAGTACATTCTCTTACCATAATATTTACCCACTATTTAGACGTCTGCAAAAATAAATTTTCAGCACGTTACTTATGATGTTAATTATTGACTTTTTGTAATGCAAAGATCTGATACTCAATACGGGGTTTAAGCCATGTAAGTCCCATGTGTCAAATGTAGAATCAGCATGCATGAATAATTAAGATTCATGTAGTTTCTAATGTTACCCTTGCCAAAAAAGAAAAGAAAAAAAGAGAGTATTTTCTAATGTTATTGTACCATATAAAGAATATGTTCCTAACAAATATGTTCACTGCATCTTTTAACCTTTTAGTGTTTAAGGTGAGGACCCTTCAAAAAGGGCTTTACGGAAGAAAATTAACACATCAAAATTCAATGAATGCATGTGACCAAAATCTATAATCTATAGAGCTACATATGAAGCGTTGTCATGTGGGGTTGTGACATAGGTGTCGAGGCCTTGTCATGTGGGCTCGTCTACACAAAATACAACTATTTATGACAATATAACATTCACACAACCACACTTATTTGGGACTTTGGGGTACGTTAGAGGAAAATAAGGGGAAGCAAACATATGCTGTGATATTTTCCATGTGGTTCCCTGACCTATTGGGCAAGTACTTGCTGTGAAATCGGTGGCTTGTTATCTTAATCCAAATTGTTTTAGAGTGGCGTATAGGACTTGATTTCCTATTTTCAAGTGCAACTATGTTTAATAATTATTTTAGGACTATTTTTTCATAGAATTTTGGTGTCAGGCAATCACTAATAGCCGACTAACTCCATGTATAAATAGGACATAGGTGTTGCGGCAATTGAATAGAAGCAGAAGAAAATAGAGAGTGCAATAGAGAGTTTTGGCTGGTTCATATTATTGTGAGAGTTCTCTAGTAAGGTCTTCTCTATTCCTTGTATTTGTGAGAGAGCTATTGGGTGTATTGGGGATTGGGTGCTTGTATACCTCCATATTTGATTTGATTAGCGGAATTTCTTTGTCGTTGCTAGTGGATGTAGGCCAAAAGCTAAACCATGTAAATCCTTGGTGTTCTTTTTGTTTGTATGTTTATTTATTTTCTGCTTTTGGGTTTGCTTTGTTCCTATTGTTTATTTCTTGGAGATCTTTCTAGAGTCATAATATTTTCACAATCAATATTGAATCAATATTGAGGTGGGAGTGCTATCCAGAGGCGCTTTCCTACAACACTTGCATCATAGCTGTAAAGATCCATATATGATTTTGCTTGACTAATGCAAGGGACACATAAAAATGCACAATTTTGTACCATAATTCGCTATGTGCTGAGTTGTGAGTAGTGTAAGTGTGTTTTCACATGGCCCACCATCTCACATCCACTAATTACAACTCGTCGCGTGGCAAGTTTTGACACAAAGTTATACATTTTTATGTGTCTGTTTCCTTTCATTGATAAGTAAGATTAATGTAAGCATGACAAAATTGGACTCGAATTTGTTAACCATTCGGAACTTGAACGGAAAATATGGATACAGATAGGGTTTTTTTTGGATCCGTGAAAAAACGGGTTGGTCTAAAACAAAAAATGTGTAAGTTGGGGTCTCATTTTTTAACAAATCAAAATTTCATTTTGACTTTTTTTTTCTCTTCTTTTTCTTCTCGCATTCTCAGAGTAGTAAGCTCAGTTTATGCTACGGATACATGTAAATGATTCTAGGCATGTCATGATTAATAAAACAAGTAAAAAAAGAGAGAATAGAGAATAAGTAGGATAATATATCAGTTAGTGCCATGAAAAAAACCTTAAAAATAAATTAAAAACCCAAGCCTTCATATGATGGATTGCATTATCCTCATTGGGGTCTCTTCCTTTAGGATACTTATATCTAGAACATGGTCAAACAAAAACCAAATCTCAATTTTGGTGGGCAATGTTAGAATTTCCAGTTTATTCCATCACTAATCCACTAGAAAACCCTAATAAAAAGATGAAATTAGGAGTTTAAAATATGTTAATATTTGCTTCCAACAAGACCAACGGCATCAACCTTCATATATCACCCTTGATGCATGACAAGCTACATGAGATTAAATCAAAAGAAGGTAACTGTTAGACAAATGTCATGGGGTGCCTACCTCCTTCTCCAATCTCCATGTATAATTAAATTCCCAAATTTGGCTTTTGGTTCGAAACCTGATTTTATCATTTCCATTAGGATTAAATAAAATCAATCATGTAAACGTAACCAATCAAATTTCAAAATCCAGCGGATTCATGGTGATTTCAATTTTCAAAATTTTACACCCCAATGCACAAAAGAGTATATGTGAAACATACTCAAGTACGCATGTGTGCATGCATGCATGCACACACACGCTCACTTTCACATTGCCAATTTCACATTGCTAGCTAAATAAGGGCTGGGGAGGGATTTCGCCTCCCACAGAAAAAAATTGGAGTTGATTGATAATACCATAAAGGGGGTAATCCTAACCCTCTATCAAGTTAATTTACCAGTGGATGACTAACATTTTTATAATCTCCTCTTACATCATTCTTTCTATTATTTGATTTTTTTTAGTTATTTACTTTTTGTACAATTGAGAAATCTAAACTTTGCACTTCCTGAAATTTAATAAACAATCTTGCTCTGTTTCTATATTTTAAGGTTTGTTTGGACTTTAAATGCATACGGTCATTAATAAATCATTTCATTTTTCCCCCATATCAAGAACTTTGTAATTCAATTTAGCACTTTTGTATTTTCAATGGAAACGTCCATAGATCAAATCCTCTCTCCCCCATTTTTATAACTAAAAAAAAAAAAAAAAATTCTTATCATAGCAATTATTCTTTCTAATTAAAAGAATATGGACTAAATATTGATGCTGTTAATTCTGTTAATGGTCAATATATTTCATTTCAATCACTAAACTGGGACACTTAACCAGTACACTCATATTGTAGATTATTTGGCCGTTTGTTTAAATGTTATTTGAATTTTGGCCTACATGATCACCTAACACTTTTTTTTATCAAAAATTTCCCCCTACTATTTCTTTCTTATCTTTTATATTTTTCTCTTATTCTATGGTTTGGATCTTTATTTTTTTATATTGATGATTAGTGGTGTTTACTTTCGGATATATATAGACATATAGTGTTTTGGTCATCAATTGATTTATAAAATCATATGTGATGGAAAATTAGAAAAATTGATTTTGTATTTTATGTTATAAATATGCTGCAATAAATTGGTAATGAAATATTCCGTTTCAAATGACAGATAAAAAGGGATCACTAGGATGGATGCGATAACTTTATTAAATATAAACTAATTGTTCTTCAACAAGCTTGAATAGTTACTAAAAATTAAGTCTAACAAAAAAAAAACATTAAAGCTTTTATATATACTCAATATAATGAAAGTAAGGAAGAAAATTCCCCCTCGAAAAAAGAAGTGGTATCCATGAGACATAACCTCCATGAATGTGGTAAACGAGGAAATTATGTATCACTTTCATGACATGGAAAGAAAGTGAGAGAACAATATTTCAGTGGCATTCACTTTAATAATTTGCAAATAATATCTGGTGATGAGTCTAGAGGTACACTGGAGTTGACACAAATTTCACACATGTATAAAGTTTTTTTTTTTTGAAAAAGACACATGTATAAAGTTTAATGATAAATGATAAAGTAATGTTAGTGGTAAGCTCATTTGATAATTAATAATAATTTACTAATTCAGCAAGTGTGAAATTTGTTGTAAAAATGGTTGTGTTTTATACAATCTACAATTAAGAGCAGCATATCTACTTTGGAGAATTAGTCTATTTCAATACCAAAAAAGGTTTGGACACCAAAAGCATTCATGGCAGCCAGGAGAATATTCTTGGAACTAAGCTATAATTGTAACTTGGCATCAACCACAATGTGAAAATGTATTTATGGACAAACAAACTCATACAACTGTATCTTTGTGTCTCAGGGTACCATGCCAAGAAAAAAGTATAATATGTCATAAGTACTGGACCGTCTTCCTAATAGCAAAGCCAAAAAAGATATTCGAAAACTGTGGTATGGTAGGTCATAATTCAAAAATGATTTACCCCACAAAACTGCTTTTGTGGTGTTCAAAAGGCCACAAGGCCTTGTTTTCTTTATGTGTTTCCTCACGTCTCGGTTCATTATTTATTCAAACAAATGAAAAATTGGCTACCAGAACCAGAACGCAACAGCCACGAGTCTTGTTAACTTAATTGGTTGATATTTTCTGATGTTTTTAAATGAGATATCCACGATTCAAATTTTCATTCTTTCTAATTATTGAATGAACAAAGATTGGGTTTGAGTAAAGACAAATGATGAATTCTTTGTTTAATTGAAAGCCCACTCTAGTCCGACGTTTCAATCAATAGATTAGTGGGCCTAATCTGTATAAAAACGATGGGCCTAGGCCTAGCTTTTGGTATTTAAAATGAAAATAATGTAATTGCATAACTATCTAACCGCCAAAAAAAAAAAAAAAAAAAACCAAGAATCTCACTTTTTTTTTTTTTTTCTTTGGCTGAATAATCTAACATTCTCACTACTGAGATTAGACCTCAAGATTGAATTATTGAAAGAGGCCAAAATACGAGTACTGGCAGTACTGCTACATTACAGTAATACTTTTTAACTTTTTTTGATATGACCTCAAGATTGATATGACTACTAGTAACTTAAAGTACAAAGGGAACGAAACAAACCACAAAAAAGCAATAAAGTTGCGTTTGAAACTTTGCACAGAAGTCTTTGAACGAAATGGGAAAATAGCCATAATTTCCCAACAATCTAATTAATAGGTCCGATTTTGAAAGTAATTGGGTTAGTAACATCTCGACTTTATGACAGTCGATTTTGGGATGTGTAAATCGACTCTCAAAGAGTCGGTTTTGATAATCCGTGACATCTGATGTGGCGTTATTGCCATGTGGCAGCCATCTGAAAATCGACTATCAGAGACTCGATTTCCATGGTGGTGTCACGTGCCATTGACGTGGACTGACGTGGACCCACGTGGAAGCCACCTAGAAACCGAGTCTCTTATAGTCGATTTCTAATAGGATATTTTTGAATTTAACGCTTTCTCTTTCTTCAGTCACCCACCCACTCACTCTCCCTCATACGCCTCTCTGTCTCAGCACACTCTCACTCTCCCTCATACGCCTCTCTGTCTCAGCACCCTCTCACTCACCCTCTCCTTCTCTCACTCTCTCAGCGTCACCGTCGCCGACGACGGCCCTTCAGTCACCCACCCACTCACTCTCCCTCATCAGCCAAACGCGACACTCTCACTTACCCTCTCCTTCTCTCACTCTCTCAGCGTCACCGTCGCCGACGCCGGCCCCAACCCACTCACCCACTCACCCTCTCAGCCTCACCGACCCAGTCTCAGTCACCCTCTCACTCTCTCGCTCACCTACGCGGTAGCTGAAAGAAATAGAAGAAAAAAAGGTGAGTCTTTATGTATTTTGCAATGTAATCAGTTCGTTTTGTTTGTTTGTTTTTTTTTTTTTTTTTTTTTTTTTTTTTGTATAAGGAGCATTCCATGTTGGTGTCTTCTTCATTCCCAGATTGTTGCTTCAATTCCTTCCCATTTTTCAAGTATGCCATTTCTCACTTAGTTTTTTAGATTCGAATTTTATGTTCGAATTAAGACAAATTTCGAAGACCCATTTTAGATAACATCAGTATTTTTTATTTTTTTTTGTTTGAGAAATGTAGGTTTTAGAAAGACCATAAGAAATGTAGGTTTTAGAAAGACCATAAGAAATGTAGAATGTACTGCTGTGCAGATAAACACTTAGAAATGAAATAAGACAAATTAATAAGCAAAGCACTTAAAAATCCAAATTTGTCTTTGACAGACCAATATATAAGATGCTGGTGTGTTCGTGTGTGTGCGTGTGTGAGAGAGAGAGAGAGATGCATTTGGCTTAGAAATTGAACTGCAACATGATGAAATATCAATGTGGGTATATTGGGAAGTATTCCTGAAATAAGAAATATAGATAGGGTCAAAATGAAATCTTAGTGTGTTATAAAATGATTATTATCAAGTAGTTTTGAATGGGGCTTTCGATGATATTGAGATGCATAATTGAGCTAAATGGATACATTCTATAATTTGGTTTTGATAACATAGCTTTTAGTTTAGTTTGCTAAAGTAGCAACAAAGAATTTGATTTAGTTTCATTTCTGGTTTTTTGGTTTCTGTGCCTGTCGATGAATTATTTGAGAATCTAATGACTGAATTATTTGAGAATTTAATGACATTGAAAGGCTCAATTGAGAATTGTGATAAAATAATTCTAATCAAGGAGTTTTTAATGGGTTTTGACGATTTTGAAATGATTGAGCTGAATGGATACATTCTCTCTGGTTGGGTAGATTATGGTATTTGTAGGTCAATTGTGTCGCATTTTTAGTTTAGTTTGCTTTCATTTTGTGGTTTTAGATTCTATGCCTGTTGATGAGCGTCTTTTGAATTTAATAACTTTGAAATGATCCGTGTGGGTAATGTAAATGCCATATTTGTAGTCCTTGGGTACTTGGAAGTATTGCTGAAATGATAAATGTGAATGGTTTGACATTTTTGTGCAGTATGGCTGCTGCAAATGCTGGACAGATTAACCATGCGCAGCCTGGCCCTATTGACACGTTAGTGTTGACGTTGCAGCCCAACCATCGATCAGAAGCCATTTGGAATGGGCAGGTAAAACACACCACTAAAGATTTCATTTTTTTTTTTGTGTGGTGAATTTTGTGTGTGGTGAACTTAATTACCAAATACCCTTAATTCACAGGGATTGCTGAAATTACAAATCTTCCTCCTAATTACAAAATTAACCATAACTAATAGAGTTAAAACCCAAATCAGAAACTGTTTTATCTCTAAAACACAAATATTAGAACTTAGGGATTTGTAGTTGCTGTTGTTTCTTACTAGTTGTGAAGTTTTTAAAACAATTTCAGACAGATGAGGTTGATCAAAACCATTTGGATTGGACGGGATTAGTTTTTTCTTGTTGAATAGTATATGGGTTTGAAGAATATTTCAGTTGTTGTTGCTGCTGCTATTTCTTTACTGGTTGTGAAGTTAAAAAAAATAAATAAATAAATAAATCCAGATATATGGGGTTGATGGAAAATTTCAGGTTGTTGTTTTGACTTGCTTTTGCAGGTTAAGAGTGTCTTGAATTTCTACTGCTTTTGCAGTTAAGAGTGTATTTTATATATACATAGAGAAGCATGGATCAATGAGATGTGTATTTTAATTGATTGTTGTTGGATTGAAAAACTGAATGAGTTGAACCCAAGCTTAGTGCTCTACGAAATCCTTCAACTAATTAGGCTTTGTTGTATTACTTAGACTTTAGCCTCTGTAACAGCAATTTTTGTAGCTTTAGAAGCTGTTCTAAGCATCAGTTATGATTTTGGGGAGATTAACTGGTTTTCAATTCCCAATTTCATTTGTTTTCTGTTTGGAATTAATTAGATAATGAAGGGATTGAACTTGAGTAATTGCTAGTTTTCAAGGAACTTAAGCTCTAGATTTTAACTACATATGATTTGATCAAGACATGGGTTGTTAGCTGATGCTGTTAAAGGGGAGTTGGTTACTCATATACTTTTTCAGTTTTTGGCAGCTTAGAATTATAGTCTATTGTGGCTTTGGTGTTTGCTCTCATTGGTTTAATTGCAGATTGCAAAGATCTATAAATAACAGTATTGGTTGCTGGAAAGGGTTAGGGGGAAGGTTGCTCTCATTGGTTTAACTGCAAACTGCAGGAGCTGCCATTTAGGCTAGAGCTTATGGCCCTCTTTGTCTAATTTATGATATCTCTAAATTGTTGGACATGGTTGCTGTAGCTGGTTAGTAGCTCACATATAGAACTTATGGTGTTTGTTTTGTATTGAATTTCTTGATATTCAGACTTTGGTTTTACGTTTTCCAAAATTTTCTATGGTGAAGTGACAGATGATTTCCTGACTAGAGTGTGCCAGCAAGACATGATTTAATAACTAGATAGATGACTTCCTTGGTTATTAGAGTTGACCACCGTTTTGATTCCAAATGCTTATTTTATTCTATTGACTGTGAATGCACGATTTAAGTTAGTTTTATTATTCTACTTAACCTTTACTCTTAATGACTTTTCTGAAAAAATTCATGTTTTCCCTTTAAACTTGTGGCAAATTGCTCACTGCCCCTGAATGTTGAAGGACTGTCTATCCCTGGAAAGTTTAACTATCAAAACAAGTTAAGGCTCTTAGCTTGATGCCATTCTGGATGCCTTTATGAAGTTTCTACTGCTTTTGTAGGTGGGACTTTTTTTATTAATGTAATTGTTAAGCTTAATTACATATTTTCAATAATAAAAAACACTGATTACAGGAAATAACTGTTAACATTGAAAATTTATTGAACATGTAATTAAAGATCTGAAGTAAAAAAGAAAAAGAACTGCAAAATCTGTTAGTTCATTTTATTATAAGTGTCAATCATCAAGACTTATTGTTGTCAATTAATATTTACGCCAATGTTTTGTACCAAGGTCAGTATTTTTTTTTTTTTCCTTCATAGGGCTTTTTTTTTTTTTTCCAGCTGAGACACAAACTAATTCCTAAACACACACGCACACACTTTAATTACACTCTCTCACCAAGCTCAAACACATTACTTAACCCAAAGTATTACTACAAAATAGAGATTTGGAAACTATATGTCGGACAACCATGCATAATGTGAGTTAAAGAAGTTCAAAAATCTATAAAAGAGAACATTCACTGCTTTCATGATCCAATTGCTTTAGGGAATTGGAGTTCAAACAGGACCTGCCATACAAAATCAGAATTTGATAGCATTATCTTTGCTTCAACAGTGCCATTGTGAACATGCTTGGCAATAAATTGAAGTGGTTTTCTTAGCAAGTTAGCAAGATAAGTTTGGTAGATAAAGAAATGTCGTGAGTTGGAGCTAGATAGTTGAAAATGAAAATATTTGTATTTTAATTAGGGGGATCCTTCTAATAAGTAAGTCTTTTTTTTTTTTTTTCTTTTTTGGGTTTATAAATCATATTTTTAGGAAGGCTAGTGTTTTTGCCCATCAAATGGAGCCAAATGAGAGATTTAACACTATCTCTTCCTCACTAAATTTTCGTTTTAAATCACAAGATAGAGAAGGGATTAATTCCCTCCCCCTGTGATTTGTTTCTAAGTCTTTTCTTTCTATGAATATTACATGTTTATTTAGAAAAAACGAATGTTAACATTGATGCCAATAAGAGATTTTATGACCTAAATATTTTTAAAGTATAATTTTCTTAGTTAGTATCAAGTCATTAACTAGCTTTTAGAAATTAAAAATAAGTTGTATGTTTATAAGTTGTATGTTAATCCATTGCCCCGTTAATCCATGGTGGGTGTTATAAATACTATAAACAACTTCTATTGCACTCAACTTGCTGTCATATGTTAATCCATGGTTATGTTTTGTGCAGGATCCAGGGTCCCTTAAATGTCGTGCCCGTAGTGAAGAGTTCTCGAATTGAGAGCCAATGGTGGATGATCGAGTGATTGACATCATTAAGGCACTTGGTTTGGAGGGACTTCTCAGGACTCCGGGTAGAGAGATTGATCATGGCCTGATAACGGCCTTAGTGGAGCGATGGCGGCCCGAGACTCACACATTCCACATGCCGCATGGTGAGGTCACCATCACATTGCAGGATGTGGAGGTTCTGCTTGGACTTCCTGTTGATGGTGACGCTATAACAGGGAGCACACAAAAAATATGGGAGACTGTGTGCGATGAGTACCTTGGCTTTCGACCTGCCAATGAAGACCATCTGGAATGTAGTGGCCAGAGGATTCTCATCAAACGGCTTTTGGAGCAAGTTGCCCATCCACTGCCGCCTAATGCTGAAGACGATGAAGTGCATAGGTACGGACGATGCTACATCCTAGCACTATTGGGGGACACAATCTTCATGGACAAATCCGGTGATAGGGTGCATCTAATGTGGGTGCAGCAGTTGGAAGACCTTCGCAACCTACGAAGGTATAGTTGGGGAAGTGCTTGCCTTGCATGGCTGTACCGACAGTTATGCAAGGCAAGTGATAAGAAAGCCAGTCAGATTGGTGGGTGTTTATTGTTGGTCTAGTATTGGGCGTGGGCCAGATTCCCCTTTTTGTGCCCGGCAGTTGAGCGTGGCCCACCAGTGGGTGCTTATGGTCCTCCAGTGCGTGGTCCACTGTCCCTTAAGTAAGTCTGTACCTTAGTAACTTCATTTACAATATGTGATCATTACCTAAGCTTACAATCATGTAACTTAAAATTTAAATTTTTATTTTTATTTAAAAGGGTTGTACGAATCATTTATGTCAACATTTAAAAATATTAAACAGAGTTTCAATATATATGATTACGAATCATTGTACGAATCATTGTATGAATCATTTATGTCAAGTAAGTTTGTTCCTACTTCAAGAAGAGTGTTCAAAGGGCTAAAGGACTATGGAAGGAAACTTGTCAACCTAGAACTTTTCACACAATGTCTTGTGGATTGGGTTTCTGAGAAATCATGTGCAAATTATGTGGATGGCTTTTGGAATTGCAAAAAAGTAACGTCTTTGGCTTGTCTTGGTTTTGATAGTTGTTTTTTCATTCATTCATGGAACTGGGTTTGAAATTATGGTAAAATTTTAATGTTTTTTTTTTTTTTTTTTTTTTTTTGGATTTATCTATGTGGGTCTATAACTTCTACTAAGGCTAGGAGTGCAATGTTATTTAGTTTTCAATTTTTTGAGTTATATGTGAGGTCTGGTAAACTGAGTGCGATTTAGATTTGCTAAGAAATTGTTTGATGAAATGTTTGTGTGAGTTGTATATTTTAATGCATGAGTTTTTTGTCTGAGATTTTGAGCAACTAAAATGTTATTGTGACTGAAACCTAACTCCCTATTAATCTAGTGAAATGGTTGGATTGGGTATAGTAGGGATTGATGGGTTCAATTTATTTGAGTAAATGTGATATGAGTATCTAATATAAATATTGTCATTGACATTGGTTCCAGATTGTGAATGACTTTCAGTTTTAGAATGCTAATGTTTAGATGTCATAATGTAGGAAAATTTTGGGTATAATGTAAAAGTAGAATCTTTATCTTTAATCTAATTTTTACTCTTTCCAATTATTTGTTATTTGTTATTCTTTCCCTTTTGTTATTTGTAAGTAAACTAAAGGATCAACTTGGCTTTGTGATATTTTATGTCTACTACCGTTTCTAGTACCATTATCTAGTGAGGGATTGGGGTCCTGGTGATGGTGATGGTGATGGTTGATGGGTAAAATGGCTTAAACATTGCAGTCAAGTTTTTCCGGAACCATCATTTTATTCTGCTAAGCAATCAAGTTGCTAGCTAGTTTTATTTTATGTGTGAGTAGTTATGGAAATGTGCTTTTAGAGCAATCAAGTTTTACAGCTAAGCCTTGCCTATCACTGGTCCGAACAGTTCAAAAGCTAATGCGTGGAGTTGTAATGACAAATCCTCAGTATATTTGATATTACTTATATAGCAAATATGAGGGTCTTTTTGGGATGGTCTGCTTTTAATTAATCTTTGTTGGGTTCTGAATGTTTAGATAGATAGATATATAGATATTTATCTGCTTTGTCAATATGTGCTTTGTTTGGCTTAAGGACTTTTTTTATTCTAGTGATATTATTAATTCAGTAAATTTCTATAAGATTCTATTAGTAGTTATATCTGATTACATTATAGTTTTAATCATAATATTATCTTACTTGGGAAGTTGTAGATATTGATCCCCTGTTCTTGATTGTAGGTGGGTGTGGGTCCCAAACAAGAAAAATAGGCCCGCCCAGGTCTTTAGGGACAGGTATCGGGAGCAAATAGCTTTAATGTTGCCAAACCAGGTATTATGTTTATGCTTTGTTCAACATGTTCAAGAAGAAGATATATATTTGCTGAACTTTGAAATAGAAAGATAGTTGCTTAATGTGTTGCATATTTGTTTTTGGGCTGTTGTAGGTGGTGTGGCAGCCGTATGAAGATGAATACGAGAACCTTCCGCCGTGGTGCGTTGCAGGGAGGGCAGTGTGGACGGCAATGGTGCCGCTTGTATGTTTCCATCTAGTAGAGAAACATACACCGGATCGTGTTGTGAGGCAATTTGGGATGATCCAAGAAATTCCCCGCCATGTTAACACGGACCCGGTGCTTCATGCCATTGATTTGAGGGGGAAGATGGGTGTTGATTGGGTGCGGAGACATGCTATGCATCTCACGGAGTGGGGTCATCGCCTTCAACATCGTTGTGAAGCAGTGCTTGGTGATATGCCTCTACAGCACGAGTACTTCGATTGGTTCACAAGGATAACTCGAAGGTTTATCGATATCCCCGGTGCTAGATTCATTGTATTGGTAACTTCTCCACGTGTTCTACATTTTACCGTACTTGTTACTTAGTTTACCACTGTTTATAGAACACATCTTATGTGGTCCAATGTTTGCTTAGCATCAAACCTCCCTTTTAATTTCATTTGCTTAAGATTGCTTATAGACAATCTTGTTGATTTACCTTATAGAGAACTTTGTTCATATACAAATGTAATTTGGGATGCTCTAAGGTCATATCTTCTATTTCAGCCTTTAGAGTTATGGTATACATTCTTCTTTCCATTTTTATTATTTTTAATTTTTTTCCTCATTTGAATTTTTAATTTGCATTTTTGAGAACACAATATCCGCTAACTATATCTTTAATACAAAAGTTAATTTCAATTTAGTCCAATGTAACAGTTGGTGTCCCTATAATTTCCAATTATTAGTTGTCGTATCAATTTGGAACCAACCTTTATTATACTATTGATTGGCTTCTTCATTTTGATATTGCATTATTAATATCTCCGTTTTTCTATGTGCAGATTGAAGGATATGTCCGTATGATGCGCCGTCACCCAGTGGGCACGGAGGCCCACAATGACATTATTAATGTGCTGGAGGCAGTGCATGAGATTGGCCGTGTACGACCTCAGGAACCTGAGGCCCCGAACGAGGAGGCAGCTACTCCTGCGGCAGCGCCTACTCAGAGGCCAAGCACTACTGAGAGCCCAAGCACGAGCACAGCTCCTGCCGGACGTTGCTCTCGTTCGCCTGTTGCTACCCCTCAGGTTGTCCCTACCCTCGATCCCTCTCCATCCACCGCACATCCATCCCTTAGCCCCACCATCCCTTCACCCACCCCACATCCATTCGTTAGCCCCACCATCCCTTCACCCACCTCACATCCATCCCCTACCCCTACCATCCCTTTAGCCACTCCACATGAGTCCCCTGGTCCCACCATCCCTCCACCCACCCCACATGAGTCCCCTAGTCCCACCATCCCTCCACCCACCCCACATGCCTGTCCTGGGTCTGACATTCGTCCACCCACCCCACGGTCATTTCCTGAGCTATCACCTATTCCATCATTTGACCTGGGTCTTGATCAAACCCCTCCTGACTTGCAACCCCTCCCACCTTCCCACAGTACGTCCACTGGCCCTTCTTCAGCCGTTGACCCACCACATGTTCAGCCTGAGCAGCCTGTTGGGTTAGCTGCAGCGGCAGAAGGTCGACCAAAACGCATATCTAAGGCACCTCATTGTGGGACAGGGGGGCACAAACATGGACACAACGCTGGGCCCGACGCATCTGACGAAGGACATGCAAGACCTCCTCCTTATTATACGAGAAAGCGTAAGGTTCAAAAAAGGTAACTCAAATGATACCTTATTCCTTTAACTGGACATTTCAAGCTGGTGTTGAAAAGTTCATGAAATTATATTTGTGGCCAAAATGGTTTTAATGTACATTATTTGAACTAGGTGAAAGGTACAGTTGGGACATTAGCTGGAGGTAGATATTCATGTGTTTGTGAATAATACAATTCTTGTTGCTGTTATCTTCGAGGTACATATTCATGTGTTTGTGGTTATCTATGGTTCTCTTGTTATTAATGAAAACAAGTTTAATTCCCGCTTCCTTGTGCATGCATTAACAAGAACTAACTATCTTGCTTTATGTTCTGTTTCAGCAGTAGCTACAAACTTGTTGCATCAATGCTTCTTTGTTGACAATATTCTTCTTGTTTCCTCAGCTCTTATGTTTATTTATAGTTTCTCCATTTCGTAAGGCAAGTGACTATGTTTTGAGGTTTTTTGGTTATTGGCAGTGTATAGAGATTTTCAACTTGTGATGCTAATGGTTAGTGAACTTTGTGCAGGTATTGAAGAAGTTGCTCAAGGATGATGCCATATCCAAAGCAAGGATTAATACTGAGGTTGGTTACTTCATACAATTAAATTTGTAAATGGTTCGTGGGTGTGTTGTTTTCCATGGCATGACTTATTTCTAATAGGTTTCTAATCTTTTTTTACTGAAAAGTATTTTCGTCAAAATGGGCTTAAAGCTTCAGGTCGTGGGTTCACGTCATAACCCACGACCTGAGGCATAAATCAATAATGGGGTTCTCAAAGTTACTCACAAGTACATCTTTTGGAGGTTCATATGGAGGCATGTTTTCAAGTTCTGCTTCTGCAGCAGCAAGAAAAAGTTAGCTTTAATTATTCTATGTTCCCGAGATTCTTCTTGCTTCCTCAGGTCTTCCATTTCTGTATATTTTTTCCTAAGGGGTATTAGAAAGAAATATAAAGAAGTGGAACACGTGAGGTTGCAAGAAGAATCTCGGTAACAAAGAATCATTAAAGCTAACTTTTTCTTGTTGCTTGTAAAGCAGAACTTGAAAACGTGCCTCCATATGATCCTCCGAAAGATGCACTGGTGAGTAACTTTGAGAACCCAATTATTGCACCTGATCGGAGTAAGCTCTCAAAACGGCATGGTGCAACTTCTGCGGCTCAGGTAATTAATCTTTATTGCTTGAATTTGTACTTCATGCAGAAGTTGGGCTTATGCTCTGCTTTTTGGTCATTAGCCTTTTCTTGTTAGGCTATCATTAAATTTTTTTTTGTTTTGTTTTTTTCAATATTGAGTATAAGTACATAAATTGGTGTTTTTTGGAAAATGGGTCTTCCTTGAATCTCTTCAATTTCACAGCTACAAACAAAGGAAAAAACATGGGTTTTTTGAGTCTTTGAGAGCTCCCATTTCTTCACTCTGAAAATTATCGCTTTGTGAATGCATTTGCTGTGTACAAATGATTGTACCAAGTTTTTTAGATAAGCTTATATTTGTCTGGTATCATTGTTGCATTTTGTTATTAAATTAACCCCAAGGGTAGCACAATCGGCTAGGGACCATGTCACATTAGGCAGTATTCACTAGTTCAAATCTTCCCTTCTCCCTCTCTTGGGGCCAAAACTTATAAAAAAGAGGCCGATTATTATTAATTAGGGGTTAATGTTAAGCTTAATTTCATTTAGCTTTTGAAAATTGTAAATGGTCCCATTGGTGATGCAGACAGGAAACAGCTGAGTGCTTTTCTTTTCATATAAATTACTAAATGCGTAGCGTGCATGAGATGATATACTTTTTACTAATTAAACTTTTTAGATATTGAGATTGCTGTGGAAAATGGAATGGTTATGATTCTGTTTCCCTTTCTTATTTAGACAATTTGTTGTCTTTATTAATTTTTTGTTCTGTTTTTTGACTGGTCATTGTTGATTTTGTTTGTTTTCTATTCAGATCTCTTACTCTTGATTATTTTTCATTTCTTTTTTTCTTTTGATTTTTCATTGTTGATGTTATTTGTTTTCTATTCAGATTCTGGAGCAGCATATCAGAATGGTTCTCCCAGGTTTGAACGCTGAGTTAAATTTCCATATGATGAGTATTGTTAAAGAGCTGCGAATGTATGGAGAAGCTATTGAATCTAAAGTAAGTTACGCAGTATAAAATATGTGAGTTGCTAGAATATTTTTAGCCTTCTTTGGTGCTTAAATGTAGTTTGCAAAGTTTGGGGGAACTGGTGTATTTGCATATATGATGCCATAATTGTACTAGAGTACTAGTAAGATTGGATAATCTTAAGTATTGTATCCATGTATGATGCCATGATTTCTTCATGGAATCTGATAATCCATATTTAGATTTATATATATTTTTTATAAGTGTATATTTAGATTTATATTCTGCTGGAAACTGTTTATTTGTGCTCTATGATGAACAACTATAAGGGCATATGATGCCATAATTGCATTAAAGTACTGGTAAGATCAGATAATCTTAAGTATTGTATCCATGAATGATGCCGTGATTTTTTCATCATGGAATCTGATCATCCGTATTTAGATTTATATTCTGCTGGAAACTGTTTATTTGTGCTCTATGATGAACAACCTTAAGGGCATGGTTTTTTGGTAGATTTTTTATATAAAAAAAAAATTCTTGAGCATTTACGATTCTCATGAGTTTCTAAACTCTTGGCTATTTGATTCCTGAGTAATTAGATCTCAATGTTCAGTAGAACCTGAGGAATTAGTTTTAGAAATCCAGAGACTATAATGTAGGCTGTATGGCTAACTTGGATATGACACTCTATATACCAACATATACCAACAAATTATTTGCCTTCACCTGGTTTCGGTTGGCTTGGGTGATGCTTAAATCAGTGCTTGATTTGTTAGAATGTTGGGAAGGTGAGTTTCAGTGCCACAGAGGAGCGAACATGTGGTGAGCCTTGCCCTTGTGTGTCATGTGGATTCTGTTGTATGAAAGCTACAGATGAGTCTTTGATGGAGTTGAACGTCCTACTTTTGCAATCAAAAAGCATATTTTGTGGTCTTTGTTTGACAGGATACGTGCTCTAGGAGACAACCACCTTTTTGTCTTTTGTTTGAGTTTATTGATTCTCTGTATTTTATATTTGTATTCTTTGAAAGGGACTTGGACAATTATTGTTCTCTTTCCCTTTTCTGTTCCTAATAAATTTTGTACTTATATGTATAAAACATCTTTAAACTTTTTTTTTGTTGATGGGAAAACAACTTTGAACTTGATCCTATTGTTGTGGGCTGGGAATATTTGGGCTATGGAGTTTGTGTGGACTGCTTTTATTTGTATTCTTTGAAAGGGGCGTGTGCCCATGCATGCGTAAGTCTAGTGGGGAGTCTATGAGCCATCTGTTTTCTTGATTGTTTAATGGTGCTAAGCCTCTTCAGGGTTAGTTGGGTGATGCTGGGCTTAGTAATTGAGGTTTTAGCTTGGAAGGACAGACACTTCATTTAGGGTGTTGAACCCGTGTCATACTGGTGTCGTACTGACTGTTTTATATTATAATTTTTTAGAAATTGCTCGTGTCAACGTGTCGTACCCGTGTTTGTGTCTGTGCTTCTTAGGCTTTTAGCATGTTGGAAGGGGATTTCAGTAAGCAGCAGTGTTGGTAAAGCCTCTTGGAGCCTAGGTGCTAAGTGCAAGCATGCACTTAATTGAAGTGAAGCACACATTAAAAAAATAATACTAATAAATTTCAAAATAATTATTAATGAGAAACACAACAATCAAATGATTAAATTATCATATAAATTGAAATAAAACCTTTTATATAATTCCTATAATATTTAGATAAGCACTACTTGGTGCTACGTGCTTTGCTCTTAAGTACGCTTTTACCAACACTGGTAAAGTGTTTTGGAAGTCAATCCCTTTGTGCCTAACATGGACCATTTGGAGAAAGGAATAGACACACCTTTGTAGGAAAGCAGCTACTGACAGTGCAACTGAAATTCATATTCCTTAGCACTCCCTTTTTGCACTTTTTAATGAAATTACTTATCACAAAATTGTGCCCATGTGCAAATCCTTTTGGTTCATTATCCTTCATTTTGTAGATCTTCAGCATAACTTGACTATCTTTGCTAATTAGTTATGTATTTGGTTGTAATAGCTTATAATCCAACTTGATGTTAGTCTAGTCTTATGCAAGAGTTTATCTTTGATTTTCCCCAGCCACAACTTTTATATATTTTAAATTTGTTTCTTCTTCTCTCTTCTACAAACTCCTGTGATGTTTTGATGCCTAACGTTGTTAGCCGAACTTACTGCTTGCCAATTTCCTGGTTTGGGCAATAAATTGATTCCGATGCTTAGTATATAAACAAAATGAACATCTCTTCGTCTTCGTTATCTAGAGTGAGTCTTAGTAGTACTTCTTGGATGTTATCAATATTGATTTTTTTCCCCCTTCTTTGGATTGATTTCTAAGTGCTTTTTTTTGCTTTTGCTATGCCAAAACTCAAGATATAAGTCAAACTGTAGTATTTTAGATTCATCTACTTTTACTTCTATGTGTGATAGTTCAATATGCCTTCAGTTCCCATAAATCCAATTAGTAATATTTCTTAGAATAAAGGGCAACTGCAGCATCCTTGTATTTAGGAATTGATGCTATCTTTCCCTTGTTCACATATGGGTTTATTTCTGTCTGTCTTCTCTGGACTCTAATCTTTAAATTTTTTTTTATACCAATCTGTAAAAGTAGGACTAGTTCAAGTACTGCTTTTTTACTTTTCATGGGTTTGTTGCCATACTGATTTTCCCTTCCGGCACCTTGTTAATCATTGACAGCATTTTCTTCCTTGGTGGATGGAAGGAGTCAGGAGATGTCAACTAAAGAGTTGTCAGGTGGAGCCAGGATTCACTACATTTTCCAGTCAATTTTTGTAAAGAGCTTGGAGGTGCACAATCTATTTTCAGAAGCATATTCTATCTTCTTTAGTGCTGCTTCTTTTTTATACTTAATTTTAATTCTTTAATATGTTCTAACCTAAAGCCATATTGCTATAGTTCAAACCTATATTCCTTCCTCCTGCTTCATCCTGTTATTTGAGTTGATGTGCATGCTCCATGGAGTTAAGCTTAAACTAGATAGTTTTATCTATTGATTCTATCAGTAAATGATGTTAAACTTTGTCTATTATTTATCTGCTGAAAAGTTTATTGGTGACAATGACTGTTAACCATCACACTAACTGCCTGCTAACTACCTGGAGTATTTGTAGGAAGTGGACCCTTGTGACGATCTATCTGATGATGATATCCGAACGGCTATTCAAAATGCCACTGGTCTTAGAAATACTTTATTTGTGCCAGAAGTGAGTATCATGATGATTGCATATGATGTATTTGTTTTGTGTTTCCCATGGGTGATTGGATGGTGAATTCTGGCATTGGTGTTTCAGGTTCCGTTTGAAGTTTTGATTAGAAGACAAATTGCTCGGTTGTTAGATCCTAGTCTTCAGTGTCTCAGATTTGTTTATGATGAACTGGTGAAGGTGACATATACAAGTCTAGTTTGCTGTGCTCTTATGAGTTCTGCTTTTATGTTATTGTGTGATGAATTTCAAGATGTAGAATATTTTGTTTCCCTGCAGATGAGCCGTGCTTGTGAGGCAACTGAGTTGCAAAGGTTTCCCTTCTTAAGAAGGCGTATGGATGAAGTCATGGGAAAGTTTTTGCGTGATGGCGTAAAGCCTGCTGAGAGAATGATAGTGAATCTTATTGAGATGGAGGTTATCTAATATCTCCGTTCAATTAAATTTTGCTCTTTTCTCTGATGAGTTTTTAGACTCTTTGCACTCGTATCGCTAATCTTTTAGCTTTCTTTTGTTTCTTTCTATTTTTTAAATTTCTGTAGACTTCTTGTATGTGCTTTTCCAATTTTAGTAAATTAAAATTACATATAACAAAAAAAAAAAAGCTGTGGGCAATGATATTATACTTAAAATCTAGGATGGCACGTAATTAGATATATGGGTGGCAAAGTAGGCACAAAAGTATTTATAGTTAGAACTTCATATTGCATCTGTGCTAATTGATGGTAAAGTGGAATCACCAAGTTTCAAAATTCATTTGAAATCTGATATTACATATACTAATATCTTTCAAAATGTGGACTGGAATTTTAACTAGAAAATGAAGGCTTGAAAATTAGGTTTTATCTAAGTGTTTGATTGCTTACTACTAGTCGTATATAAGAAATCAAAAACTTATATCCTGCTATCAATAGAAACAAAACCATGGTGTTGGCTATACAATAACATAAAGAACAGAATATGAAAGCTTGTATCCCGAAATCAAGCATCACGAATTACCGAATTACAATACTTTTGCAGCTTTCAGTCACCTTGAAAATATCCTGCTTTGATCACTTAATACTGTTGGAATTATTTTCACTAAAACGAAGCAATTGTGCTTGATTAATACACAAATTTTACAGTATGCTGTTTGCTATCTTGAATGATTTTTATCAAATAATTTCATTACACCTTTGATGTCCTTGATAATCTGTTGTTTTGGTCACTTGCTGGAATGAAAGGGATTGATTCATTTGCTTTCTTGATTCTTACATGATAAGTGATTGTGCTTTGGTACCAGCAGAATTTCATATGTGATGGCAGTCTTTCTACTGATCACATCTTGTTTTCAATAACATCAAATTTGACACACAAATGCCAGTATTGTTTTCTGCTGATATATGAACTTATTTCATTCAGATGGATTATATAAATTCTTCAAATCCAAATTTCTTAGGCGGGAGCAAAGCTGTTGAGATTGCTATGCAGCAGCTGAGATCATCGCAGGTATGTTCCACCACTTTTGGTTGAACCATTTATATAGGATTAGACAGTTAGCTATGTGATATGTGATAATGAAGTATGTTACATGACTGTCAATTCAATGTGAATATGGCATGATATGAGTTCAGATCCAACTAGATACTCTGAAATTCATGATCAATATGAACATCTGTTAAATAGATCTGAATTCATTGCATATTAAATTTTTGTATCACTGATTTTGTGATTGAACCCCCCAATAACAGCCCTACCATAAAGAGTATATTAATTTTATCTTAAAAATGTTTTTCCATATGATTCAGCGCAATATGGGTGTGTCTAGTTGACTAATTCCCACAATTTATGGGGCTCTATAGTCTCGCCTAAAAGTTAAGGATTTTAATCTCACACGTTTAGCACTTAAATTAGAATCATAACAAATCACACGATCAGGCCATGTTACAAGCACCAACTAAAATTTCCACTTGAGATTCAGCATCAGTAATAATTAGTTTCTTGTGAATTTTTCCATGATCTTTTACCGTGATCATTAGGAATGTGTTGGACTGTTTTTTCTGTAAGTATTCCCACAGTAAATTTCTCTTTGTTTTTATGCCTGACAGCCATGGAGACTGAAGTGCCCAAAGTACCAGCCAAGAAGAAAGAACCTAGCAAAAGGGCTGCTGCAGCGACAAAGAAGAGAGGTGCAGCGAATAAGCAGCAGCCTCAGACATTGGCCCAGAAGCTTTGAACTGACATGTTAAAGCCTGCTGAAAATTCCAGGATTTCACCGGAGAAGAAAGTGAGAAAGATGAGGGCATCTCCATTCAACAAGAAAAGTGGTTCTGTGTTGGGAAGGGTTGGTAAGGTAAATGAAGTGACTGAAAATGAAGAAAATTCGGGTTCTGCTTCTACTTCTGCCAGTAGTGAAGAAACTATTGAAGTTGCACCAGCAAGAGCAACACCTCAAAGGGTGAACCAAGTTAGAAAACAAGGTATGTGTTGAGTGACTCTGAAAGTGAACATGCCACTGAGGATTCTGAATTTGATGAAGTGACTGATGAAAGTGAAAACAAGGTATGCCACTGAGGGTGAACATACCTCATCTGTTTCACATTGTAGAAAATCCTTGACCGTTAGATGTTTTGCTTAGAAACTGTACTTCATGATTTGTATTTGATTTGTAATTTGAAACTTCATTCCTTAACTGATGTTCTGTCTTTTCTATTCTGTAGAGAATGTACTTAAAGGCAATTAGATTTTTGTTTTCCTGAGCTTGTTTTGATAAATACATGCACTGATGCAGGCAGAGAAGAAGCTAGCAATCACAGTCTTCAGTTTCCCTCCTGACAAAGGAAATGTTGGAACAGCAGCCTACCTTAATGTCTTTTCATCCATCTACTCAGTTCTAAAAGAGTAGAGGGTAAGATGGACTTCGAATTCGTGTCCAATTTGTACCTTTGCTATCAATGTTGGCCAAAATGGTTTCTTCTTGTTTTGTTCCAGCCACCATCAATAGTTACAGATGAGGTCTGCACTGCATGTGAACCAAGTTAGAAAACAAGGTATGTGTTCAGTGACTCTGAAAGTGAACATGCCACTGAGGATTCTGAATTTGATGAAGTGACTGATGAAAGTGAAAACAAGAAAACAAAAACAAAAAACAAAAATAGCATCACCTCTTTTGCTTGCTAAGCTTAACTTCTTTTTGTGCTTTCAGAAAGAGTATGACAGAATATGATCCGCGTCTTGTGGCTCCAACCTGCTTGTACCTGGCATCAAAAGCAGCAGAAAGCACAGTGCAGGCCAGGCTTCTTGTATTTTACCTTAAAAAATTATGTAATTACTTGATACTAGATTGATTGTATGAATTTCCGCTAAATTCAATTGTTGTCATTCTACATTAGTGTGTGAAGTGCTTACAACATACCTTTCTTGTTTTACAGATGCTGATGAAAAGTATGACTCAATTAACTTGGTAAGCGTCCAATCCCAGCATAGTCAATTTGGTGTGGCTGCTGCCAGCACACATCACCATGCTTCTCAAATTCTTTGCTTGCTAATTCCTGTGCTTAATGACCATAAGCCTTTATTATGAACATCGCATTTTCAAATGCAGGTGCTATGGGCCAGGTAGTTGCCCATCAAAGAGGGTCGCATGGGCTAGAGAATTGATAGACGAAGAAGCAGAACAGTTCCTCATGCCTCGTTTCATTGACCCAGATTCAGAAAGACCTTGGCTTGCCCAAAGAATGGCCTTGAGGATACCATATTCTGCGTAAAGTTAATGGAAGGAGACCTGCTTATGCTTCCCAGCAACTAATATAAGACTTGCATAATACGTTTTATTTTTAAGTCTTTGATTGGTCAAGTTATGAGAGAATAGCATGGTGCCTTTTGATGTATGAACTTCCGCTATAGATTGTTTGGCTTATATTTTGTGAACTTGTCCGATCAACTTGTGTTAAGATTCTTTCAAATAGTGTTTCAAAAGGGACAGTTTTTGTTTTCAGCAATTCGTGACTGATGTTTATGTTTATAAGATGGTTTCTCCATTTGAAAAACCAGTTTTAGTTTCTCGGAACAAGCAGTGAGCATTTTATAGTTGGGCAATAATAGGTCTCATGTTGACCGCCATGAACATCAAAACTATAAACACATGGGTTATGACTTTATTTACAAGTGCCAACTTTGGCATCAACTTTAGCGCTTGTTTGATCTGGCATATGTATTTCATGCAAGACCTACAAGGGTTATGACTTTATGTTAAGTCCCATTTGGTCCATTTCGGTCTAATTTGGTTCACTTAGGTCCACTTTGGTTAATTCGGTCCAATTCAGTCTATTTGGTCCTTTTGGTCAATTTCGGTGCAATTCGGTCCATTCCGTCCATTTAGGTTCATTCGGTTCACTGCAGTCCAATTCGGTCTATTAGGTTCATTCAGTCTATTTTAGTCCACTTCAATCCTATTCACTTGCCTGTTGAAATTAGTTCCCAACTTGGGATTAAAAAAAAAAAAATCCCCCAGTGGAAGTCGACCATCTTATAGTCGAAATGAAGTGTTAGGTCCATTTCGGTCTAATTTGGTTCACTTAGGTCCACTTTGGTTAATTCGGTCCAATTCAGTCTATTTGGTCCTTTTGGTCTATTTTGGTCCAATTTGGTCCGCTTAGGTCCATTCCGTCCATTTAGGTTCATTCAGTTCACTGCAGTCCAATTCGGTCTATTAGGTTCATTCAGTCTATTTTAGTCCACTTCAATCCTATTCACTTGCCTGTTGAAATTAGTTCCCAACTTGGGATTAAAAAAAAAAAAAATCCCCCAGTGGAAGTCGACCATCTTATAGTCGATTTCCATAGAGTCGATTTCTATGGGAAATCGACTATCAAAGAGTCGATTTGTACTGGGGTTTTTTTTTTTTTTTGTTTTTGGCACAGCAGTAAACCATAATTGGTTTCTCATAACTGCAGCAGTAAACTAGAGCCAGAACACATAACATGAGCAGCGGTAAACAAGTAGATACAAGCATATGATACTGGTAAATTGCTCGTACATCATATGCAAACAACTGGATTCAAACAGTTACTATTCATACCCATTATAGGTTCCCTATTAACGGACAAAAAACATTCAATACTAGCTATCATCGCTTCAAAGGAGGGCCCTGTGGTTGAATTTGCCAAAGTAGTAGCACCTAATGGCAAAGTAATATAATTGCTGGCATTATAGGCAAAAGCTGCACAACGCAACTATAGTAACAAGTACAATGGACAGCAAATAGTTCAATTACAACAACATTCAACAATAACCAAAATAACAACTAATAAATACAACATAGTCTCCATATTTGTCTACCACTTGTCCATACTAAACCATATTGATACAACATACTCTACATAGTTACCAAGCACTTCTCCATACTGATACAACAGACTCTACATAGTCACCTAGCACTTGTCCATACAGAAGATAACCACAAGTCCCACGTACAATGTGACTTAGCAAAATCGAGTTTCCGCTTGCCTGCCAAAAATTAAAATACGGTCATTAGTTTCCAAATGCAAAGAACAATAAGAAAATGAAATTCTGAATATATTATATAAAAACAGTGAGGGCACTTGCCTAGTTTATAGCAGTACCACTTGTCGATGCCCCACGGGAATTGGGACAACTTCTACGGTTATGCCCCTCTTGATGACACACTCCGCATCGTTGCCTCGGTTGAGTCTCCCTCAAGTCTGGATCTTCCCTCCGGCTTCCCCGTTCTCGCTGTACCCCATCCATTTCATTCCTTATTCTTGACTTCACAGGACGACCTATGCCCCGCAACAGCAGTGGGTCAGGCACCCATCGTGGTCCGGAAATGTCCCTCCACTCAGACTCTGACTTTGGTACCACAAAATTATGTGAATATGTGAGAATGGCGTTGTTCAAACTGTAACATGGGTCAATATAGTTGGTCGCATTGAGATGCAGATCTTGAAGAACTTTAATTGCATGTGAACAAGGGATCTTCAAGTTTTGCCACTTTCTGCAACCACATGTTCTAGCAAATATGCGCACTTCATGACTGTGGTTTCCCCCTCCACCTCTATGGTCATTGTACGGGGTAACCACCTGATATACACCCTCTGCATGATTAAAATTCCTCACAGTGTGTCCTGCAATTTTCTGCTCATTTCTGCTATAGATCTCCATTGCATAATCACTCCACACCTTATCTCGAGAGAGATCAGAAGTAATTTGTTTATGTCGATCGTGGAAATATGCAACAAGTTTGCACCAAGTGAAATGAACCATTGCAGCAATGGGCAAACCGCGGGCACCTTTAAGTACCCCATTAAAGCACTCGGAGATATTGGTTGTCATTGCCCCATAACGTCTTCCACCATCATGTGACTGGGTCCATTTCTCCACATCCTCACTCACTAGATATGTGTATGGCATATAACGTTCAATCCGCGTATCAGTAGGGTCTACACCCCTCAGTAAATTAATCTCAGCCTCCTTAATGGTTTGCATTATGGACTTAAATTTAGCTTCATTACTCGCATATCCAGCTTTCAAGGCCAATGCCTTTAGAATCGGGTTATCAAAGTGTCTGTTGAAGTTGCTAGCAACATGTCGAAGGCAATATCGGTGATATACCTGTTCTCTTCCGTCCTCACGTCTAGGCCACTCTCGAATGGCACATTTGATACCTTTGTGTCGGTCAGAAATAATACAAATGCCATCGTTAGGTATGACATGCTCTATGGAAGTCCTGAGACACTCTAAAAACCACCTCCAACTAGCCCCTGACTCCTTGTTCACAACAGCGAAGGCGAGAGGCAAAACCTTTTGGTTAGCATCGGTTGCCATTGCAATCATCAATACCCTTTTGTATTTACCATACAGATGAGTCCCGTCAATACTAATCACTGGCCTGCAATATTGGAATGCAGCAATGCATGGAGCGAATGCCCAATATACATAGCGTAGTACCGCAGTACCTTCGTCTAGCCTAGGTATGGTGTGATAGCTGTACTAGGTACCTGAGTCCTCATCCAAGTATGCCAACAACAACTTTCGCAACTTTTGGTAAGACTCCTCCCAATCCCCAAATATCTTAGCAATTGCCTTTTGTTTTGCGTCCCATACTTTATAGTAAGAAAGCTCATGATTATACTTAGTACGTATGATCTCCCATAGGTCATCAATACGTGTAGTGTGATTTTTTTGCAATTTTCCCACAATTTCTGATGCAACAAAATGCGAATCCATCATTCTACCATCTCTTTTTAGGCCAAAGGGTATACAAGTGTGTGGACCCACATAAGACGTAACCATCCACATACCATTGAATTTAGTCTTCATGTATGCCCCAACATACCACATGCAGTTGTCATCAACACATGCGGCGCACAATTTCGATTTGGTCGACCTCCGGATTATAAAATTTCTATTATCCTTTGCTGCGTATATTATCAATGCATGCTTCACCGCATCTTTATTTGCAAAAGTCAACCCTTTAGAAAAATGCATCCCATCTTCCCAAGTAGAGACAAATGGTATCTGAAGACGTGAAGGATCAACCATATCTTCCCAAGTATTTGAGTAGAATGACTCAGCAGGAGGTCTGTAGCCAGTGGTCGTATTTCTATTATACTGGACACCAATATCATCATTTGCATCACCTTCATCATGGTCCTCCATATTTTCCTCTTCAAAATTGGGAACGACTTCATGTTCATCCACATCGTTCTCAAAGTCGCCTTGCTCAATCCTCTCTTCGTACTCATCCACAACCTCAACATTTTCACCATCATTCGCAACATGATCTTCGTCTTCGTCTTCCTCCTCTAAATGTGTCTCTTCACGATAGAGGGTTTCACTAGTATTAGCAACATGATCTTGAGATGGGAGCGTATAACCTCCCATCGTTGTTTCTTGTGCAATATACCCTCCCATCGTATACCCTCCCATTGTAGTGCATCCATCATCTAGGGCTGTAAATTGTAAAGCCGTAGTTGTTTCTTGCACCACCTCAGTAGTGTTATCTGCAGGCGCCTCCAAACTTACATACAACTCAGCAGCATTTACTTGGGGCATTTTCTGGATCCTATTAAACATCATCTTTACATGTTTATCTTCTTTGATCGCCATATACCCATAATTTATCCGTTCATGAAGGACTTCTTGTGGGTAACGATAAATAATCTTGATGTCATACCAAGCAGGATTCAATTTCAATTCGTCCATTATTTTCCTCTTCAAATCATTCAACGTCTTCAACTTACGACGTAACATCATGTAGTAGCATTCGATACCCTCCCCTCTAAATGGGAATCCGTCAATCCCTTCAGGATTGTGAAGGGGTCCACCGAAGTATACATTTATATCAATATTCTTCAAAGATTGTGAACCTATTAGAGAGCCAAGCCAAGGAAATTTATGTTAGTGACATATTTTATCTCTTTCATTTATGTTCGAATTACAAAACCTTTTCTATCTACTCAAAGTACAAAAATTACAAGGGATCTAAAAGTGTAACAATTGCATATACTCACCCCACATCACATACAAACACACTCAATCATTATAATTTCGTACTCAAACAAATAAAAAAACTAAAAACAAAACTCACCCCCATTACAAATTTTAAACTCAGCTCTAACAAAAATATAAATAAAAATATCATCATTCCAGTGCTACGGAAATTAATGGCATACCCTATTACACTACTATTAATGAAATAACATAGAGCAGTGTTCATCAGACAAAAGAAAAAAAAAAAAAAAAAAACACTAATGTGAATATGATCATGATCAATCAAATTAGACATATCATCTAATTTGAAAATCAAGGCATTAATATACAGTGAAATATACTAGATGTGATATACAAACTCAAATTTTGACTCTGAATCATAAAAATCATACAATAAAAAATCCGTCATGACAGTAAATTTGTTTCGAATCTGCTAATATGTCATCAGCTTTATGTCATCCAGAAAATGGAAAAATGCTAGCTGCTTAATTAGGTGCAACTGGACTGGTGACCCAATTATTTTCATAGCTTTTACTGTATTCAATAATGTCTTTCTCATGGTTGGAATTTCATAAAAGTTGGAGGTTGCACAATTCTTTGAACCTGTTTCTTTTTTCTTTCCTTATGTGTCTATTATTTATATATTTATATAAATATATAAATATATAGTTGTATAAATATATAAATATAAATATATAGTTGTATAGATATATAAATATAAATATATAAATATAAATATATAGTTGTATAAATATATACATTTATTTATATTTCTATAAATATGTACATATATTTATATTTATATAAATATATAAATATAAATATATAAATATATAAATATATAAATATAAATATAAATATATAAATATATAAATATAAATATAAATATATAAATATATAAATATAAATCTATATATTTATATAACTATATATATATATATATATTTATATTTATATTTATATTTGCATTTAGTTGTATAAATATATAAATATATAGTTGTATAAATATATAAATATATTTCTATAAATATATAAATATATAGTTGTATAAATATATAAATATATTTCTATAAATATATAAATATATAAATATAAATCTATATATTTATATAAATATATATATATATATATATTTATATTTATATTTGCATTTAGTTGTATAAATATATAAATATATTTCTATAAATATATAAATATATTTCTATAAATATATAAATATAAAAAAATATATATATATATATAAATATATATATAAAAATATTTAAACATATAGTTGTATAAATATAAATATATATACATATTTAAACAACCAACTAATATACATAAGGAGCCCTGCTTGGGCTTCCAGGCCGATTACTCAAAAAAAAAAAAACTAATATTATGAAACAAATATACATATTTAATACAAACAAATATCTTATTACGAAACAAATATAAATATTTAATACAAACAAATATTTTATCAAGAAATGGCATGACAAATTCAATGCAAGCAACACTTTTTAAAGCAGCTATATACACTAAACAACCAACTAGATAGTGAGGAGGAGACCCTTACTTGACATGAGGATGAGCAAATATACTGCTGAGATTGTATGAGACTGAGAGGAGCAATGTTTTGCTGCTGATGTATGAGAGTTTATGAGAGTTGTATGATGTTTTGTGAGAGTTGTTGAGAGAGGTTTTGTGAGAAGTTGCTGAAGGTGTGAGTTGTGTGAGGCAGTGAAAATATTTTCTGAGAGTTGTGTGAGAGGTTGTGTGAGAGTTTTTTATTACAGACCAATCACCCAAAAATAAAACACGGATATGACCAACGCCAAAACAGTGCTGGTCAGACTTTTCTTTATAAGCTTTGCACATTCAAAATGACATAACCCACTCAAAAACAAATACTTGATGGCACGCCCAAAGGAGACCAAAAATACAACACAGTAGCTGGTCAGCTTTGCACAAAAACACAGACTTGATGGACTTGATGGCACACCCAAAAGAGACCAAAAATACAACACGTTAGCTGGTCAGCGTAAGGTTCAAAAACAGACTTCATGTCAGATATTCTCTGCATGGACTTGATGGCACGCAAGAGACCAAAAATACAACACAGTAGCTGACTTGATGGCACGCAAGAGACCAAAAATAATACAATACAGTAGCTGGTCAGTTCAAAAACAGACTTCATGTCAGATATTCTATGCACGCCTGCACGCCCAAGACTAGACACGACCAAGACATGTGAGCTGGTTTGACTGTGTGAAAATCGAGTCTCTGAGACTCGATTTCACTTTAAGTAAATCGAGTCTCATAGACTCGATTTCTACGTGTTCTCCACGTAAAAATCGAGTCTCAGACACTCGATTTCTACGTGGAGTACACGTGGAAATCGAGTCTCAGACACTCGATTTCTGCGTGTACTCCACGTGGACTTTTCGCATAGGAAACCAGGTAAACCGAGCCTTAGAGGCTCGATTTACAGGCCCTAAATCGACCCTCTAAGGCTCGAGTTGTTACAATTACAAATTGTTTGCAAACGGGGCCAACTAACTGAATAGTTAGTTTTTAAATGCTAGTTTCCTACAATCTCCGAAGTATTTAAAATGATGGAGTTTATTACGAATGATTTTTTTATTTTTTTTTTATTATTTTTTTATGGATTTAAGAAGAGATTTTTTTTTTTTTTTTTGAGAATCGATTTAAGAAGAGATTTGATTTTGAACTTTACACTAACAAAAACACTTATGTCACTTTATTGGATTTTTTCCTTTTCATGTTTTGGGGATAGTTCACAAGTCCCTCTCTTATTTTGAAACCAACCAATTTTTTCTTTTATGTTTGAGAAATGAGCAAATATTCCTAATTTGTTATGTTTTTTAGTTAAATTCAACGAAATCTTTTTAACAAGTTATTAGTTGTACACCACAATAAAGAAAAAAAAAAGTTGAGGATTGCATTATTGTTTTCTTGAATTCTGTTTTTTATTATTATAATTCCATTGGTTTTAACTTTAAAAAAAAAAAATTGCAATATTTTTCTCATTTTTCAAATATAAAAGGAGAAATTTGTTGATTTCAAAGACAATTAGGGAAATTATGAATTACCCTACTCCCCCCATTGATAGGTAAAGGTAGTTTGCCTACTGTGGGTACCTAAGGCATGCTTGGCAACGTCCTAGGCATGCTTGCAACGTCCTCGACCGTCCTCGGCATGCTTTGCAACGTCCTCGGCATGCTTAACAACGTCCTTGGCCGACCTTGGCATGTTTTGCAAGCTAGGCGTCCCACATCGAAAGAAAACCCCCCCACTTTTTGCCTTATAAGCTGTGAAGCAAAGGGAGTAGTGTACCACCAAGTCTCTTGTGATCACAGAGATGCTTGGTGGTACACTACTCACTTTACTTCACAGCTTATAAGGCAGAAAGTGGAGGGGTTTTCTTTCGATGTGGGACGCCTAGGTTGCAAAGCATGCCAAGGTCGGCCAAGGACGTTGTTAAGCATGCTGAGGACGTTGCCAAGCATGCCTTAGGTACCCACGCCTACTTTATTTGAAAAAAAAAAAATTTGAATCTAATCATTTCAAATCCATATACTAATAAATCTCAAATCCATTCTATTCATAAATTTTATGGAGAGGAAAAAAAATTGCCCCTTCATACTTTAATTTAATGTATTTAAATGGGAAAAATGAAATCCAAGCATCATTCTAAATACCTCTATCTAAAATCCAAATAGGGCTAGCAACGAGTCCAACCGAGTATTAAAAATTTAGAGTTAGATTATTTAGTTTTATTTAAACATGAGCTGAACTCAAACTCATCATCAAATTAGCTTACATATTTAAACTTAATTCTTTTCTTTTCTTTTTTGTTGATAAATTCGAAAGTTAAAATGAGGAATGAGAGATTTGAACTCTTGACTTCTCTATTAGAAGTACTAGATGTATCAATTAAGTTACAAGATTCTTGGCAAATAATTTTTTATTTTTTGTTGAATAAGTTCAAACTTGTTTATGAGTTACTTAATTAACTTATTTTTTCTCTATATATAATAAAAATTACAACTAAAATTTGCTGCCCCTTCACAAATCTATATTAATAATTTATAACTAAATTATATTTAAATTATATCATTTGAGTTAATTAAGTAGAATTTTTTTTTATGAGCTTATGCCAAATTAGATTTATCAATTTTTGTATTGTTAAAAAATACTATTTAGATAATTAATAAATTATATAGCCTAATCTCAATTTATACATAAATAGAGGCTCCCACTTGCAAACTTGTTTATGAATATATTATTATACTTGAGTTCAGCTTACTTAATAGTTTAGTTTAAATCTAAGCTTGAGTTTAACTTGTTTTCTAAACAAACATAAGCAAATATTTTATTGAAATGAACCCAAGCTATTCATAAATAGTTCAATGAATTTTTAACCTTATATCCAAATAAACAATAAAAGAAGAGGACCATACATGGTTACTTTAATTGGATTTACTTCATGCCATGTTCATATAAATTCATTTGGTTTCATTGACTCAAATTTCGACTTGAAATATAGTTTAATCACGTTGGGAATTAAAATTCCAATATGTAGTACAAGATTTGAGAATTTGAGGTTTAATTAATACTTCAACAATAATGACATTCTTTATGGTACCTCATATATATGGTTTGAACCTCTCCTCATTATATACCTATCAAAAAATTAGTAATAGGCCGTATTAATCAGGGGAAGAAAATTCAAACCAACACAAAATAGTGAAATAAATTCATTCAAAGTTCAATATGCACATTGTATTCCAAGTTTCCAACCATTTTAACCAATCAGTGATAGCATCTTTGGAATATAGCACTAAAACTATATATGGGTATGATTAAAACGGAACTACTAAACACAGAATCATTATAATATTCTATTTTTTTCCTACTTCCTCGGTGACGGGGTACGTAAATTCGAGCCCACAAATGTTTGCTATTCACTAAGAACTTGGCTTTCACTTGCCCATTTAAAACCATTGGTATCACCAAGGAAGTGGTGAAAAAATACGCCCATATACCGGATCTTGTCCTGGACGAGTCCTTTCAATCACAACCTCTTTCACCACTGGCCCCCAGTTCCTATAAACATAACATCACAAAGATAATTAACACACCGTGTATAAAAAACAATTAAAATTGTGTTATGATTTTACAGGCTGAGAAAAACGGTGTAACAAGCTGTCTGCAACAATAATTAGCATATATATAGACAAAGGAATCATAGATGATAAGTAGTAAAATAAAGAAAGTGATATTTAGAGAATAATGAGCTTATATACGAGGTAAAGAAGTTGACAATCTCTTCTCGGCTAAGAGGATAACCACTTGAGAATGTCAGGAACATAGTCCTAGTTTCCTCTGGGGTCTGTCCAGGATAAAACTCACTTGCATCAGGATTTAAATTTGATTGCTTTGGCACTTCATCGCTAGCATGAGCTAATACCTCACCAGGCTCATTGTGAGTCCAAAAAATTCCAAGGGCTGCACCATGTGAGCTAGTTCCCTCACCCAGAGGTCTAACCACTGGTCGCATACCCGACTCATCTACCTCAATAGCTGAAGTCTCACCAAATATTTTGTCACAAGCAGTCTCCATAACATGCATATAGCTCTTGTGCATGAACTCTCGGTTATAATAAAAGAACCTTCGGTTCATGGGCTCGTCAAGTAGACCTACAAAAACTTGGATGTCCTCTGATTCACTTGGTTCAATTGCATTAGGTTGTATGCATTCTAGGCATTGCAATCCTTCGTCGAAAAGGGCTTCGATTGTGTTGTTGTCAAAGAAATGGATCATTCGGATTAAGTCATGGTAACCAATTTCCTCTAGCATAAGCCATACAGCCAAGGCTTTTTTTGACCATTTGAGGATGTTTGCCCATTGAACATACCATTCTATTGAAGAGGAGTCTCTCAATTGTGTAGAAGAGCAAAATGTCCACGAGGCTTCCAACCCTGGCCATGTTTAAACTAGGCAAAACTACATTATTAGTCTTTAAAGTTTGCATGTTGAGCACATTTAGTCCCTAAAGTTTCAACTGAGCACTATTAGTTTCTAAAATTTCAAAACTAAACACAATTGGTCTCTCCATAACTATTGTTAGTTTTGTGCTTACGTGTCTAACGGAAAAATGAGTAGGCATACTTTTAATGACATTGCAATATTTTTTATTTAAAAAAATCCCAAAAATCTCTCCTCTCCGTTCACCCCTCTCTCTCCCCGTTACCTCTCATTCTCTCTCTGTGTAACTTCAATGAAATCCATGTCAAAAATCTCCAGAGGCAGCAAGACAAGGAGATCCACAAGCAAGAGTTTCGTACATCAGTGCACAGCTAACATAGTCCTACATATATTCAATACCTGGAGCAGATCTCTTGTTGTGAACATTTAAAATTAAATTTCTCACTAACCCAATAGGACCCTTTCATTTTCTCCATCTATTTCTCTTTTTTTTTTAATATTATATAATTTGTCTTGGTATTTGACTTGATCATTGGCCTAATCTCTGCGCAAAAATTCAGCTTGATCAGTTGAACAAGAAAACTATGACAATCTAGGTAAATTCTTTGAGCATTGCTTTCCTAAGATTTATACGCTAAAAATTGGGCTTCATGAATGTTTTAGTTTAGGATCTTATAAGACTTCAGGTGTGCTGCCTCTCTTTGAAGATCTGAAGGTCTTTGGAGACTTTGATCCAAATCAAGTGGCTGCTGTCTTGAGTCCTCCTTGTCTCGCCGTATCTATCTGATGTATCATGTTTGGATAAAATTTACAGAGAGAGAAAGGACTACTAGACAGGAAAAGAGATTTTAAGGTTCCGTTAGAATTTTGGTGACTTGGTTCTGGGTTGTATTTTTAAATGAAGTGTCAAATTTTGATTCGGCCACTTAAGTTACATTGCAACGATTTTCCTTTTAGACGTTGCAGCTGATATGACCAGGTTGCCACATCATTAAAAATATGTCTACTCATTCTTCCATTAGACAAGTAAGCAAAGAAACTAACGGAAGTTAGTGAAGTGAGCAATTGTGTTTAGTTTTAAAACTTTAGGGACTCATAGAACTCCATTGAAACTTCAGAAACTAAAAGCGCTCAACAAGTAAACTTTATGGACCAATAGTGTAATTTCGCCTTTAAACTATGGTGATAAAAAAAGAGTTTGGCTTACCTTTAGTATTTTTTTAACTGAACATGTTCTTTTATTTTAAACTAATCGCAAACCCATGTGTTGCGCGTGATAATATTATTATTTTAGTTACTATTTATTAACAGTTGGTTTTTCAATAACTTTTTAAGTTAATAAAAACCATACATATACTTTTTCTTAAACCTTTTATATATATATATATATATATATATTATTTACTTAATGTGAATGTTTACATATATAAACTCTATATATTTCATTTCTTTATATACGTAAAACTATAAACTACTACTCCATAATGATATTGGCTAATTGATTTTATCATTTTTTATAATCCAATATGTTGAATAAAATAATATGAGAAGAAAAAAAATTAAAAATGAAATATATAACAATAAAAACCAAATTAATTATCTTTAAATAAATACCAAATTATCCAAATCATACTATGTAATATAATTATATTACATTCCTACGTATTGTCTTTAATTCTTTATAATGCAATATGATAAAATTTAACAATCAAAGTGAACAAAAAAAAAAAAAAAAAAACTTAAAACACAATTAAATTGCATCAACCTAAAGTAGACTTTTAAAAAACACAAAAATTTATCAACCTAAAGTAGAGATGCAAAAAAAAAAAAAAAAAAAAAAAAAAAAAAAAAAAATTTGAGAGAGAAATAAAATTTTTTGTGAGAAAAAATTATACATATAATGGAAGAGAGAATGTCAAATTTATACTAAAAGGATGATAATAAGAAGAAACAAAAAGAGTACAATAATAAGGAAGATAAAGGAAAAGATGAAAAGTAATATTAAGATACAGGGTAGTGAGGAGATGAAAATGTAAAGGGAATGAGAAAGGTTAGAGAAAGTGTAAAGTAAAAAAAAATGAGTACAATTTTATTTATTTGAATTTAAATAAAATATTATATGTTTAATTTTTTAAAATAAAAATTAGAAAACATAAATAATTTAATTATATGAAGAATGTGACTAAGTTTAAATATTGAATAAAATAAGATGAAAAGAAAAAAAATATATATAAAAAAAATTACCAAAATCATGTTATATAATAGAATAATATATATTATATTCATATATATTATCTTTAATTTTTTATAACGTAGTAGGACAACACTTAACAATCAAAGAGGGAAAAAAAAAACTTAAAACACAAAACTAAATCGCATCAACCCAAAGTAGAGTTATAACAAACACAAAAATTTTATCAACTTAAAGTAGAAAAATAAAAAAATAATCCAAAAAATATTGAGAGAGAGAGAGAGAGAGAGATATAACTTTTTTGTGAGGGAAAACTATGTAAAGAAGAGAAAAGAGAATGACAAATTTATAGTATGATGATGTGAATATGAAGAGACAAAATAAAAGAAGATGAAGGGTAGTAGAGAGATGAAAAGGTAAGAGAGAGAAAGACGAAGGGAAAGATGAATAGTGATAATAAGATTAAGGGTAGTAGGGAGATGAAAAGGTAAGAGAGAGAAAGGCGAAGGGAAAGATGAATAGTGATATTAAGGTTGAGGGTAGTGGGGGAGATGAAAAGGTAAGGGGATGAGAAAGGTTGGAGAAAGTGTAATTATTAAAAAAAAAAAAGTAAATGTAAAAAAAAATTATAGAAAAATTGAAAAGAAAAATGATAATAACGTGGATGCTGATGTGGCTCAATTGGAGCGCGGCAACAATAAATGTTACGCTTCATCTTTTAGATACATATGAATATAGATATAGATGTACAATGGCAAGTGGTAATGAATTTTAATTTTCACATTTTATTTAGTTAATATGTAATGTGACAATCTCTCATTAAAATAAAAAGAGATTTTAGTTAAAAAAATACTGAAGGTAAACCGAACCCATAAAAAAAAAAAAAAAAAAAAAAAAGACTAAAACCTCAAGATTAAGAGTATAGTAGCATTATGTGATACATGGTCATTTTCCATAAAAACTTTCTTTAAATGGATTATTAACTAGTGCCCTAAGGGCACTCGTTAGCATTTCCCTTTTCTATGAGTTATGCTAACAAGTGCTTTTAGGATACTCATTAATAATCTATTTTAGGAAAATTTTGATACCACTTTTATGGGAAATAAAAAAAACTATCAAAATATTAATTACTTTTTTTTTTTTATTTCCCATAAAAACTTTCTTTAAATGGATTATTAACTAGTGCCCTAAGAGCACTCGTTAGCATTTCCCTTTTCTATGGGTCATGCTAACAAGTGCTCTTAGGACACTCATTAATAATCAATTTTAGGAAAGTTTTAATACCACTTTTATAGAAAATGAAAAAAGTTGTCAAAATATTAATTACTTTTTTTTTTTTTCATTTCTCATAAAAACTTTTTTTAAATGGATTATTAACTAGTACCCTAAGGGCACTCGTTAGCATTTCCCTTTTTCTATTAACAACTAATAAGGAATTAATTTAGATGTAATCATAATATATATATATATATATATATTTTTTTTTTGAGAAATAGATGTAATTACAAATTTACCCTCTTGTGATATGATCATATGATTTGAAATTTTTTTTTTTTTTTTGGTCTAACTTGACATTTAAGAAATTTCTAAACTTAACAAAATTTGACTCAGAATCTATCAACTCGTTTGAAGCTGTTGCAAGATACCTTCTCCCCACCATTGAAGGTTTGAAGGTTAGTGTTATTTCCTGGTCGCATTGAGTTCGAGGTGAGAATGGTAGTCCAAGCCCCAAAGAGGGCAAAGACAATTTGACCTATCAACATTCTAACAAAAGACTTCTACATTTGGCGATTTTGGCCCATTAGCATTGATTTTTAAAATATTTAGGCTCGAAACACTGTTTGGGAAATATATAGCAATATACCACTTTTTTAGGTACTCGAGCTTGCCAAGCTCGAGTACCATGTTTTTTTAATCCACTATCGCCCCATATTCAAGGAGCCCTATAGTGGCGTTTTTAAGCCCTATAGTGACGTTTTCGGGCCCTATAGCGGCGTTTTCCTGCAAAATTTTTTTATAAGTTCCCATAACAAGTTCAAGGGGCCCTATAGTGGCGTTTTTAAGCCCTATAGTGACGTTTTCGGGCCCTATAGCGGCGTTTTCCTGCAAAATTTTTTTTATAAGTCCACATAACAGGTTCAAGGGGCCCTATAGTGGCGTTTTTAAGCCCTATAGTGGCGTTTTTTTGGCCCGAAAACGTCACTATAGGGCTTAAAAACGCCACTATAGGGTTCCTTGAATATGGGGCAATAGTGGATTAAAAAAACATGGTACTCGAGCTTGCCAAGCTCGAGTACCTAAAAAAGTGGTATATTGCTATATATTTCCCAAACAGTGTTTCGGGCCTAAATATTTTAAAAATAAATGCTAATGGGCCAAAATCGCCTCTACATTTTATAAAAGACCTAGTGAGAGATGAAAGAGATGGAATGAGTTTTTCAAGTTGAGGAAAAAGAAGCCCATCAGGTCCAAAGATGAGCCATCTCATTTGATGAACTATATAAAAAATTGAAATTCATAGTCAAGAAACTGGAAAGCGGGTTAATATCATAAGATAGGAGAGATTTCTCACAGAGGATCAAAATTACAGCATATGATAGAATCTATGACCACCTTAGCATCACCATCCTAAATAAAAAATAAAAAAATTGAAATTCATAGTCAAGAAACAGGGAAGCGGATTGCGAATATCAGATAAGATGAGAGAGATTTCCCATGGAGAATCAAAATTAGAGCATATAATATCTTTTTTTGCTAGAGCATATGATAGAATTTTAACAAAAAAAGAAAAAGAAAAAAGAGAGCATATGATAGAATCTATGACCATGTTATGTGATACAAATGGCTGCTCATGAGATTCATGAGACATCTCTCACATGTGGAATCCACACGTTGTGAGAGGGAAGTCTTGTAAAACGATCCTAGAAAAATTTTCTTTTGGTGTAGGATCTTCCTATTAACAATAATAAAAACCCACAGTAAATAGACCATAAATGTTTATTGTCATATATTCTTCAACGCAACCCCTTCTGGTGAGGGATCATCGCTTTATTAACATTAATAAAGCCCCAAAATTATTATGTTGGATTGTAAGGAATTATCTGCATAATTGTTACATATTCTTCAAAGCCTTGCATTGCGGAGCTGTTGCTTCAACAGTGGCCGGATATATTCATGGTAGCCATCAGGCACAACTGAGTCATTCAAAGGATCCTTCCATGCCTCCTCATAGAGTTTTGGATACACATTACCATCGTATCGTCCCAGAACCGAACCAAGGTAGTGGTCAGTGTAATTAAATGCATCAACAAGGGCAACTGCATTCGGACGAACCTAAGAATCCATGTATTTAGTAATTAGATCAGTTGTTTTATGTCATTAAGAGGCTAATAATGAGAAAGAATTGTTTGGGAAAAACCTGGGAATACAGAGATCTTAGTTGATCATTTGCAAGAGAAGCTTGCTTGGAAGTGATGCTGCCAGTGGAGAGGAAATCACCTTGATGTTTGTGAAGAAGAGACAAAGCATATATGTTGCATAGAATCTCTAACTGTTCTTTCACCCCCTTTCCAGGTATGTCTTGTTGCAGTTTCTCAATGAACCTGAAGTTGAAGATAGAAAAGAATCACAATTAGAATTTTAATTCAGCATTCACCATTTTTTCTATTACCAGCAACCAAAAAAATACTGAATTATTTTATTTTCGTCTCTTGAGAGGGACAGCACATCATGGTACACAGTGGTGCTGCCATTTCAATGGAAAAGCAGTCAACATAAAAATATTCATCCATTCTACATCAATAAAATGATAGAGCATATCCTTTAATTATGTGATGCAGTTGTACATTAACAATGTGAAACAGTCACAAGGTTGCTTAAGGCTAAACCTCAGTCTCAAGAGGATTCCAAGATTGCATTATACAGGATGTTTGACAAGAGAGGCACCGCAAGGAGCCAAGTCCAATAAACTTTCAGTTGACAGGATAATGTGGAAGAAACTTACTTGGAAACAACAATTAATTGGCAATGAGCAACAGATGCCTCGGTTAAGTTAGCGGAGAGTTCAGCAAAGCCTGAAGTGAAAACAAGAGTAAGTAGAAGCACATCTAGATTATATATATATTATGCTATATAAAGCTCTCTAATTTTAGTCAGAAGAAGTCTTGGTTCTGAACTTGAATTTTAGTCTGAAGAAACCTCAGTTCCAAACTTCGACAGATGACATAAAAACACAAACAAGAAGTTCAAGCCACCAAGGATATATTTTATGCAATGACTTGTTGATATTCAACCCATCCAAGCAATAAGATTATGTTGGCCACAAATTATATATATGGTCAAATAACAAATCAGAGAGAGAGAGAGATACATCTAGTATATACTTTAATCAATGCAGAATTAGGCATACCCTCTTCTTGATTTGCAAACTTGGCAAGGTTTTGAGCACAGGCAACAGACATTCTAGCAGACCTAGCTTCAAATGCCTCCAGTATTACACTGGGCTTTAACCAATCCTCAGCTGCAGGCCATTAAAAGGATACAGATTACCAATCTATGCAAGAATAAACACTCTACCCAGCAGCATAAAAAATGTATTACCTCGTTGAGCATCGCAGCGGGATTGCATCAAATGTTCCACTCTCCCCATATAACCTGTTGTCCCAACAGGCTTCTTCCCAGACCCAAGCTGAGAAACAGTCTTCATAAGAAATCTTGCAACCTACAAGAGGATTTTTTTAGTAGAATGTCAGAACACAGTTTGAACTTTGACGAGCATAGTGCTAGCAATTGCATATGTTGGTCTGACAGTGACAAACCCAAAGTGACATCCAGTAACCTACCTAGTCAATGCTGTACATCAGATTTATAGTATGGTTCTCCACCAATATACAGATGAGATAAATACAGCCTGCAGAGATGGCAGCCATCTCCACAAATGCAACATAAAATAGATAAGAAAATGATCCTAAAACCAATACTCTAACATCATTATGGCAAGTGGCAAAAACTTTCGTTTTCTCTAAACCTTACATCCCCTTTCTGGAAAGATTTGTAAGTTCAAAGATATAACATAAATATGCAGTAGAACCACTTAATTCAATGAGGTGCACAAACATCACTATATTCCATTAGCCAAGATAGAAGTACCCAATCTCTTTCAGAAATGAATAAAAACATACATTTGTGACGAAATACTCCGAAGAAAAGAGCTTAGAAATTATATGCATGACAAAAGCAATATTTGAGTTGGACAGATCAAAACCTTAACCAAAATGCTAAGTAAGGTGGCGTTTGGGTATTGCGTTTAACACATTTGCATTTTCTGCGTTTTTTTTTTTAGGATGCGCATCTGGCACTGTTCATTGTCCATGAACAGTGATTTTAGGCTTATAAACAGTGCCAAATGCGTGAACAGTAACTTTATTTATTTTTTTTTTATTGTTTTTAGTTTTCAATTTTCAGCAAAATAAGCGATATTCAAACAGACCCTAAGAGTAAAGAACTTGATATCCCTAAATGAAGCCCACAAATTGAATTTTGGAAAGGCCAACCAAATTTGTCTTCTGCTTGGGTAGATTATGCTCATATGAGACAAGACTAAATTAAACAAGACAACTATAAAACATCAAATTACATCTAAAAGCCTTTATTAACAAGTAACCAACCCAGCCAATGATATTCTAAGCCACATTTTGAAAGTTCTAACTCATACTGCAATATTCAAAGAGAAATCTTCTTCAATGCCAATGCAAACCAACAGCAGACTTCCAATATATATATATATATATATATACATGTAAATTAAATGGAAAAAAAGAAAAGAAAAGAAAAGAAATAACAATTCTTTTTGACATACCTGTAAAAGTAGAACAACGTTGTCTCCTTCATATGTACAGGCAGGGACGTAAACTGCAAATAACTCTGGTAGCCCACTGCTACAAAGGTAACCATGGCCACCACATAATTTCCGGCATTCTTCAATTGCATCCTGCAACCCAAGTCAATTAGAAGCATCACAACTGGTCAGTGATATATGCATCTGATAAACAAATATTATGAAATATAATGCAATCACTTCTTAATAAAACACATGCGTGTGCACATGAGGGCAATGCCACAATGATTGCCTATTCAAAGACATGACATATAAACCAATCCAATTTACAACAATGGCTGACAACTAGATAAAAATAAATGAAAACTAACAGAACATTCTGCATTGCAATTTGATAGTCACAATAATGGGGGAAGGGGGGATTTAAATCCTAGACCAAAAACACCAAGAGGTGCCAGTTGAGAAGGTATTAGTTGAGCTACAAGGCATTGCAATAATAATCAAATAAGGGCTTTCAGGTGATTTGATTGCAATTGCGCTTGAAAAATACAATACTTATCACATGCCAAACCTTGTACATTCACGTAATTCACTATCTGACTTTCAATTTTCAATATCAAGCACTTCGGTAGATTTTTATGCATTAGAGATCATGGTCTTCAGTATTTGGCTCAGGACCGATAGTTTAAATTCATTACCAAGTTAGTATTACTTGGCTCATCAAATCTGTGAGACATAGTTTGGCTTAAAAGAACAAGTACCAAGATTGACCTCAAACTCCAGCACAACCATCCCTTTTACAGCTTTGCTCATCAAACCTCACTAAGCCTGGTAATCATTGTGGGCGATTGTGTGTGTATGTGCAAACGTGTTTGAGAGAAATGTAACTAACACCGAGTCAAAGCTGATTGATATATTTAAGAAAAGCAAGGTACTGGAGATTAGTAATATTCACATACAGCAGTTGCAGAAGTAGTCAAAGACTTCAAACCCGCAGTACATGCATGAGCCTCGGGTAATGTTGAGAAATCATTGGCTTGCAATCTTTGGGTCACATCCGTATAAAGCCATTTTAACCACTCACCAACAAATCTGAATGCATAAGCAGAAGCCAGCAAAGGAAAGAGTCTATTCTGTTGTGTTTTGTAATCAATCACCTAAAAACAAAAGAGGCAAACGCATAAGAGACATTTTTTTAAGAAAAGAAGCAAATCAATGTATAGTAACTCATCCACAGGGAATTGAATAAGCATTTTTCAAGACTCTAACCTTAAATTTTAAATAAATAAAAATAAGTATATCCTGGCTAACGTAGCATCATTCTGAGCAGTCAGCAATGGGCAATGATTTATCTACCCAGACCAGCTTGAGTTGGATGATGAGTGTGTATAACTTGCTAATTATATATATATATATATATATATATATAAAATATGTTAAAAAAAATACTCATGTGACAAGAACATATCCTATGCAGCACTCTAAATTACTCAAATCTATTACACATATTTGCATCTGAGAGATTAAACTGAACACAACAAAGTATCATAACCTTCTATCAAGAGCAAGTTAACTTGGGACATTTTCTGTCAACAGCATGTTTCCATATAGTACGAATATTCATAATTTTGAAATAAAAAATGGATTAACCTACCTGAGTCTCAACACCATCGTTATTTGAACCAAATTGTCTACGAACAGCACTATACCGAGTAGCAATACAAACTGCCCTTGATAAAGCACAGGAAGCATCAGATACAATTGTTTGTCGCACATATACCATGGTACCATAAACAAGCTGCCGCGGAACATTGGATTGAACAAATTTCCCTTCCCTTGTAACCTGTGAAACCCTGGCAGATTTGAACAAGCTTCAGAACAGCAATCCTATCCTTGCAAATTGACAAGTACTCTCGAAAGTATAAAATTTAATTGCATTGGGCAGTGGGATTTAGCTAGTGAGGTAAATCATTGCTGATCTTCTCAAAGTCCCTCCCCCCTCTCTACCCAAGCACAATGTTCATGCCACAACACCCAAACCATGAGTAAAATAGTTGGAACCCATTATGAGGACTCAATAGAGTATTTACCCAATGCTCATTTGAGATTAATAAATTTAAATATCTAGGAGAGAGGAAAGAGAATGAAAGCAAGACAGCAAATAGAGAGAAGCTATATAAAACAAACCTCATCAACATTTGATCCCTTGGGATGCGAACATGATCAAATTGTAATACACCATTGTCCATGGTGTTGTATGCTCCATTTCCAAATTTCATTCCAATATCACCAACTGTTATGCCCGGAAGAGGTGAGTGATCATCCAAACTCCGCAACTGAACAATGAAACCTAAAAGTGGGAATATTCCACACTTATCACAGAAGAAAAAAAAAATCCCAAACGAGAAAATTTTAATGGGTTTGGAAGGTACCATTCACACCGTAGTCTTTGCCATCAGTGATTAGTCGTGCATAAACAACAGCATGTGTGGAAACTTTACCCAATCCACCAGGCCACCACTATTCACAAAAGTGGAGGTTGAATGGTAAGAACTTTGTATAACAAGTTCAGTCATAGAGACAAAAAATACATAACAATATCTCTTTTTCAAGTACCCTGTCAAAGCATTATACTACACATAGCAGATGCATAGATAAAGAGACAAAAGCCTTCATTGGTTATGCTTAAGAATATTGTTACAGGAAAAACAAAAAAACAAAGGCAGGACTCTAGGAGCAGTTCTCCAATACTGATATATGATTAATTCTAAAAAGATCAGGTTGCTCATTGCACATTGCACATTATACTCACTTTGCTTGAAGTCAATGTAGGACTGTGAATAATGAACTCGTCTGTTTGGGGATCAAATGTTGCAGTTGTTTCAAGCCCTTGAATATTGGAACCATGACCAAGTTCAGTTTGTGCGTAGCAACCAATAATTTGCATCTTGTATGCCAATGGCAACCACTTCTGTTGCTGCTCGTCAGTGCCTTGCCCTTTAATAGCTGGTATAAACATGCCCTGTAGAGAAAATATATAAATTAAGCTTGTATTGCAAACCAAGAAGCTCATATTTGTATAAGATCATCCTGGAAGCAAACATGAATTGACTTTGGAACATACAAAATTCAAAGAACAAAAATTACAACCAATTTTAATATGTCAGTGAACTATCTTCCCACATATAATTTAACGTTCCTCATAGATTTAACTAACTATTGGAACATGGTAAACTATAAATACAATACAATCAAGACAACGAATAGAACATACCCAGTGAAGATCTGTGAAAGCAGGTTCGTCCACATAAAACCTTAACCTGGATGCCTCTTCGTCTGTAATAATAACACTTTCCAATATGAATTACAAACAAAACTTGTAAAGGTATTCACTCATTGTCAAATGTAAATAAATTATAAATTTTTTTTTAAAAAAAAAATAGGGAACAGAAGGAAATAACAATAATGCATCAATAATCAAGTGAGGACATACCAGTGAGACGAAGCTCAATTATCCGTTTCCACGCATGAGCTGCTTTTCTCAGAGTATTTTTGAATAACTCCTTTCTACCAAGCATAGCCCTGTTATCCTTTCGAAAGGCCTAAAAGGAAAAGAATTATCAGATTCACATTTTCAAGAAAATATTCTTTTTATTAAAAAAATTACCATTACTTTCTGTATTTTGTAATTAATTTTTTATTCCACACCCCATTAAACAGAGCCAATGCACAAAATCCTGAAAGCTTTCAATAAAATCTTTTAAAAAAATAAAATAAAATAATTGAGCAACCAATCATTCCTCATTACTGTTTAGTTTGATTACATTGGCCCGCATAGAAAAAGCTCTGCCCCCTAATTCTTTCTGGTCCATCCGTGTTTGGTTGAAGAAAACTTATAGGAAAAACAAATTAAAGCAGCTGACCTTAAATTCCAAGCTACACCCTTTTTTTTTCCTTTGAACAACCATTTCCCATCAACCAAACGGAGCATTAGAAACACAAGAATACTGATCCAATTAAGAAAAACCAAACAAGAAGTTCACAAATTGACAATAGCAAATATCGGATCCACACAACCTAGATACATTACACAATCACCATAACAATTCAAACGATTTGGTTTCCCGGTAGCTCACAGTTCTTTTTTTCCTTCAATTTTTCTCATAAAAGTTAAGAGCAAATAAATCGACAAAAAAAAAAAAAAAAGCATGATTACGTTAGAACCAAAACAAGCACAACTTTCCTACACTTTCTAGGTTGTGCTTGTTACACTTTCTCAGGATCCAAACAAAGTCAAACGAATAATTTTTCAGGAAAAAAAAAAAAAGTGAAGAAAAATGACCGGATCGCTGGCGACGAGGCGAGAAATTCGATCGGAAATCTCGAAGGCGTGGCGAGAGCCAGCCCAGACGATCTTCATATCATCGACACCGAACTGAGCTTTGCTCCTCTCGCTCGCTAGATGATCAACTCTCGCCATTTCCTACAAACACTCAACAAAAGCCCTAACGGAAGCGAAACACCAATTATCTAATCTCACAGAGAAAGAGAGAGAGAGAAATCAATTTCACTACAAATTTCTTTCTTTCTTTCTTTGAATGCGCCTTTGATTGGTGTTTTTTGTGTGGGGCTAAAAATAATGTAACAAGCAACAAGTTGACATGCTCCCTTTTTTATATAAAGATAGTACAGTGCAGGATAAGGATCAGTGTTCCTCGTAATTGGCAACTTGGCATTGTGTTTCCAATTACGATTTTCCATGCTTTTTTTATTTTTTTATTTTCATGTTGTGTTTCCAAATTTGATTCAACGCGTGCTTTGACTTGGCTTCTGGTTTTTTTTATTTTTCATTTTACAGTATTTCGAAACGGCACGTGGGTTTATATGATTTGGAGTCAAATTTTGAACTGCACAACTTTTAGACATTAAAAAAACAAAATAGGCAATTTTCTTATTTATGGGATGGTCGGAAGCAAGCAAACAAAAATAGGATAAGGATTTTGGGTGTGGATATAGTCGTCTACTATTTCACGCAATTTTCGTTGTTAAGACTTGAAAACAGACAAGAGTATGCTGCCGTCCCGGGTTGGATCGATTCTACCGGCCATAGCCGATTGTTTCAGACTCACAGGAATTGAAATGGTTTTTTTTTTTTTTTTTTTTGGTAGTATCAACTAATTGGTATATCCGTATCAATGGACAGTATATGCGTGTGCTCATTGGCACCTCCTAATTGGGTAAATTTTTAATATAAATTATTGACTTGTTTTTAATTAGATTTTTGTGAGTATACTTTCTCTTTAAATCATTTTGGATAGTAACAAGTAGTTAGGTACACAATGAATTACTCAGCTACTATCTACATCACATTGAGCAATAATTTCTCCTTTTTAACAAGTTTACACATAGATAACAATCTAACATGTATGCACTAGTAACTCATATCACATTGAGTAATTTTTCTAATTTTTTTTTCATTTATTTTTAATTTTCTTTTCGTGTTAGACCGTTAAACTATAATAGGTTCACATAAGACAATCATATCTAAATTGATAGAAAGTTATGCCACGTCACATTCTAACTTTTATATATATATATATATATATATATTAACTGAAACTTATATATTTTTTAACTAGTCATTCTCTTGTGCAATTTATGTGAAAGTTAAATAAACTATTATTTGTTTCTCTATTTTATTTGTTGTCTAAATATAAAATTAAATAATTATATTAGTTATTGATAGGTCATTATGGTAGTTATTAATAATTTTATTTTTATTTTTAATTTGTGGCAAGATTAAAATGGAGGGTTTAAATATAAAATAAATTTTAAACTCAATTGTGGTGGTTATTAATTGCCTAAATATGAAATTTAAAAAGTATGGTGTTTATTAATAGTCTCTTTTTTTTTTTTTTTTTTGTCAAAATATGAAATTTGAAAAGTATGGTAGTTATTAATAGGTGACTATGATAGTTATTAATAGTCCTTTTATTTTAATTGCGGCTTCTAATGGACGGTTTAAATATCAAATAAAATTTAAACTCAATTAAATATAGTGTGTGTATATATTAGAATAATGCCATGTAAAATTATGAGTCCTCAAAAGTTTATGTGACAATATTATGAAGTCAATCAAGTGTCAAGTGAGGCCTTAATTTTTATTTTATATTTAAATCATCCATTAGAAATAGAATATTGTCATGTCACATTTTCTTTAAACGGCAGATATACAAATATAATCATGTAAATGCTTATTAATAACTATCATAATTTTCAAATTTAATGGTTAGAAAAAACAAAAACAAAAATAGAGGAAATCATATTTTGTTAAAATTTCATGTGCATAGTTATTAATTTGTGCAATTCATGTGAAAGTTGAAGAAAATATGATTTTCTCTATTTTTTTCTAACTATTAGATATGATAATTATGATAGTTATTAATAAGCATGTACATGATTATATTTTAATATCTGTGATGTGCTAAGAGAAGTACTACGTTCACAACAAATCATGGGTGATAAGTTGTTACTGATTTCAATTTAAACCTACCCCTGAAATTACTTTTTTACCACCGATAACAACCCTAACAACCTGTCACTTATAATTTGTTGTGAAAATGTTGTAAACATAACATTTCTTGATGTGGCAATATTCTGGTGGATGGTTTAGATATAAAATAAAATTTAAACTCAATTAAAACATGCATATTAGAATAATGACGTGCAAAACTGTGAGGCCTCAAAATCTTATGTGGCAAAATATTATGAGTTCAATAAAAAATCAAGCATCTTTACTTTTTATATTATTTTATTTTATTTATTTCAGAATCACAATCTTTGGTTGAATATATATTATAGATTGTAGATTTTTTTTAAAATCATTTTAGACTTTGACTCATTGAGTAACTTTTTCGTATTCAATAGTACCTCATGTTATATAGAGAAGTAACTTAAAGAATTCCTAGTATTATAATAGAGTGTGTCGATTCCGATGGTATACGTGCCATGTAGCATGCTAACCCATTTCTTTTATTTATTAAAAAAAAAAAAAAAAAAAAAAAAAAAAAAAAAAACTGAACTATTTTAGTTACTTTGGATTGAGAAATTATCATAACTTTATACATGGTTTCAAAAACTAAACTGGTTAAAGAACTGGAAAATGATATAGTTCTCAGCTTTTGCCAGATTTGACATTTTGAACGAGCCAAATTATCTGATTCCCAGTTGAACCGACTGAGCCAATCTAGTTTTTAAAAACCATTACTTTACCACATCCATCGATTTTGTGTACCTTGTAATCAAAACTAATTGTAAATATAAGGCCATTGAACATATCAATGGGCAATTAGGGTGGTCGGTTTGGTTAGGGCTATGTTTGTCCTTTATGTTTTAGGTCTATATTTTTAAGCCATTAATATTCTACAACCCTTTAAAAAAAATCCCAACTATTACTCAATCCCAATTTAATAGTTTAAAAGTTTTATAAGCCTAGTGATTTCGTGGAGGGGTGGGGGGTGGGGGATGGGGAGGCCCAACTTGGAATTACAAATCTTTTCCAAACCAAAAAAACAACCTGGAATTTTGGCCAAAAAGCCAAACTCACAATATAATCAAACTGCCAAATGACTTATACTTAATCCCAAATGAAAATTTCAAGTTTAGGGGATTCTAAATCTTCTTCCACCCCAAAAATAATTATTGATGCTCCCCCTCTCTAAACACTAAGCGTTTCTTCTTTATATCATTGCCACATCATCCTCTTTGACAACACCCTTCCAATTTGTCTATGACATAAGTCAAGAGATAAGCAAGAGAGTGAGAGAGGTAAGGGGGAGAATAAGATTGAAAAGTGAGTGGTAAAGGAAGGCGGGCGGGCGGGCGGGCGGGCGGGCGGGGGGGGGGGGGGGGGGGGGGACATTGAAAATGACTGGTTAAGTGTTAAAACTTCAAAGGTAAGATCTAAGAGTCTGATACTATGAGGATCAGTTTATCAAATGTTTTTGCACCCTTTCTTGCGTTATAAAACGTTGACACATGTAAGAATTAGTTAAAAATATACACACATATTGATCAAATTCAGTTAGTTCTAATATGCAAAATCTCAACACTAACACCGACCGAAGTACTAGAACTTTTAAATTTTAGAGATTGATGCCGACTATTAGGATGGAAACACTGATTAGCATCAAATAACCCTAGAGGAAACACATTATGGGTAAAATGGCATACACCACTTTGATTTGGTGTATGCCATCCTAGGTCAGTAACTTCATGCATTTAAGAAACCATAGATTCTCAATCTTTGCCGTGGTTTTTACTTAAAAATTAAATTTAATAAGGATGTGGTGTAAAATCCAAATTTTACCCCTTCAATCCCAACATGCCACATCATTATATTACATATTAAAGAATTGGTACAACCACACTCAATCAATTCTAATATCTATTTGAAAATTCAACTTTAATTGTGAGTTTATTGAGATGTTATTATGTGTGGTAGAATGTATTGAGTTTTAAGTAAAAAAAAGCTGATGTGACAATCTCTTATTAGATTGTGTAAAATATAGGGTTTTATACTCCATCCTTACTAAATTCAAACTCTTTTACTTATGTAATAATTAATCATTTAACTATTTAAATCTTTTTTCCATAGATAAAATAATTTATTTTTTGGTTACAAGTTGAAAATATGAGATTTTTATATAATGACAGAATTATTTTATGGATTAAACTTATTGCATATAAATTATTTTAGGAGTAATTACACATAACCCACCTATGGTTTGGGCGAAAAATACTTTGTCTACCTGTGGTTTGAAAAGTGTCACTTAACTCACATGTGGTAAACTCCATTTGTTTTCCGTAACCCACTTCTGTTAAAAGTAAGGGTAAATAGGTATTTTTGCATGCTTTTTATGTCTCTCTCCACTTGCTCTGTTTGTTTCACCGGAAAACTATCTATATAGATAGTTTTCCATATTTTCCAATGTTTGGTAGCATAAAAAAAAATTAGTCAACGGAAAATTATCTTTAGTCAATGGAAAACCCTAATAAAAACAATGCTTATTTTCTATGGGATGTTTTCCAATTTTTTTTTTTGGAAAACAATCTCTCTCTCACGCATCACATCTCCTATAAATATTATTTTTTTTCTTTACCCTCTGTAGCCGCGGGAAACAACTATTTTGGCGCCTCTGTCTCACGGTAAGCTCTCAGTTTTCTCCCTTCTCTTTGCTTTTTCTCTCCTCTCATATTCTCACTGTCTCTCCCCCTCTGGTCTCTCCTCTTTTCAGTTTTCACAAATCTCTCTCTATCTATCTCCCACGGTCAACAACTGTTCCTTGCAGTATTCCCACGGTAAGGTTCTTGATTTCAATTATGCTCACACGGTTTACTATCCAGATCTTCAATGGTAGCCATTATTCAATTATATGTCACTGTGATTATTGTCAAACGTTTTGTATACAAAAACATCAAAAATCACGTTGGAAATAAACCTGTGATTTAATGACTATTTGGCTCTTGGCATGTATCTTTTCTATATATTCAGGCCTATGTGTCCAGCCATGATAGAGATATAGAAGAGGAGGTTTTGTCCATATATATTTTCATGTTAGTCATATTAGAATCCTCTCTCAATGTGTAGGGAATTAAAATTATTAAAGATTTTGTTGTTGTTGCTGTTGTTGTTGTTGTTTTCGTTAGGAGCAATGCTCTATTTCTCGGTCCAGAAACAGAGTGCTTGTAAGCCAGTTGTTGTTGTTGTTTTCGTTAGGAGCAATGCTCTGTTTCTCGGTCCAGAAACAGAGTGCTTGTAAGCCAGTTGTTGTTGTTGTTGTTGTTGTTTTCGTTAGGAGCAATGCTCTGTTTCTCGGTCCAGAAACAGAGTGTTTGTAAGCCAATCAAAACGTGGTCCAGAAATAGATTGTTTTTAAGGGCAAACGTCCCTCCTTCACCATCTATTACCTTGTCAATTTTTAGCCTTTAATAACAAACTCAATAGTTATTGTTTCTACTAGCAGGGGCGGCTGCACATACATTTCAGGGGGTTCAAATGAACCCCCTGACCTGAAAAAAAAAAGTGTATATACATATATAATATATTGCTTTACTAAATTAATACTTTTAAAATTATTTTTGCACACTTTGTTTTAAATCTTACACATTTTGATCCCATATCAGTTTATCTCACAATCAAACAACAACTTATTGTATTATTTATGAAAGGATGAGTGTGGTTGTGTAAGTTAATAGTTATATAGTGTAAGTGGAATAGAGTTTTTTTTTTTTATTTAGTTTAAAATATTTTTATAAAAAAATGATAAATATATAACCACAATTGCATAAAAACAAAAATATTATACAAATTTAACAAAATAACATGGTCATACTTATATTGACAATAGATAATGAGAACTGATAATAGAACTATAATGAGATGATTTTAAAATATAAAAACTCATAGAAAAAAATTGTAAAATTTTATGTATTTGTGTTTTTTTTTTCAATAATTCAATATATTCATTTTTTTTTTTATAAATTAAACGATTGTTTAATTTAAGTTTCTCAATGACCTCCCTAGAAAAAATTCCTAGAGCCGCCATTGGTTTCTAGTATTTATGGAGTGATGATGTTGTTATCTTATAGTTTTGTCTCATCAAACTTAAAGTGTTAATTTTTTTTATGAAGTGATTTCTCGATGTACCTATATATATGAATGCTTTCTTTAAGTACACATTTAATTCATACTCATCATTTTTTTTTTTTTTGGGAAATATAGATGGATAACCCATCACTTCCTGCTGCCATAATGGGGGCAGCTACATCTGTTATTGCTTTGGGTGTTGTTCTTTTGAAAGGACTAAGATCTAGAAGAATTATGCCTAGAGAACCTCATGTTAATCGAGAGTATGAAAGAGAGACATATATGAATGATATTCTTTGTAGAGGTGATATGCGTTGTCTCCATCATATAAGGATGAGACCTATTGCTTTTTATGCGCTATGCAAAATTTTGAGTGAGAATAATCTACTTCAAGAGACCATTCATATGTCCATTAAAGAACAAGTGTTAATTTTTTTACACACTATTGGACATGATGTGAGGTTTCGAGTTGTTGGTGGGAGGTTTTATAGATCAGTTGAGACAGTGCACCGATACTTTAGGCATGTCCTTAGAGCTATTTTGCAATTATACAAACACATGATTAGAGAGCCTGACAAAGATACACCCTTGGAGATAAGAAATAGCAGCAGGTTTAACTCCTATTTTAAGGTAAATTTCATAGGCTTTTATTTTCCTCTTTTTTTATATACATATAAAGATATAAGATAAATGTAACTTATATTGGTCGTAATTAGGATTGTGTGGGAGCTATTGATGGAACTCATGTTCGTGCATCTGTTCCAATTCAAATACAAGGAAGGTTTCGCGGCAGAAAGGATGGAACAACACAAAATGTCCTCGCTGCTGCTACCTTTGGCTTAAAATTCACTTATGTATTAGCTGGTTGGGAAGGAAGTGCCCATGATTCACATGTCTTAAATGATGCACTCTCTAGGCCAAGAGGATTAAAAATTCCTGAAGGTATTATAGGAATAGAAAGTGATTTTATTATGGATAATAGCTTTTGGAGTGATTTTTTTTCCTTCTGATTATGAACGTGTAGGTAAATATTATCTTGGTGATGCTGGTTATGGAGTTCGGAAAGGAATTATATCCCCTTATCGTGGTGTTCGTTACCATTTGAAAGAGTTTAGTGATAACCCACCAAGAAATGACAAAGAATTATTCAATCTTCGCCATTCTTCTTTACGCACTAGCATTGAGCGTTGTTTTGGGGTTTTGAAGAAACGTTTCCGTGTGTTAGATGCAGAACCTTTTTGGTCATTCCCAACACAAGTGGATGTAGTCTTAGCTTGTTGCATAATTCACAATCATATCATAGGAGTTGACCCTTTAGACTCAATTATGAACAATGGGCTTCGTGGTAGTCCACTTGCAAATGACAGTACATGTAGAAGAGTCCAACAATCACAAAGGGAAGTCCAAGAAGAAAATAGAGAATGGGTTCAAATACGAGATGATATCTGTTGTAATATGTGGGAGGATTATAATGCTATAGAGTGATTTCATACTCTTTATATTAGTTGGTTGTGTATTGGATTTTTTTTTTGGTTTCATATTATCAAGACTTTTATGTTACAATTATTTTTGTTTGGCATGCACAACCCTAGTTCATATTTTGTATTGAATATTATTTATATTCTTCTTTCATTTTGTCTCATTTTTCTTGTGAATATCATTGTAATAGAATTGCAATGGGAAATAAAAAGGATACTCAGAAGGTCAAGGACACCAAG